>NW_024070198.1:50382506-50426277 GCF_014754425.2 Oryx dammah
GAGTGCTGTGTGCCCGTGTCCATGTGTAAATGTGTGTAAATGTGTGTGTGCATGTGTGTGCTGTGTGCCTGTGTCCATGTGTAAATGTGTGTAAATGTGTGTAAATGTGTGTAAATGTGTGTGTGTGCTGGATTCTTGAGCTGCCAACCATGTGGCCTGGTTGGCCCATGTCCTGTGGGGGCATCCCCGACTTGCTCTGGGGATAAAGGTGGCCGTGTGGGAGCCTTGGGCTCCAGTGGGTGGGGAACTCCACTAGGTCCAGGGCTGAGGACTCTGCAAACCCGAGTGCTGGCAGGTGGGCTCCTGGTGCCGCTGGGCAGCTCAGGACCGACTCAGGCAGGGCCTGCAGCCCCGCTGTCGTCATGCCCCTCCTGTCCCTGCTGGAATGTGGCTGCAGCCCACCTTCGAGGGGTCCCCTCTGCCCATCCTCAGAATGGTCTTGCTAGGGCAACACCAGGAGCTCAGAGGCCCAAGGACAGGTGGGCTGCCCCATCTGCCCTCACCTGGAGGCCTGTGTGACTCCCTCTTTCTTACAGGAAAAGCGGATGGGGGAGGAGTGGCTTAGGAAAGCCTGATCTCAAGGAGGGTCAGGCCGGAGCCGGCCCTGGCTGGACACCTTCTGCATCTCTTAGCTGGTCTTCCCACCTTCAGCCGTCCCCTGAAGCGCATTCTCAGGGCCCATGTGGGGTCATGCCCTGTTGCTCTGTGGCTCTTCCGCTGGAGCTGGGCTGATGTCTAGGGGTCAGCCTGCCTTTCTGGACTCTTCCTGGCACTGACCCAGGGCCTGTGCTCCATCTTGGCACAAACATTTCTCCAACCCCAGCAGAGCCAGCTGCACCTCACCTTTGCTCCAAAGTGATCTGTAGAGTTTTCAAGCCAGTCACACACGTGCACACACACCCCTACAACATACACGCACACAACCCCCCAGAACATATACACGTGTGCACCCCCTATAATATACAGACAGGTACACCCCCCACAACATACACACACATGCACACCTCCCAACATATGCACACACACCCTCACAGCATACACACATGTACCTCCACAACATATACACAAGCACACATCCCCCCACAACACACACACACATGCACACCCCCACAACATACACACATGCCCACACACCCCTGCAACATATACACATGTGCGCACACACTCCCACAACATATACATACATGTACACCCCACGACATGGACATACACACACGCCCCACAACGTATACACACCTGCACACGCACCCTCATAGCAAATACACATGTGCACACCCCCCAACATATGCACACATGCACACCCCCACAAGATACACACATGCCCACACATCCCTGCAACATATACATATGTGCACACACACCCTCACAGCAGACACACATGTTCACACACACCCCCCCACAACATATACACACGTGCACACACCCCCTACATATACACACACACACACACCTCTAAGCTGCTCTCCCATGAGCATCACTGCTGCCTGGCAGAGTCCCCTGAGCTCCCCCAGGCAGGGCCCTCACAGCTCTGTGCCTCTCACACCCAGGGCTTCACCCACAGCATGAACACAAGAGGGCCTTCAGTTGAACACCACACTGAGCATGCTTCTCCCCTCTGGGCTTCTCCCTGCAGGACCTGTGGAGCCCAGCCAGGCACCCCTGCCAGGGTCACAGGGGACCCTGCCTGCCATCATGGCCACCATCATCCTGGGGTCACTGCTCGGCCTGGTCTTCAGTGGGCTGGTGGCTAGGATGCCACTTGGAAAGCTGCGGGGCAGGGGTAAGTGTCCTGGGAATTCAAGTGTCCTGGCCCTTAGGAGTGCGCTGGGGATCCAGGCCAGTGAGAAAGGAGACCCGGTGGAGAAAGCAGGAGGTGGGCACACATGTGCCCCACACGGCATGGGGCGGGCAGGAGGAGGGTGTGGAGCTGCTTCAGTAATCCCAGAGGTTCGTGTGCCTGCTGACCAGGGCTTCACCACTGAGGTCTGGAGCCAGTAACTCTCTGCCGTAGGCATCCTGGGTGCCGTGGGGGTGCTGAGCAGCACCTTCCCCCCATGCTGTGACAACCAGAAGTGTCTGCAGACATGACCAGCTGTCTACTGGGGGCAAAGCTGCCTGGGTCGGGAACTCCAGGATCAGAGGCAGGTTTGATAGGATGAGGAGCATTCTTCCAAACCACCACCAGCCTGTAGGATCTGACAAAGGAAGTTTCCTTATTTATGAATTTATTTGTGTAAAAAGTCTTAAAATATAAAGATATTGGCTCCTTAGTAATTATACATATCATGAGTCATCTGTGGAGAAGAATGCTACACGCTAAGTCCCTTCAGTCGTGTCCGACTCTTCGCGACCCCGTGGACTGTAGTCCACCAGGCTTCTCTGTCCATGGACTTCTCCAGGCAAGAATACTGGAGTGGGGTGCCATTTCCTCCTCCAGAGAATACTACATAGGAAAAATAAATTTTAGCAAAACTGTAACTTGGGAAGGTTTTGCTGACCTGGAGCTGAGCCTGGCTCAGCTCCCTCAGTAACCATGACTCGGCAAGTCTCCTCGCCTTGCACTCACCCTCTGTTCACCGATGAGTTCACTCTTCTAAAACTGCTCACTTTCGAGACTTTCGGTGGCAGCATTGGAGATGATTCAGGCAGTTTTGTTATACTTCAAGTATTTGCATCCTTGTGATAGGAATTCTCCTTTGTGTTGTCAACTGTTACGCTTATCCTTGTTCATTTCGTGAGTTTGCATTTACGTGTAGTTTAAGGAACAGTATTCATTATAGAGAATGGGCTACAAAAAACAGGTAGAATGTTGCCTGACTGTTGTGTTAGGAGGCCAGGGGGCTAGAGGTGATGTGAAGCCTCCTGTTAGCAGCTGTAAGGGCTCAGCTGGACACAGCCCCTCAGGACGCGTCCCTGTCTCTCAGGCTCTGACACGGGTGTGACGTCAGGTCTGATATGTCTCAGCCCCTGTTCAGTACATTGGCAGAATCAGAGCACCTTGGGTTCAACCAGAGATGCATTAAACTGAGGGTGTGGGGCTGAGTCCCAGCCCAGCCCCGCCAGAGCCTTGTGGCTCCCTCACCCTCACGGCGCCATTGTAGAGTTAAGTCAGACCGTGTTCAAATGTGCAGGCGATCAGTGTGTGAGATGTGATTACTGGGCCCTTCACTATAACTACTGATAGCTATAATATGATGCCAGTGCAAGCTCTCACCATCCTTTGTGATTGACCGACAGTCTCAGGAAGAGATTCTCAGAGTGTGATCATTTGGAACTTGTACAGTAGCGCTGTCGTGCATAGTTTCAGAGACTTATCAAGAAGCAGGTGAATGCTTAGAAAGGAAATTGTTACTTAATCGCTGACCTTACAAGTTGTCCAGCAAGTTAATAAAAATATAACCATCAGCACTGGGGATCCTTTTACATTTAAGGATAGAAGGGTGGAGGCAGGCAAATTCCTGTTGCAAATCTTCTGATATCTGAAGCAAGAGGTAGTTTTATTTATTGCTGTCTGAGTTTAGACTGATGCTTCCAAAGACAAACAGTGGCTTGTACGTTGGTTATGCAAGGCCCCTGCCATGGGTCTGGCCTGGATTCCACATTGTCACCCATCTCTCTGAATTGTCCAACCCTATGTGGGCACCCAGCTGCCTTTGCAGACTCATAGGTGCAGAGAGCTGCTGACCTGGGACATGACTGCAGTCCACAGCTCCATTTGGAGGCAAAGCTCGAGCTGTGAAGGGGCCGGGACAAACAGGAGAGGTGCTGGGGCCAGTGAGGACACTATGAGCCCCCGGCCTGGGATAGAGGGGCCTGGGATAGAAGGGGCCTGGGATAGATAGGGGCCTGGGATAGAAGGGGCCTGGGAGAGAAGGGGCCTGGGAGAGAAGGGGCCTGGGAGAGAAGGGGCCTGGGATAGATAGGGGCCTGGGAGAGAAGGGGCCTGGGATAGATAGGGGCCTGGGAGAGAAGGGGCCTGGGATAGAAGGGGCCTGGGAGAGAAGGGGCCTGGGAGAGAAGGGGCCTGGGAGAGAAGGGGCCTGGGATAGATAGGGGCCTGGGAGAGAAGGGCCGGGACAGACAGGAGAAGTGCAGGGTGAAGTGAGGTGAAGACACAGTGAGCCCCTGGCCTGGGACAGGTGTCCTTAGCTCCAGGGCCGCAAGGGCCCAGAGCGCCGAGGCTGGAATTGGGGGCTGATTCGAGGACACCGTCACCTGCAAACACCCGCCTTAATCAGGAGGCAGCGCTGGCAGGCTGTGTGCTTCCCACCCGTACAGTGGCTGCTGTGCTCTCTCCAGGGCTTCCCAGGGCGGGGTCTCTCAGTGTGTCCTTTGCAGAATCCCAAGGGCATGAGGAAGTCTCTGAGGTCATCTGTGAGCAGATCCTGAGGAATGGGTGGACTCATGTGGGGCACACCTGAGGCCTGGGACCTCCCTGCCTGGTGAGTGTGTGGGCCTCGCATCTCTGGTGTAGGCTGTCATCAGGATGGGGAGGCACAGCCACCACGACCTTCCCCACAGCCCTCTGCCACTTCTGACGAGACATACGTCCATGGTGCAGCAGGTGGGCAGAGCTTGTCACGAGCAGATGGGGCGTGAGTGTCTGGGAGGTGCTGGCAGCCTGGTTGTATGTAAAGGCTGCAAGGAGGACAAGGTCTCTGGGGTCAGACAAGGACGTGTGCTGAGCAGAGTTAAAGTACAGAGATGTGATGGGGTGGGTCCTGCCTCAGCCCCCAGGTGACATTAGGGCAGGCCCTCAGGGGCGGGTGGGGACCAATTTGCCAGAAGCAGGGAGGAGCCTTGTGCTCCCAGGGTGGCAGGAGGTCTGTGGAGGGATGTTCCGACGGGCAGCAGCCGGGCCGGGCCCTAGACTCACGGACACACAAGTGTGCACCCACCCCCCATGCTCAAGCAGTGTTTGCTGGCTGCACGCCCTCTTAGCTGTCCTGGGTTCCCTGAGGCCCCTTTGCCCTTAGGAGACCCAGCCGAGACAGCCCGTCTCTTGGCCCATGAGGAGGAGCGATAACAGGTGCCAACAGGTCAACAGATCTTGGCCCATCCCTGGGATCCCACACACTCTGCTCTGGTGGTTAAGGGTTGGGGGGCAGAGCATACCTGGAATCAACCCAGGGAGTTAAGCACCTGACCCGAGGCTCCTGGAGTGGGTCAGAGCAGCCCAGCACAGAGCCCACTGCCAAGGATGTGCTGGGGTCCGGGGCCAGGAGGGCTGGCGAGCCGTCATCTCAAGCCAGGCAGCCCTCTCTAACTCCCTCCCTCCAGGACACGGCCTGAACTCCTCCAGCGAGTCTCTTGGACAAACTGGACCGGGGTGTCCTGGGCAACCCCCCCGTGCCTCCGGGTGGGCTCTGCCCAGGCACAGAGCGTGGGATGCCCTGGTACTGACGACCCTGGTAACCCATGCTTCCTCTGGCCCTCAGGTGACCCGCCCGTGGAGGACACGCCTCTCACGCTGCAGGCAGGAGCCCCTCTTGCAGGCGTCCTCGGGGTCCAGCTACGACGATGTGGGCGCGGCGTGCATGGGGCTGTGAGCCCACCACCCCTCCACCGGCTCTTCTGCCCTGGGGCGCGTCCAGGGCGAGCCTCGGTTTGCCTAGTTTTGACAGATCTGTCTTTGGATGCTTCCTTAACAATCCCCTCCTCTCCTGACGTTAATAAAACTCCCTTGATTTGATGAGTCCTGCCCTGTGCTCGCGGGAATGGCTTCATTAACCCCGGAGTCCCTGGACAGTGTACATGCCCAGGCCGCGCCTCTGCCGGTTCCCATCCAGCGGTGACGGGTGCCAGGCCTGGGGGTCTCGCCCCCACCACCGCCCCTCTGAGCGGGCGGGCTGGGTCCCAGCCGCCGGCGGTGCCCCTGCTCGCGCTGTGCCGCTCTTAGGGGGCCACCGCTCCCTTCCGACCCTTCAGCGGAGCTTTGTTCCCAGCACACATGATTTGTGAGGAGTGGGGGTCCGCTTTTCCCCATTGCCCTGATAGTTCTCCATTTTCAGGCGACATTTATTTTTAATTGGAGGATCATTATTTTTCAATATTGTGATAGTTTCTACTCAGGCAACATTTTTATTCTTACAAACAAGATATTCTTTGTGGAGAATGTGTGAAAGAGGCATCAGAAGAAAGAAATGTTCACCCTGTGGTCAGACTTGCTGACGACTGTCTCCTTGAAAACGCGTGTGAGGCCTTCCCTGGTGGCTCGTGGTAAAGAGTCTGTGGGTTCCGTCCCCGATCTTGGAGGTGCCCACTCCCACGTGCTGAGGAGCAGCCAGGCCTGTGCGCCACAACTATGGAGCTTGTGCTCGGGGCTTGGGAACTGCAGCTGCTGGAGGCTGTCTGCCCTGGACCTGCGCTCGGCGGCAGGAGAGGCCCCTGCAGTGAGAGGCTCGTGCCGCCGCTAGGGAAAAGCCCTGCTCTGGCAACCGAGACTCAGCACAGCCCCAAATAGCTAGCTAAACAGATAAAGTGTAAAAATAATAAAACATATCTAAGAAGACACGCAAAGCACCGAGGTATATGCTTGTCTCCAGTCTGTGTGCCGGCAGGGTGCGGACGGTGAAACGCCAGGGAGGGAGGAGGGCTGAAGCCCGTAGTGAGATGACTGGGTCCCACCTGGCCCAGAGTGGACAGCTTTCACACATCCAGGCCTCAAAGCTGTGCGAGCACTGTGAACACACGTGCATACACACGTGCACTGCACACCTGGGGCCCTGCCTCCACTAGGTTCCAGGCCAGGCCTGCACGCTCTTGCCCCCAGGCCCGCGGCGGGATCCCCTCCTCCATGCCATGCTTTTTCAGGCAATCGGCCTGCTATTTTGGCTTCCATTTGCTTCGGTCCTCTTCCATATCCCAGCTCCTTTTTCTCTGGTAGGGAGGAGAAATGCTTTTATCGGGACCACGTGGCCTCAACGCTGAGGCCAGCTCCTGGGGGTGTGCGCGTGGCTGCGTGTAGGGAAAGATGGCAGGGGTCAGCTCTCCCGCCCCACGCCCTCTTGCTCTCGCCCCAAGTTTTGCAAGTGGTGATTATTTGACAGCTGAGGTCACTCGCAGCACTGCCCATGCGCCACCAGGCACCTGCCTGGCCACAGGCTGCTTCTGCTCTGAAAGCGCACATAATTCCCACCTGGAGAACCCTGGCAGGTGTGTGGTGTTGTGGCATGTCAGGCCTGCCGTTAATGCTGCCGCGCCGGCCAGGAGAGCGCGGATGTGCCTGCGGCTCCTGCGGCTCCTCGCGTGCTCTCCCCGCCCTTTAGCTTGTCCCTTGCCCACCAGGGGTTCAGTGGGCAGTGCACACGGTGAGATACGGCGAGAGAGTCGGTGTAGCCAGCAGGACACCCAGCAGGTGGGAGAGCCTGAGGCTTCACCGGATGGAGGAAGCCAGGGGCCGCCGTAGAGCACGTGGTGCTGTGTGGCTGCGGTCCTCTCGGCGTGGGCTCCAGCGGAAGACAGAGGGGCAACGGACGGGTCACTGGCTGGCACTGAAAGTCGTTAGGGGCAGGGAGTTCCCGTTTGCTTGAACAAGATGGCACGGACTGCTTCTGGCGCCCTGGGGTGGATTTTCCTGGCTGCCCTGAAGGCGAGTGATGCCGTGCTGGAGTTAGAGCAAGGACCCAGGAGGCCGTAAGTGACGGCGATGATGGACGTCGTGAGACTGAGGAGGATGATGAGCGCTGCGAGGCTGCAGGTCCCCACCTGGCGGCAGGCCCCGTTGTGCAGCAGGTAGGAAGCACGAGTAGCCTATGGCCTGGGGGCGCATCCTCAAGGGGCTCCCTGTGCGACTGGGTTCACAACGTATCGACCATATACTCGGGTGGAGCTTGTCGACTTGAATAAGCAGTTTTGGCAAAAGCAAGGGGAGACCTTGGCAGTTTGGCTTTTGCAACTCTGGGATACGGGGGTGGGCCTGGCACCTGTGGTTTTGTGGATCCTTTCTGAGAGAAGCCCAGGGACGGCGCGTGAGATGCTATTTTGAAAGTGTGAAGATCCTGAAGGGGGCCCGAGCCGGCAGGGCTCCCATCCGGGTGACACGGATGCACGTGTGGGCTGACGTGTGCAAGGACAGACATGGCCGTGGAAGGCAGGGGCGCTCCCTGTGCGGTGGGCGGCTCTTCAGCCCCCGGAGGGCGAGGGCTGCGGCGTGAGCCAGGCGGCGCCTGGCGTGGGGCTTTGCTGCGTGTTGGGAACGCAGCTGCTTGCTGTTGTGGCATCCGCTGCGGCTGCAGGCTGTGGGTTCGGAGGTCAGTGTTACTCGCCAGGGGAGCATAGCCGAAGATGGACCGCCTGCAGATCGTGAGGCAAGAAAGCCCTGAAGGCGTGGAGTGCAGGGAAAGAGCAGCTTAGCCAAGACGGCTGTGGTCGGGCAGTCTCACCCGGTGTCCTCTGATCTCACCCCACCTTTTGTAAGTAACGATTATGTAGCCGCTGACGTCACTTAGAGCGCTGCACGGGCGCGTCGCGAGGTGCTCGCTTGGCCACGGCTACCTCTGTCCGCGCGCGCGGCTTCCACCCGCGACGGCCTGGAGCGTCTGTGCACTGTGTCACGTCTATGCGCACCGGCCGGGAGAGAACAGGCGCGTCGGCAGCTGCCACAGCTCCTCACGCCTCTCCCAGCCTTTCAGGGCGCCCCTCGCCTACCGCGGGCTCGGTGAGCAGTGCTTGCGATGGGATACAGCGAGCCAGTGTGTGCGTGTGTTTGGGGGAAGGGTCCTTGTATTTGCCCTCCTCTTCTTACAGAAAATAAAGGAAAACGCTCGTGAATACTTAGCATCGGGAGCAGTTCCTCAGCTTTCAGAGGTCAGAGCTCATTAGGTTACGGAGGCTTCATTTCTGTTGCATTTCATGAACTCTGTTTCACGCTTCATTTTACCCATGCTATCCTTCTCAGTGCCCTTTAGACGAGTGGTTTTTATAGGCACAGCACCCCCCCCCACCCCTGTGGCCACTTGGCTGTGAGGCTCCTCAGACGTCTCCCGAGTCACGCTGGGCTCTCCTCAGCTTCACCCCAAGCTCCTCGTTCCTCCTCCCCATCACCCCTTTGGTAACCAGAAGTTTGTTTTCAATATCTACAAGTCTGCTTCTGTCTGTTCATTTTTTTAAAAATTAGATTTCACATATGAATGATACCATATGATATTTGTCTGAAAATCTCTAGGTTCAACCATGTTGCTGCGAATAGCACATTTCGTCCCTTTTTATGGCCGAGTAATATTCCACTGCATAGTGTATTCCACATCTTTCCTTTTCCTCTGTGGATGGACATTTGATGCCATGGCCTGACTATGTCAATAGTGCTGCGATGAACATTGGGGTGCATGTGTCCTTTTGAATTATGGTTTTCGCAGGGTATGTACCCATTAGCAGGATTGCTGACTCACATAGTAGTTTTATTTCTACTTTTTAAACGACTCCCCATACTGTTATCCAGGAGCTTCCCTGGTGGCTCATGGTAAAGAATCTGCTGCAATGCAGGAGACGTGGGTGAGTGCAGCCATGAAATTAAAAGACACTTGCTTCTTAGAAGAAAAGCTCTGACCAACCTAGGCAGCATATTAAAAAGCAGAGACATTACTTTGCCAACAAAGGTCCATCTAGTCAAAGCTATGGTTTTTCCAGTAGTCATGTTTGGATATGAGAGTTCAGCCATAAAGCTGAGTGTTGAAGAATTGATACTTTTGAACTTTGGTGTTGGAGAAGACTCTTGAGAGTCCCTTGGACTGCAAGGAGATCCAACCAGTCAATCCTAAAGGAAATCAGTCCTGAATATTCATTGGAAGGACTGATGCTGAAACTCCAATACTTTGGCCACCTGATGTGAAGAACTGACTCATTTGAAAAGACCCTGATGCAGGGAAAGATTGAAGGTGAGAGGAGAAGGGTACGAGAGAGGATGAGATGGTTGGATGACATGAGTTTGAGCAAGATCCAGGAGTTGGTGATGGACAGCAAAGCCTGGCGTGCTGCAGTCTACGGGGTTGCAAAGAGTTGGACACAATTGAGCAACTGAACTGAACTGTGTTGTAGGAGTTCTTAAAAATATATATTTTGTATATTACAATACCTTATTGGATATATGCTTTGAAAATATGTTTTCCCATCCAGTAGGTTGCTTTTTCCTTTTGTTGATGGTTGCTTTTGCTGTGCAGAATCTTTTTAGTTTGACGTAGTCTCACTTGCTTATTTTTGCTCTTGTTGCCTCTTGGCGACACATCCAAAAAGCGATTGCCAAGACTGAAGTCAAGGAGTTTTCAGCCCATGTTGTCTTCTAGAAACTCCGTGCGTTTTGATCTTATATTCAGGTCTTAAATGTATTTTGAGTTACTTTTTGCATATGGTGTAGTTTTATTCCTTTGCATGTGGCTGCCTAGTTTTCCAATACTATTTATCAGAGAGACTGTCCTTTCCTCATTATATATTCTTGGATCCTTTGTCATAAATTAGTTGACCATTTTGTGTGAGCTTATTTCTGGGCTCTCTATTTAGTTCCACTGATATTTACACTTGTCTTTATGCCAGTACCATACTCTCGATTACTGTACGTTGGTGACATAGATGGAATTAGAAAGTGTTATGCCTCCAGATTTGCTATTCTTTCTCAAGATGGCTTTGGCTGTTCTGGGTCTTTTGTGGTCCATACAGATTTTAATATTGTCTATTATCTTTCTGTGAAAATAATATTTTAATAATGAAATGATTGAAACCTCTAAGATTGCTTTCTATATGTGTTCTCTGGGCTTCTGGGCCAGCTGCTGTCTGTCCAAGGGGAGGTGGTGAAGAAGGCACTGAGAAGGGCGGGTGAGGGGCTTTGGCCCGGGGAGCAGCACAGCCCCTCACCCCAGCTGGGCTCTGCCTGCAGCCAAGGTCCTGGGTGTTGGGTGGGGACTGAGGGGGGTAGGGGTCCACCTTCCTCTGCTTCCCTTTTGACCCTGTTACCCAGGTTCAGGAAACAGCTGCTTCCTATATGTGCTGGTGCGGCAGTTGTCAACCTCCGCCTTTTAAAAGTGGTTTCTTGAAATGCCACTTGCCTTTTATCTTTCCAACAGCCACAGACATCTTGTCAAGGCTGATATCAGTGGTGAAAGTCTGGCTGACAGTGTGTCTTCTGATATGATGTGTGGAGGATAGCTCCTCCCCGAACCCTTCACCCTAGTCTGATCACAAGTGAAACAGCGAAACAGAGGAACATCTATAAAACGCCTGGTCAGCACCTCTCACAGCTGCCAAGGCTGCCGAAACGAAGGGAAGTCTGTGACACTGTCAGCCGAGAGAGCCCCACACGTCAGGCGGTGTCCTGATGAGACCCCGGGACAGGAAGGACACTGAGTGGAAAACAGTGCAGCCTGAATGAACTGTGGACTGCAGCTGATGATGTCAGTGTTGGTTCATTAATGGTAACAAGCATACCCCACTAAAGTGAGGTTTAAACATTAAGGGAAAGTGGGCATGAGGCTTAAAGGAACTCTCTGTACTGTCTTCTCAACTTTCACAGAAATCTAAAACCTGTCTTAAAAATTAAGTCTATTTAAAATGAAACCCATCTTCCTCACAGGACCTGGCTGCACACAGCTCCTGTCTTGTACACGGGAGAGACCCTCGGCAGAGAGGCCGCCAGCCAGCGCTGTGTTCACACTGAACCCTGCTGCCGGGGGCCCCGTCTCCTACGGCTCCAGGCGTCCTGGCCCTGCGCTGTGCCCGCTGGGGCCCTGGTTCTGCTCAGCTTGGGGGCTGTGCCCACAGAGGCCCTCGTTTGCCTTCAGGAGGGTAATTGCTCCCTGAGAGACGTGTCTGGTGGTGCTCCTAGCTCCCTCGAGCCTCAGCGTCCACCTGAGGGGACGTACTCTTGTTAAAGGTCAACAGCAGACAAAGGAGTCATTGAGCTGGGAGACGGGCTTCAGGCTATGTCTAATCTCCACCAGAGGAAGAATCTCTTGTATTTTTCCATGAGAATGTAAGCGTTGCCTCTTTAGGACAGGAGCTGATCAGAGGTTCATCACTGCCATTCATAGTGAGTCACTTTCTGTCCTTGTCCCTTCATGCCTTTGGGACCACCTTCCCTAGTTTTCCTTTTGATGTTTCTGCAAAAGACAATTTGTTTTTGTCCTGACCTATTTTATTGTGGAAAAAATGATGCCCAAATTGCTTTGCTTGTCTTTTACCAGTGCAGCCTGAACCGCAATGTTCCCAGAAGCCGGCAGCATATCTGCTTGTGTGTGACCTATCTTTGCCCCAGATCGGGAGGAGGAAGGAACCCAGCAGTGTGGCTAGGTTTCTGAACAGGTTGAGCTCTTTAAGAGAAACCAGGCCCCGAGGCCCCTGACCCAGCTGGGGTTCCATGAATCAGAGGTGAAGTTCGGTGGGCAGCCAGCCAACATAGGCAGGACAGGCACCTGGGGTGCAGTGGGGACCCAAGAGGCTCAGATGTGCAGCCAGAGGGCTTGAGCTTTGGGGGCTCATGCCTGCAGATGGCAGGTGACTGCTAAGAGGGGTGTGTGTGCTGTGTGGTACTGGATGGGCCAGCGGTAACCAGCAGTGGGAACCCACCCTGCAACTCAGTGGCACCTCAGCTCTGCGGGGGTGGGAGCAGTGAGGGTGAGCGGACTAGAGGTGTAGCTGGCGAGGCCCCCAGGGAGCCCAGCGCCTCCCTCCCCTGGAGCTTCACCACAGATGACGGCTGAGGACAAAGGTCTGCAAATCACAGGTCTCTGCTTGTATTCCACCGGGGGAATGAAAAGCCTTCCTGTGTTGCTGACACTTGTTTCCAGGGAGGGTGCAGCCCTCCTGAACCCCCAGGGCAGGTCGTAACATCCTCCAGCTTAGGGTTAGGGTTCAACCCTCCTGAACCCCCAGGGCAGGTCATAACATCCTCTGGGGGTGCCTGGGGCTGGCACCAGGGGGGCAGGCACGGTGGCCTCCCTTCCCCTGAGCGCACTGATCTAACTGCTCACGGGCGCAAGGAAGATGGTCTCTTCAACTGAGCTGGACTCAGGGAGGCCCAGTGATCCCAGAGGGCTGGGGGACAGGTGTGCTAGGCTGTGTGGGAGGCCAATAAGCTGGGTGTCCTGTGGCCACGCTGACCTGTGGCCCAGCCCCCAGCCCAGCCTGACCCTCATCCAGCTGGGGAGTGAGGGATGGAGTCAGACCCATGAGCCCCAGTGACACAGACTCCTCGGTCTCACTGAGTCTGCCCTACCTGAGGGTGCAGCCAGGAGTAGCCCAGGCAGGGCTGGGCAGCTGTGGTTGCAACTAATGGGCTGTGGCCAGGTCCATCCACGGCTGACTCCAACAGCTGAGGGTGACCTTCCCCAAAGAGCTGGAGCCTTTGTGCCCCCGGCCACTCATTCCCCTCTGAGACCCTGTAGTCCCCCATGAGCACCCATTTTGCCTCTGGCAAGGGTAAAACTTCCCTCCCTTCCCTGAGCCCTGACCCAGCTGACTGGGTTTTCCTTTTGGGAATCTTGAGTTCTGTGCCGGGCTCGATGGGGACTTCCCCACACGTGCAGTAGAGAGCTTCCATGTCTCTGGATGTGGAAGTGTTCACAGCCAAGCAAGGACAACTCAGGCTTCCCTTTCGTGTGGTCTAGGAGTGATGGAGGCTGTCCTGAGACAGGGTGTCTGGGGCTGATGGGGGCCACCAGGGGGGCAGAGTGGAGTAACTTCCCTGAATGTCTCCCTGGCTGCTGGGACCTTGGCTGATATCTTAATTCTGTGCTTTCTGCAGCAAAGCTGCCAACAGCAAACTTTTCCGCAGCACTGCCCCGCCGCCCACGTCTCCCTGTGCCAGGCCGGCCGTGCCCCAGAGGCTGCGAGGGCTCGAACCCCGCATGGACACACACAACCACTCATCTGTGGAGGAGTTTGCCCTGCAGAGTTTCTCAGAGGAGCCTGGGGTCCGGGGTCTCTTCCTGGTCTTGTTCCTCCTCCTTTTCCTGGGGGCTCTTGCAGGGAACACCCTCGTTGTCACGGCCATCAGCCTGCACCCCAGTGTACTTCTTTCTCACCAACCTGGCTGTTTTAGACACCCTCTGCATGTCTACAGTTCTCCCCAAATTGCTGGGGAACCTGGCGGTCAAGGGTGGCACCATCTCCTATCGGGGATGCCTGACTCAGCTCTTCCTCCTGACCTGGTTTCTGGGGGCCGAGCTGCTGCTGCTGACGGTCATGGCCTACGACGCTGCGTGGCCATCTGCCGCCCGCTGCACTACAGCTGGCGGATTGGCCGGCCTGTCTGCGTCCTGCGGGCCGGCAGCGTGTGGGCCGGCAGTGCGGTCAGCACGTCGGTGCACACAGGCCTGACGGCAAGGCTGACGTTCTGCGGCCCCAACCAGATCCAGCATTTTCTCTGTGAAGTCCCCACGCTGCTGCTGCTCTCCTGCAGCCCAACCACGCTGAACACCGTCATGATACTTGTCGCGGATGTCTTCTTCGGGGTGGTCAACTGCCTGCTCACCATGGCGTCCTACGGCTACGCCGTCGCCAGCATCCTGCGCACGCGCTCGGCCGCGGGCAAGCGGCGCGCCTTCTCCACCTGCTCCTCCCACCTCCTGGTGGTCGCCTTGTACTACTCCACCGTCACCTACGCCTACATCCTCCCGGGGTCCGGGTCCTCCCTGGAAAACGGCAAAGTTGTCGCCGTGCTGTACACAGCAGTCAGCCCCACCCTGAACCCGCTCATCTACTCACTGCGGAACAAGGATGTCAAGGCGGCGCTCAGAAAAGTGTTTTCCTGAATCCAGTAAAGAAGGGAAGTGGCTGATGCGGACTTTGCAAGCTAAACAGGGAGTTTCAGAATAGGACGTTGAGAGTCTGATGCAAGAGGCAAAGGGCAGGAAGGCAGTTGAGGGATAGACTTACCTGTAACGGAGAAGGAAAGGCACCCACTCCAGTCTTCTTGCCTGGAGAATCCCATGGACAGAGGAGCCTGGAGGGCTGCAGTCTAGGGGTCGCAAAGAGTCGGACAGGACTGAGCAACAACACTTTACCTGTAACGTGCCATCCTGGGGGCGCTGCAGGTGTTCCAGGCGGTCCTTAATTAAGCGTTCTAAAGCCCTAAGGGTGCATGCTATCAGGGCTTCAACGGGGAGGGGTCAGAGAGGTAATGGCAGAGAGAGCGGGGGCGAGGAGGAAGAAGGGCAGGAGGCAGGCAGAGTCCCTCAGCTCCCCCTCCAGCACCTTGCAGACTAGTTTTCCAAGCACCTGGCACCTGGTGGTGTGGCTGGCCCCTTCCCATTCCCGGGCCAGGGGTCATGTGCGGGGAGTTCCAAGAGTCAGACTCACCCAATGTGCACACTGCCCGGTACGTTCTGATGTGTCCCCCAGGCCCCGATTCTCCAATCAGATACCCATTGGCGTGTGGGGAAACACACGGTGTGGAGCTTTTTGCCATGTCTGGGAGCTCCTGGTCCTGGCACACAGGGATGGAGAGAGACAGCGGAATCCAGCCTTCCACCTAACGACCTGCAGAAGGTGCTTTTATTTACTTTTTCTCCTCTCAGAAAAGGGCACATTTATCCTCAATAGTTGCAGGGTACCAAATGTGGAGCTGCAGTGACTGCCTCAGTGCTGAACCCCAGGCTGGCTGCTGTGAGTGCTTACCTGACACCTGGCCCTCAGAGGCATCCTTCCCTGGTAGACCTGGAGGCCCGCAAGGGCTTGCACGACAGGTGAGACACCACCTTCAGCCCCAGCCAAGTGGATCATTTGATGCAAATACAAGAAAAAATGAGGGAAAGAAAAAAACCTTTTTCTTGTGATGAGAACTTTTGGGATCTACAATCTCAGCACCCTTGCGTTACCTGCATGTTCATCCCGGGACTTGCTTATAACTGAGAGCTTGTGCCTTTTGACCCCCTTCCTTCTCTCCCCCAGTCCCACCCCTGCCTCTGGTAACCTCAAATCTGATCTCTTTTTCTGAGTTTGTAAGGGTTTTTAGATTCCACATTTAAGTGAGATTATACAGTATATATCTCTGTCTGACTTATTTCACGTAGCATAATGCCTTCAAAGTCCCTTCATGCTGTTGCAAATGGTAGGATTTCCTTCTTTTTAAAGAAGGATTTTTCTTCTTTTTGTGGTATATATGTGTGTGCATCAGAGAAGGCAATGGCACCCCACTCCAGTACTCTTGCCTGGAAAATCCCATGGATGGAGGAGCCTGGTGGGCTGCAGTCCATGGGGTCGCTGAGAACTGGACACGACTCAGTGACTTCACTTTCACTTTTCACTTTCCTGCATTGGAGAAGGAAATGGCAACCCACTCCAGTGTTCTTGCCTGGAGAATCCCAGGGACGGGGGAGCCTGGTGGGCTGCCGTCTATAGGGTCGCACAGAGTCGGACACGACTGAAGCGACTCAGCAGCAGCAGCATGTGTGTGCATATGTGTGATATGTCTCTCTCTATATATCTTTGACATAGTGAGATCATTTCCTTTGGATACATACCCAGTAAATGGTATCTATCCACTATATATATATATATATATATATATATATATCTCCAGGGTCCCTGTCCCAGTAAGTGGGACCCTGGATCTTATGATAATTCTATATTTAATTTTTTGAGGACCCTCCATACTGTTCCATAGTGATGGAACCAACTTACAGTCTCACCAGCAGTGAACCAAGATTCCCTTTTATCCACATCCCTGC
The DNA here is from genome assembly GCF_014754425.2 of Oryx dammah. NCBI lineage: Eukaryota > Metazoa > Chordata > Mammalia > Artiodactyla > Bovidae > Oryx > Oryx dammah. The sequence continues at coordinate 50,399,162 of NW_024070198.1, forward strand.
CAGGATTTGTTATCTCTTTGTTTTTTTAATGTTAGTTATTCTAACGGTGTGGAGTGGTACCTTATTCTGGTTTTTATTTTCATTCCCTGGTGGTCAGTGATGTTGAGTATCTGTTCACATATCTCTTGTCCATTTGACTATCTTCTTTGGAAAGAAAATGTCTATTCAGGTCCTTTGTTCATTTAACATGAATTCATTTGTCATTTGAATTTCTTGTTCGCTATTGAGTTGCATCAGTCTTTTACAAATTTTGGATATTAGCCCCTCATCAGACAGGATTTACAAATATTTTCTTCCACTCAGTAGGTCACCTTTTCACGTTGATCGCTTCTTTTGCTGTGCAGAAGCCTTTCAGTTTGACAGAGTCCAACTTGCTTATTTTTTATTTTGTTGCTTGTGCTTTAGGTGTCATATCCAAAAAGACCATTGCCAAGACCCATGCCAGGGAATTTGCTTCCTGTGTTCGTCTAGGAATTTTATTGCCGCAGGTCCTTCAGATCTACATGTGAATCTTCAACACGTTCTGAGTTGATTTTCTGAGTAGTGGGGGCGGCCGCTCAGCTGTGTTGTTCTGCATGTGGTTTGGTAACATCATTTATAACTTTGGCTCTTAGGGATGGAGCTTTTATGAATACACACACACAGACACACACACACACAGACACACACACACACAGACACACACACACACACAACGTTTTTGTTTCTGGTGGCTCAGTGGTAAAGAATCCACCTGCCAAGCAGGAGACGTGGGTTTGACCCCTGGGTCAGGAAGATCCACTGGAGAAAGAAATGGCTACTCGCTCCAGTATTTTTGCCTGGGAAATCCCATGGACAGAGGAGCCTGGCAGGCTGTAGTCTATGGGTTACAGAATTGGACATGACTGAGCCTTTGTTTCTTTTCAGTAAGTAATTATGACTGGAATTACTGGATCAAAGCTGTGTATTTTTTAGTTTCATAAGAAACTACCACTCTTTATTCCAAAGTGGTTGTACCATGTTTTACTCCCAGAGCAATGGATGAGAGTTCTGGCTGCTTCATATGTTTTAGTGCTGAACAGAATGACATGTAAACAACTGAAATCTCATTATGTCATTCTCCTGCTTGGAATATTGAGTAGCTTCCTCTTGCTCATGGGATGAAATTGGAATTTTTCTTTTTTTCTACATGGATATGCTATTGCTGCTGCTGAGTCACTTCAGTCGTGCCCGACTCTGTGCGACCCCACAGACGGCAGCCCACCAGGCTCCCCCATCCCTGGGACACTCCAGGCAAGAACCCTGGAGTGGGTTGCCATTTCCTTCTCCAATGCATGAAAGTGAAAAGTGAAAGTGAAGTTGCTCAGTCATGTCTGACTCTTCAAGACCCCATGTCCATGGGGTTTTCCAGGCAAGAGTACTGGAGTGGGTCGCTGTTGCCTTCTCCCTACATGGATATAGTGTTAAAATATCCCCTTAACTTCTGCTTTAGCAGCATCCAACAGATTCTCATATGTCTTTTCATTTTCATTAAGTTCAGAATGTGATCTAACTTCCTGATTTCTTGAATGACTCATGTGTTGTTCAGAAATGCATGGTTACTTTTCAAAGTATTTGAGCATTTTCCAGGTGTATATCTATTTGACTTCTAGCTCAATTTCATTGTGGTCAGCACACAGTATTTCTGTGACTTAAATCCTTTAACGTTTGTTTAAACTTATTTTACGTTCTAGTATATGCTCTTTCATGGTGAGTGTTTTGATGTCCTCAAAAAGAATGTGTACTCTACTGTTATCGGGCAGAGTATCACGTAGGTGTGAATGAGGCCGAGGTGCTCAGGTTAGTAGGTCCTTGTTGTCGTCCTGTTTACTTCTATCAGTTACTGAGAGAGCAGGTTTGGAGTCTCCCTCTGTAACTGTGGGTTTGTCTATTTCCCCATGCAGTTCTATCAATTTTTATGTCATATATTTCAAAAGTCTGTAATTGGGTACATAAAAATTTAAGGATCTTATGTCACATTAATTAATTGTTTCAAATTTAATTCTAACCCTTTATTATTAGGTGACCTTCTTTATCCCTGGCAATATTTTTTTGCTCTGAAATGAACACTGTCTGATATTAACATCATCACTCTAGTCTTCTTTTGACTGTCATTAACATAGAATATCTTTTCCCATCCTTTTATTTATAATGTACTTGTGTCTTTATATTTAAAGTGCTTTTCTGAGTGGGCAGCATGCTTTTTATGCCAATCTAAAATTTTATGCCTTTTGATTGGGATGTTTTGACTATTCACATATAATGTAACTATTTCACTTTCGTATTTGAAAGATGTTTTTGCTAGGTATGGAATTTCTAGGATTTTCTCTTTCGGTACTTTAATGATGTTGACCTTTTTTTTTTTTTTTAAATAGGTTTGATTTTAACAAGAAATTTACCATTATCTTTGTACCTTTATACAGAACATATACTTGTGATTTGAAACTAACTTGAGTGGTCACTTTATTAATGTGTTCCTCTTGCAATAGGCTGTAATTTCACTAAAGGTAGAGGCTATGTTTATTTTCTCTTACTGTTATATCTTAAGTAGATACCATAGTCTCTGGTACGTAATAGAGGATCAGTCAGTGCTGTTGATTGCATGAATACATTTGCTGTAATTAATGGTCTATACAATGTATTCAGACATTGGGCAGTGATAAAGTGTAGATCAAAAAAAAAGCTGAAGGCAAAGGAGGAAAGGAAAGATATATCCATCTGAATGCAGAGTTCCAAAGAAGAGCAAGGGGAGATGAGAAAGCCTTCCTCAGCAATCAGTGCAAAGAAGTAGAGGACAACACAGAATGGGAGAGACTAGAGATCTCTTCAAGAAAATCAGAGATACCAAGGGAACATTTCATGCAGAAGCAGAAGATAGTAAGAAGAGGTGGCAAGAATACACAGAAGAACTGTACAGAAAAGATCTTCATGACCCAGATAACCATGATGGTGTGATTACTTACCTAGAGCCAGACATCCTGGGATGCAAAGTCAAGTGGGCCTTAGGAGCCATCACTATGAACAAAGCTAGTGGAGGGGATGGAATTCCAGCTGAGCTGTTTCAAATCCTGAAAGATGACACTGTGAAAGTGCTGCACTCAACATGCCAGCAAATTTGGAAAACTCAGCAGTGGCCACAGGACTGGAAAAGGTCAGTTTTCATTCCAATCCCAAAGAAAGGCAATGCCGAAGAATGCTCAAACTACCACACAATTGCACTCATCTCACACACTAGTAAAGTAATGCTCAAAATTCTCCAAGTCAGGCTTCAACAGTATGTGAACCATGAACTTTCAGATGTTCAAGTTGGATTTAGAAAAGGCAGAGGAACCAGAGGTCAAATTGCCAACATCCTTTGAATCATAGGAAAAGCAAGAGAGTTCCAGAAAAAATCTACTTCTGTTTTATCGACTACACCAAAGCCTTTGACTGTGTGAATCACAAGAAACTGGAAAATTCTTCAAGAGATGGGAATCCCAGACCACCTGACCTGCCTCCTGAGAAATCTGTATGCAGGACAAGAAGCAACAGTTAGAACTGGACGTGGAACAGCAGACTGGTTCCAAATCAGGAAAGGAGGACGTCCAGGCTGTGCTGTCACCTGCTTATTTACCTTGTAATATGCCAAGTTCATCATGCAAAACGCTGGGCTGGATGAAGCACAAGCTGGAATCAGGGTTTCTGGGAGAAATATTAATAACCTGAGATATGCAGATGACACCACCCTTATGGCAGAAAGCGAAGAAGAACTAAAGAGCCTCTCAATGAAAGTGAAAGAGGAGAGTGAAAAACTTGGCTTAAAGCTCAACATTAAAAAAAACTAAGATCATGGCATCCAGTCCCATCACTTCATGGCAAATAGATGGGGAAACAATGGAAACAGTGAGAGACTTTATTTTTTGAGCTCCAAAATCACTTCAGATGGTGACTGCAGCCATGAAATTAAAAGATGCTTGCTCCTTCAAAGAAAAGCTATGACAAACCTAGATAGCATATTAAAAAGCAGAGACATTACTTTGCTGACAAAGGTCCATCAATTCAAAGCTATGGTTTTTCTGTAGTCATGTATGGACGGGAGAGTTGGACTGTAAAGAAAGCTGAGCACTGAAGAATTGATGCTTTTGAACTGTGGTGTTGGAGAAGACTCTTGAGAGTCCCTTGGACTGCAAGGAGATCCAACCAGTCCATCCTAAAGGAAATCAGTCCTGAATATTCATTGGAAGGACTGATGCTGAAGCTCCAATAATTTTGCCACCTGATGTGAAGAACTGACTCATTTGAAAAGACCCTGGTGCTGGGAAAGATTGAAGGTGGGAGGAGAAGGGGACGATAGAGGATGAGATGGTTGGATGGCATCACTGATTCAATGAACATGAGTTTGAGCAAGCTCCGGGAGTTGGTGATGGACAGGGAAGCCTGGCGTGCTGCAGTCCGTGGGGTCGCAAAGATTCGGACACAACTGAGCAACTGAACTGAACTGAAAGTGTAGATCAAGGAAAAAAAAAATCACACTGTGAGTAAAGAAAATAGATATTAACAGAAGTTTGTGGGGTTTTCTTATTCTTAAGGTTGTAAGGAATGTTGGGGAATATTTGGGATGACATGGATTTTGTGCGGAGAAGGCAATGGCACCCCACTCCAGTACTCTTGCCTGGAAAATCCCATAGACAGAGGAGCCTGGTGGGCTGAAGTCCATGGGGTCATGAAGAGTTGGACACGACTGAGCGACTTCACTTTCACTTTTTACTTTCATGCATTGGAGAAGGAAATGGCAACCCACTCCAGTGTTCCTGCCTGGAGAATCCCAGGGACGGGGGAGCCTGGTGGTCTATGGGGTCATGCAGAGTCGGACACGACTGAAGAGACTTAGCAGTAGCAGCAGCAGGGATTTGGTGACCAGGACCCTGTGATTCGCTTATGTTTTTGTGTGTGAGTTGCTGATGAGGAGGGACTGAGGAGGTTAGGCCAGATTACTAAGAGTCCCGGCTGGACTGTGAAACAGCCTCTGGAAGGTCATCTTCCTCCCTCTCCCATGTTAGGACTGTCGCAAAAGGCAAAAGAAATGTATAAATTGACTTCCTTCAAGCATAATGGATGAAGAATGTCCAACAAAAGGAGGGGGTTGTGGCAAACCCTTTAGAAAAAAGCGGTGCATTATTTGTTCAGCTGTTGGAGAGGCAGTGTGAGCACTTTATGAAGGTTCCAAAGAGTCGTGTGGCAAGGACACGCTGTGCATATGTCTGGCCCCGTGTTTATAGACTGACGTCACAGACCAGGGTAACACTGCCCGACTCGGTGCCATCAGCAATGACGGTGCGTTTAGGGGACCTGTGGCCCAAGAGCCCCACTGACGTTCTGGAGGTTAAGGTGTGCTCCTGGGGCTGTTATGGGAAAGAAGCGGGTGAGTTCTAAACGCCAGCTCTGCTCACTGACTGGCCAGATTTCCCTGGCGAATCTGACTGGAGGTAGAGCCATGAAGAGGGATTCAGGTTAGTATGCAGTCATGGTCATCTCTGCCCACCCACTGTCATCTTTTGCCCACTTTGAGGATTCCAGGGGATGTTGAAAGATCTTGAAATCCACGTACAAGTTTAGCCCAGTCATTGCTGGACCCCGGGAAGAGTGGGGAAGAGGGAGGCGTGACCTGGAGTGTAAAGAATGAGATTAGAGATCAGAAAATTGTTGCCCAGCACTCTTTTGCCCTTCTCCAGGTCTTCATCCAAAATACAGACACTGTAATCGCTTCTCACCACACTCTGAATAAAAGTCAGGTTCCCTGAATCTCCAGGGAGATGTGACTCAGCTGCACCCTCTAATCCCACTCCCCACTGGCCCCTCCCCACTGGCCCCTCCCCGCTGGCCCCTCCCCACTGGCCCCTCCCCACTGGCCCTACTGCATCAACCTGCTCTTTGTGTTAAACACATTCCGGTTCCCTACTGACCTACCTGCTCACCTGGCTTCAGGTCTCAGATGAACTGTAACCCACAGTGTCCTTCTTTGTCTTCTAACCTGGAAGTCCTCCTCCAGCTATTCACACTATATCAATTTATTTTTTGAAATTATTATTTATATGTATATTTTACTAGAACATAAGTTCTATGAGTAATGGATTTTATCTGTTTAGTTTTTTATTTCTAATAAATTGTTTATTTCTAATAAATGTCAGTTGAATGCAAGACTGTCTTACTTGCTAGACTGTAGATTGTATGTTTGTGAAGTCTGTATCTGCTTTATTCAAGCTGAGTATAACACTGAATGCCTGACACATAGTAGGTATTCAGTAAATATTTCTTGAGTGATGGTATGTCCATGTTCTTCTGGAGAACTGTGATGCTGGACTTCAGACCAGAACTGAGATATTGTGAAGTTTAGAATTGGACGACACAACTGTGGGGTGTTTAGGACCCCAGTGGCAATCTTGCCTATAACTAATGGCACTGAGATGGGAATACCAGACCACCTGACCTGCCTCCTGAGAAATCTGTATGCAGGTCAAGAAACAACAGTTAGAACTGGACATGAAACAGCAGACTGGTTCCAAATCAGAAAAGGAGTATGTCAAGGCTGTATATTGTCACCCTGCTTATTTAACTTATATGCAGAGTACATCAAGAGAAATGCTGGACTGGAGGAAGCACAAACTGGAATCAAGCTTGCCGGGAGAAATATCAATAACCTCTGATATGCAGACACCACCCTTATGGCAGAAAGTGAAAAAGAACTAAAGAGCCTCTTGATGAAAGTGAAAGAAGAGAGTTAAAAACTTGGCTTAAAACTCAACATTCAGAAAACAAAGAGCATGGCATCAGGTCCCATCACTTCATGGCAAATAGATGGGGAAACAGTGGAAACAATGACAGACTTTATTTTGGGGGCTCCCAAATCACTTCAGATGGTGACTGTAGCCATGAAATTAAAAAATGCTTGCTCCTTGGAAGAAAAGTTATGACCAACCTAGACAGCTCATTAAAAAGCAAAAACATTACTTTGCCAACAAAGGTCTGCCTAGTCAAAGCTATGGTTTTTCCAGTAGTCATGTATGGATGTGAGAGCTGGACTATAAAGAAAGCTGAGTGCCGAAGAATTGATACTTTTGAACTTTAGTGTTGGAGAAGACTCTTGAGAGTCTCTTGGACTGCAAGGAGATCCAACCAGTCCATCCTAAGGGAAATCAGTCCTGAATATTCATTGGAAGGACTGATGCTGAAGCTGAAACTCCAATACTTTGGCCACCTGATGTGAAGAACTGACTCATTGAAATGACCTTGATGCTGGGAAAGATTGAAGGCGGGAGGAGAAGGGGATGACAGAGGATGAGATGGTTGGATGGCATCACTGACTCAATGGACATGAGTTTGAGTAAACACCAAGAGTTGGTGATGGACAGGGAGGCCTGGCCGGAGAAGGCAATGGCACCCCACTCCAGTACTCTTGCCTGGAAAATCCCATGGACAGAGGAGCCTGGAAGGCTGCAGTCCGTGGGGTTGCGGAGGGTCGGGCATGACTGAGTGACTTCACTTTCACTTCGCTTTCTTGCATTGGAGAAGGAAATGGCAACCCACTCCAGTGTTCTTGCCTGGAGAATCCCAGGGACGGGGAAGCCTGGTGGGCTGCCGTCTATGGGGTCGCACAGAGTCGGACACGACTGACATGGCTTAGCAGGGAGGCCTGACATGCTGCAGTCCATGGGGTCGCAAAGAGTCGGACACGACTGAGTGACTGAACTGAAGTGAACTGAAGAAGTCTAAGGAGCAAAGTGCACAGTACAAAACCCTGAACCACATATTCAGATATTTCTCCCCCAGCCCTTTGAAAGGAGACCCATCCTTGAAGTCTTCAGGAGACATGGAGGGGAGACAGTGGCAAGAGAACGGTGGCGATGATGATGGAGCCGTCTCTGAAAGCAGGACTGAAAACCCCCTGCACCACATCACATGCGGCTCCCGTGAAGGGCGGGATCGGGAGCCTCAAACAGGGCGTTTGGGAAGGTCTTTGGGAGTGCTGAGCCCATCTGGCTCCTTGGCAAGCTGGTGCTGCTCCCCCTGCAGTGGGACAAGGTGGCCCCAAGGCACACTGTCCAGAAGTCCATCATTGCCCATAACACACACTTCCATTGGTGTTATTATTTACCTGAAGTATGAGTAGCTTCTCAACCCAAACACCTATTGTCAGCCATTAGCACCCATTGGCTGACTGCCTTGGACGGGCTTCCTAGACCAGACCAAGAGGTAGCACCTTGTGCGAGAGGTTTATTAAGCAGATTCTCCAGGGAAACCATGTAAGGAAGGGGAAGAAGCGAAGCATGAATGTAGCTGATTTCGGGCGAGGTTTCAGCCTGATCCCACAGGAAGCTCTGGAGCATAAAACTGGCAAAAGTAAGGGCAGTGGGATTTCATTCTGCCCCTCTGACCAGTCACTGTTCCCTTGCGGTGGGGCTGGAAGGTAAATATGCAAGACTTGCTGTTCTCATACGCAGTGGTGTGGCATCAGGAGCTGGAGTGTAGTCCTCAGAGGGAAGTGGAAGTCCAGGTAGGCGGGACGCGTTCAGGAGCCAGGTGCGCAGTGAGGACAAGGCAGGCCTGCTGCTGTGTCTGTGCGTCCCCACTTCACACCTGCGTGTGTGTGTTGTGTAAACCCTTAGGAAGGGCACGGATGTGGCTAGGCCGTCACTGCATCCCTGAGGCCAAGCTGGGGCTTGGTGCCAGACTCTGATCTACAAATTTCTAATGAATGCATGGATGTTTGGACGCCCTGCTGGAATAAAATTTGTTACGAGTCAAGGGGATCTGGCTCGGATGATTAGGAGGAGTGAGGAATCAAAGATAATACAGAGCAAAATGGGGGTGGGAAGGCTGAGGGGAGAGGCTGCAGAGCTCCTCCTGAGGGATGTGGAAGAGCTAAAGAACCTGGGTCCACACTGGGAGAAGTGAGCGGCCATGCCCCTGAGGCGGACCCTTTAGTCTGGGTATGTCTGTAGGTCCTGACATGGTCTTGTAGCTTGGCTGGACTCCTCCCAGCTGTGAGTGTGCTCCAACTTGCCCAGTGACCTGTGTGGAGCCATGCCTGTTTGTGCTCCCAGAGGCAGGTCTGCTGGTTTTGGTCAGGTGGACCCTGAAGCAGCCCTAGGACCCGGCCCCACTCAGGCTGCAGTAGATGGAGCCCTGACCCCACAGGAGCCTGGCAGAAGACACCCTTCTTGGTGCCTCAAGCCCGCCTCGAGCCCAGTCGTGGCTGTGCCTCCTGAAAGCAGCCCCGTGACTCAGCACGACCCCCTTTCAGCTGCATCTGGGGGATCTTGCCTGCCCAAGTGACCTGCTGAAGTCACACACATCTGTGACTCTGATAGCACTGTCTGCAGACCCTGAACAGATCTTTGTCTAGTGTTAGCTCTACTGAACAAGATCCTGGAGACAGTGCCATCAACTCAAAGACCAGACAGAATTCACACCCACCGAGGAGAGAGACCCTGTTAATGCGACTTCCAACTGCAAACCCTACTGTGGACTCACTAGTAAACATTTGACTGGGCTCCAGCCCACTCAGCTGAGTTCCCACAAACAGTACCATCAGCCCAGGGGCCTAAAAGAAGTTTTTTAGCTGTCCAAATTACTTCTTAAAGACTGGAAGAGGTGTTTGCTCCTTTGAAAGCACAGAGAGTGATTCAAGGCTAAACAGAACATGAACAATTCAGCAAATGTGACACCACAAAAGAAAGAAAAAAATCCAGGAACTGACCCCAGAGAGATGGGGCTTCCAACAGTGAGCACCATGAAGCATTTCCCCACAGAGACGGGGTTTCCAACAGTGAGCACCGCAACATTCCCCAAAGCAATGGGGGTTTCCAACAGTGAGCACCATGAAGCACTTCCCCAAAGAGATGGGGTTTCCAACAGTGAGCACCGTGAAGCATTTCCTCAAAGGTCAAGAGCAAAGCAAGGATGCCCACTCCCACCACTTGTATTCGACATAGTTTTCGAAGTCCTAGCCATGGCAATCAGAGAATAAAAAAATAAAAGGAATACAAATTGGAAAGGAAGAAGCAAAAACTGTCACTGTAGATTATGTGATACTATAGATAGAAAATCCTAAAAATGCTACCAGAAAACTACTAGAGCTTATAAATGAATTCGATCAGGTTGCAGGATACAAAATTAATTCACAGAAATCTCTTGCATTCCTATACACCAACAGAAAAAGAACAGAAAGAGAAATTAAGGAAACAATTCCATTTACTATCACATCAAAATGTATAAAATACCTAGGAATAAGCCTACCCAAGGAGGTAAAAAACCTGTACTCAGAAAACTGTAAGATACTGATGAAAGAAATCAAAGATGACAGAAATAGTTTTTGGTTTGGAAAAATCAGTATTACCAAAATGATTATACTACCCAAAGCAAGCAACAGAGTCAGTGCAATGGTAGTCTTTCACAGAATTAGATCAAAAAATTTTTACAATTTGTATGTAAATACAGAAGATCCTGAATGGTCAAAGCAATCTTGAGAAAGAAAAATGGAGCTGGAAGAATCAGACTCCTTTACTTCAGACTATTCTAAAAAGCTACAGTCATCAAAACAGTATGGTGCTGGCACAAAACCAGAACTATATATCACTGGAACAGGATAGAGTGTCCAGAGATAAACCCACACTCCTATGGTCAATGAATCCACAACAAAGGAAGCAAGAATATGCAATGCAGAAAAGACAGCCTCTTCAATAAGTGGTGCTAGGAACACAGGACAGCTACAGTAAAAGAATGAAATTAGAACACTCCCTAACACCATGCACAAAAATAAACTCAAAATGGATTAAAGACATAAATTTAAGGCCAGAAACTATAAAACTCTTAGAGGAAAACAGGCAGAACACTGACATAAAAATCTTTTTTTGATCCACCTCCTAGAGTAATGAAAATAAAAACAAAAATACACAAATGGAACCTAGTTAAGCTTAAAAGAATTTGCACAGCACAGGAAACAATAAACAAGATGAGGCGAGAACCCTCAGATCAGGCAGTCGTAGGACTCTGATAGTCACATGGAAATGCTGTAAACAATTATACCCCCCATTGGATCACGTAGAAGAAATGAATACATTTCTATAAACTAATCACCTATCAAGACTGATCAGAAATACATAGTCTGAACAAAACTAGTGAGTAAGATTAATGTAGTAATAATTAATAATAATAGTAGAAAAACCTCCTAACAAAGAAAAGCCCAGAACCAAATGATTTCATGGGTGAATTCTACAAAATATTTAAGGATCAACACAAGTCCTTTTGAAAGGTTGCTTCTGTGAGCCGTGAACAACACCAGGATTCGTGGCCTCTGGATCTGGGGCCAGAGATGAGGCTTGATCACTCAGAGCTTTTGTGTAGCAAAGTTTTATTAAAGTATAAAAAGAGGTAGAGAAAGCATCTGACATAGACATCAGAAAGGGACAGAAAGAGTTCCCCCTTGCTAGTTTTTAGCAAGGCACTTTATGTATGTTAGATGCCTGCTGATCAAATAAGGGAAACAGCTCGAGGCGGAGGGAGTTTCACCGGGCCCTCTCCCACAGCACACATTTTTGAGAAAGGATGGCACAAGATGTGTCATCTCTGGCCGTAAAACAATTTACGTGAATACTGGTTTGCTGAGCCATTATCAGCCTAAGGTTTGAGAAAAGAATGTCTGCCACTTGCTTTATTTCCTCCTGTCCCTTGGGGACCTCCGGCCTTCCTACCTGTTAACCCTCTCACTTTCAAACTCTAATAAAAATATGAAGAGAAGGAAACACTTGTAAACTCATTCTACCAGGCCAGCACTACTCTGTTACCAAAGTCAGGCAAGGACACTATGAGAAAAGAGTTCCAGGCAAATATCCTTGATGAACATAGATACAAAAGTCTAGTGAAATGTTAGTAACCAACCCAGCAGCACATTAGGAGGTATGATCAGTGGTTTATCCCTGTGATGCAAGGATAGTTCAACATTGTGAATCAACCAATATGATTCACCACATTGACAGAATAAAGGGTAAAAACCATATGATCATCTCAATAGATGTTGCGAAAATATTTGACAAAATAAAACATCCTTCAGGATAAAACCTGTCAAGCGTCAGGAATAGAAAGAAGGTACCTGAGCGTAATGAAGGCCATATATGACAGTCCCACAGCTAACATCCTTAATAGTAAATGAAAAGTTTTCCTCTAGATGAGGGATAAGACAAGGATGCCCATTCTCACCACTTTTATTCACCACAGTACTGGAAGTCCCAGGCAGGGCAAAGAGGCAACAAAAAGAAGTATCCAAATCAGAAAGGAAAAAGTAAAACCATCTGTATTTGCAGATGGCATGAGCTTACACATAGAAAATACTAAATACTCCATCAAACAGTTACAAGTATCATCCTGCCATTTGTGACAATGTGGATGAAACTGGAGGACGCCGTGCCCAGTGGGATATGGTGGAAAATGGCAAACGCTGCACAGTGCTGCGTGTACTGTGGAGCCTGGGAAATGGGCCGCATGGGAACAGAGTGGTGGCGCTGCTCGGAGCCCGGGAGCCGGGGAGAGGGACGTGGGGCCACGCAGTGCAGACTCAGCTACGAGACAAGCAAGTCCTCAGGACAGGACATACGCGTGGGGTCGAGAGCTGGTAACGCCATGCTGTGTACTTGATACCTACTGAGAGAGTAAACAGTGAGCATTCTTAAAAGCAATCCTGTGAGGTTATGAATGTGTTATTGAACTTTACTGTGGCAATCATTTCACAGTTTACACATACCGAATCATGTCGTACACCCTAAAAAACCCATATTGTACAAAGTATATACTTTTACTTATCAATCATACGTAAGTAAAGGTAGTCCTCAGCAGTGGCCACAAGACTGGAAAAGGTCAGTTTCCATTCTAATGCCAAAGAATGTTCAAACTACCATGTAATTGTACTCATTTTACATGCTAACAAAATAATGCTCAAAATCCTCAAAGCTAGGCTTCAACAGTATGTGAACTGAGAACTTCCAGAATACAAGCTGCCTATACAAGAAAAGGCATAGGAACCAGAGATCAAATAGCCAACATCCACTGGATCATAGAAAAAGCAAGATAATTCCAGAAAAAGATCTGCTTCATTGACTATGTTAAAACCTCTGACTGTGTGGATCACAACAAACTGTGGAAAATTCTTAAAGAGATGGGAATACCAAACCACCTTACCTGCTTCCTGAGAAATCTATATGCAGGTCAAGAAGCAACAGTTAGAATTGAACATGGAACAATGAACTGGTTCAAAATTGGGAAAGGAGTATGTCAAGGCTGTATGTTGTCACCCTGCTTATTTAACTTATATGCAGAGTATGTCATGCAAAATGCTAGGCTGGTTGAAGCACAAGCTGGAATCAAGATTGCCAGGAGAAATATCAATAACCTCAGATATGCAGATGACACCACCCTTATAGCAGAAAGCAAAGAGGAACTAAAGAGCCTCTTGAAGAAGGTGAAAGAGGAGAGTGAAAAACTTGGCTTAAAGCTTAGCATTCAGAAAACTAAGATCATGGCAGCTGGTCCCCTCCCTTCATGGCAAGTAGATGGGGAAACAATGGGAGCTGAAGGACTTTATTGTCTTGGGCTCCAAAATCACTGCAGATGGTGACTGCAGCCATGCCATGAAATTAAAAGACACTTGCTCTTTGGAAGAAAAGCTATGACAAACCTAGACAGCAAATTAAGGGCAGAGACATCACTTTGCCAACAAAGGTCTGTCTATTCAAGCTATGGTTTTTTCAGTAGTCACGTACAGATGTGAGAGTTGGACCATAAAGAAGGCTGAGCACTGAAGAATTGATGCTTTTAAACTGTGGAACTGGAGAAGACATTTGAGAGTCTCTTGGACTGCAAAAAGATCCAAACAGTCCATCCTAAAGGAAATCAACCCCAAATATCATTGGAAGGACTGATGCTGAAGCTGAAGCTCAAGTACTTTGGCCACCTGATGTGAAGAACTGAGTCATTTGAAAAGACCCTGATGCTGGGAAAGATTGAAGGCAGGGGGAGAAGGGGACGACAGAGGATGAGATGGTTGGATGGCATCACTGACTCAGTGGAGTTTGAGCAAGCTCCGGGAGATGGTGATAGACAGGGAAGCCTGGCGTGGTGCAGTCAGCGGGGTCACAAAGAACCAGTCACGACTGAGGGACTGAATAACAACGAAGCATGCTGACTCTCTACCCTAACCCTAACCCTACCCTGAGTTAGAAGCTGACCCCTTTTCTGAAAACACAGGATGGAGAATGGAGACATAAAACCCCTGTGCTGAGTCAGGGTGAGTGAGTGTATCCTTGATTAGATCAAAACTAGGAATTGAAGCTGCCCAGGCAAGATCAGCAGGATGGGTCTAAGAAGACCTGCTGAGCAGTCACCAGTGATTCCGTATTTAATGGCCTTGGGGACTGATGTCCCCAGTGGGACAATTAATGCTTTGTAGGAGCAGGGAAGCCTGCAGCCACTGGTTAGCACTAGCCACGGTGTGTAGTTTGCCCAGGGCAGGGCATCTTCCCTTCCCCCTCACGTCAAGTAATTGTTAAGAGGAGTGGTAGCCACGACTGGGTGAGAGCTGCATTTGCTGGTGGTGTGAGGAAGGCAGCAGTGAAAGAGCAGACACTGAGGGCGAGGTTGCCAGTGGCACATGGCCGTTAGCGCTCGGAGATGCTGAAACCTAGAGACGGCCAGTGAGAGCCCCGGGCCAATGGCCAGCTGATAGGGGTTCTTTGACTTGACTTCTTTGTGCTTCCTTCTTGGGATGGGAGGTCAGTGTCTGCCCTCAGCAGAAACGATGGGCCAGACTGTTGACTGACTGGGTGCTACCACAACCTCATTGTCTGATATGTCAGCTCTGTACACGCTGCAGCTGTTCACGCTGCTGCTGCTAGCCAACCGTCCCTGGATGGACACTTCTGAGTGCCAGTCCATGTTCCAGTAGCTTCCAAGGATGACCTCAGTTCTTACTTGTTGGTGATTGGATCCGTCCCCAAGGTGCTGGTCAGCTTCTCCAGAGAGTCCTGAATCCATGGTAGGTTTTACCTAGTGAAGGAGAGCAGAGTCTGTGCTAATTGGCCCCTCAGGGCCCTTGAGCATGAACTGTGAGTCATGTCTCTGCTGACATTAGACAATATAGGGCTTCTCTAGCCCCGGTCACAAATTTCTGATGGACTCTACTCTTTGTACCAGGTAGCTCCACTGCGTTTTTTTCCTTTTAACCATTTCTATCTCCTAATGATTCCTGAGAATTCTTCAAAGTTTTTTTCCTTAGGATGGAGTAGGAAGTTTCTTGAGAGAATACCAGAAAGATATTTTCCATCTTCTGTGAGCACATACTGTAACTGAATGTGCACTCTGCCGTCATGTTCACATAGATGAAAACCAGTGTTCTGATTTGGGTGGACGATTATATTTTCCTGTGACTAAGAGTCGTGAGACCACTTTGGCTGTCGTATTTGAGAAAGTTCAGTAAAAAGGAGAATTAATAATGTGTGCAAAATACGGTCTGAAACCTCTCTCTCTCTTCCCGTCTTTGTCTTTTTTTCTCTCCTTTCATATAAGAGATGGTTGGTTGAAAAAACTGTCACCGCTTTCGACACCAGTGAACACATTCCAGCTGGTGGTCTGGGTGTCATTCTTGGACCTCTCCTCACAGGGGCCTGTCTCTGTAGAATTTAGTGAAAGCCCTAACCTCCAGACATTGGCTTTAAAGCAGCTGGGCAGAGGATGGGCACAGGGAGCCCAGGTCCAAGCCAACACCATGGAGTAGTTTGTTGGTCGCCAGCTCCATGCGGACAGTCCTCCTTCTTAACTGAAGTGCTACGATCTGCGTGGTGAGGCACTTTCAAGAAGCACTAGCCTGAGATCAGCACAGCCCACATGCAATCCTGGTTCTCGGAGAGCCAGGACATCTGCAGCTGCATCCCCCTTTGGGAGCTGGCATGCATGGGCCTGAGCGCCCACCATTCAGCGTTATCGGGGAGATCTTTTGATTCAGGTGAAGTATTTCGGTGGTGACTTGTCTCTGATTTGGTGGCGGGCAGCGGGGGGCGTTTCCCCTGTTGTGGGCTGTGCAGGGGCTGGCAGCAGAGACTCTGGAGTTGAATCAGGGTCCAGTCCCATCCGGAACCCTGGCTTCCCAGTGACCACTCACAAGTTACTGGGCAGTGGTGTGAGGACCCTTGGTTGACCTCCGTCAGTACTGACTGGATGGAGTGAGTCCAGGAGGAGAATGGGGATTTGGGAAAGAGGCTCTTTCCAATAGCAGGTTATTTCTCTCGCTGTTCCTCCTCTGTTCCCAGACGCTGTCTGAGCGTATGAGTGGCTGTAAATACAGACTTTCAAATAGGAGACAGAGGCCAGAACCCCCCTCCCCAGGGTTCCCCTGGAAGTCCACTCCAGCCCCACCCCACATGTGCTCCATGAGGGCTAGAGAAGCACAATCCTTGCACACTGACCAGGAATCAGGGCCTGGGAACGTCTGTGAGTGGCCATCTCAGTCCTGCACTGGCAGAGAGGGGTGGGGATTTCAGCTTCTCCCCACCTCAGGGGGCAGTCGCTCTCACTGAATGTTCCCAGAATTATCCCACAATCCTGATAATTATCCCACAGTTATCAGGAATGCAAAGCTCCATTTTTATTACCAAAATAAGTTTTTAAATCCCCTTTCCAAGTAGGTCATGCACACAATTGCAAGAGGGAGCACTCAAAACAAGTTAAAACTCTTTCTCTACAGCCCGAGTCAGAACAGAGCCCACGGTCTCAGAGGGACCATGCTGGCACCCTCCAGGGCTGTGATGAACGCTGGTCCGAGTTCTGCATTCTGGGGTTCTCAGAAACACCTGGGCTGCGAACGCTGCTCTTTTCCGCCTTCCTGCTTCTGTACCCAGTGGCCCTCTCTGGCAACCTGCTGATCGTGCTGGTCATCAGCTCCAGTCCAGCCCTGCACACCCCCAGGTACTTCTTCCTGGTCAGCCTGGCCGTGGTGGACCTTCTCTGCACGCCCCCGATCCTGCCTGACGCAAGACCATCTCCTATGGGGGCTGCATGGCCCAGCTCTTCTTCTTCACGTGGTCCATGGGGGCCGAGCTGCTGCTCTTCTCGGCCGTGGCCTATGACCGCTACGTGGCCATCTGCCGGCCCCTGCACTACGGCGCCCTCATGGGCCCCCGGGTGTGCGCGCTCTTGGCGGGCGTGGTGTGGACAGTCAGCCTGATCGACACCAGCGTGAACACGAGTCTCTCGCTTCGCCTGCCCTTCTGCCGCTCCAACGTGGTGGAGCACTTCTTCTGTGAGATCCCCCCTCTGCTGAAGCTCTCCTGCGCCCCGACCCAGCTGAATGCAACCACGGCCCTCACGGCAGACATCCTCCTGGCGGTGGGGAACTTCTCGCGGGTCACGCCGTCCTACGGGGCCGTCGTTGCCAGCGTCCTGCGCAGGCGCTCGGCGGGGCAAGCGGCGCGGCTCCTCCGCCTGCTCCTCCCACCTCCTGGTGGTCGCCTCGTACTACTCCACCGTTGTCTGCACTTACATCCGCCCCGCGTCCAGCTGCTCGCTGGTGGACAAGCTGGTGTCGGTGATCTGCACTTCCGTGGCCCCCTCCCGGAACCCCCTCGTCTACTCGCTGAGAAGCATGGAGGTCAGGGCGGCGCTCAGGAGGCTTCTGTCCTGCTGCTGAGGTCGCGCCCAGCAAGGTGCTCGTGCCTGGAGGGCGGGGCCCAGTGTGGCTTTCCCTAAACTGGGGCAGGGTTGTTGTCTGGAAGCCCCATCCTGCCTCCTAAGGTCTCACCCTACTGTACTGTGTGGTGAGACCATGGGACCCGCTCTGGGCGTCTCTCCTCCACTTGCAGGGAGCCCCTTAACCTCCCAGACTCACCCTGTCCTTCCCTGGTGGATCCTGGGATGACCAATGCCAGCTTCATGACCCAAGAAGCACGTAGTAGATCACCAGCTGCGCCTGGCCCTTTGTTCAGCCTTTCTAGCAACTTCTTCCCAAGATGCCCACATCTTTGTTTTCCAACAAGCCTGCACCTTGCTGCAGCCCTCCTTTTTATGGGCTTCTGCATTCACTATGGGTGGCCTTTGCCTTAGTCACAGGAGGATTTGAGCAGGGATGAGAGGGATTAAGGTACGATAGGTTAATCCTATTCTACTTTAGGATAAGATTTCCAGTGGTGGTGGGGGGCAGATTTCAGGAGGATAGGTTCCCCCTTGGTAGCAAAGTTCCAGGAGTGGTCTTTTTAAATGTGAGTGCTTTTTAGGAGAATATTTCGGCAAGGCTTTTTCAAGTCTATGATGTAAAGATGTTACTGGCATCAGTATGGAAAGTGGCCAGGCTGTCTCCTTTTCTTCCCCCTCTACCACAAACTCAGCTGTCCTCCCCTTCAGAACCAGGCTGCGGGAAGACTGGGCTCAGGCGGGTTTGGGACCCAGGGAGATGCTGGGGAAGAGGGGCTCTTCGTGAGCGAGCCCTTCTGTTCCCTTGTGATTGAGGTTGGCAGGGCTGGGGGGAGGGGTGTGGGGAGCCTGTGTGGCTTGAAGGGACGGGGACAGAAGGGCCCCTTTGAGGGAAGGGCACTCTTGGTTCCCTGGGGGCTGTCTCCTCTGAGCACATCTTCCCCTGCTATGGTGCTTGTCTGTCTCCTGAAGACTGTAAACACTTTGAGGACAACGACAAGGTCCACCTTCTCGCACTTGAACTAAGGTTTGTTCCTCTAGACTGGCTCATTCTGGAAGCAGTGTGCACCACGTACGAGGCAGGCACCCTGTGAATACCACTGACTGCAGAAAGAAGGAATGAGACAGGGGTAATTTCTACCAAGGAGACCATCAGACTTAGTTTTGCAAAGACTTGGTAGAGGCGTGTTTGTGGCATGGTTAGTCAGTGATGGTGACCTCATGCGAAGAGCTGACTCATTGAAGACTCTGATGCTGGGAGGGATTGGGGGCAGGAGGAGAAGGGGACGACCGAGGATGAGATGGCTGGATGGCATCACTGACTTGATGGACGTGAGTCTGAGTGAACTCTGGGAGTTGGTGATGGACAGGGAGGCCTGGCGTGCTGCGATTCATGGTGTTGCAAAGAGTCGGACATGACTGAGCGACTGAACTGAATTGAACTGAATCAGAAATAAGCTTCATGGTTGTGAGATTTATGAAACCTGTGGAAACTGGGAGGTGTCACTGAAATGGTGGCCAGTGGCAGAATTCTCAGCACAACCCTGGAGCATCCGAGTTACACAGGACATGATGTGTGTGTGGAGAGGGGGTGGGGACGGGAGGTGTTGGTCAGCAGCGTGGTGAGAGCTGTTGGTACCACACCCTGTGGTTCGACCTCGGGATGTGTAGGCTTTGCCATCCGTGCTGCTCGGACCTCAGGGTAAGCATGGCTGCAGGAAGTGCTTCCAGACATGAACCCTGAAGCCAGAACCTGAATGAGAGGCCCCTGTCTCCACCTCCACGTTGGAGGAGGCACCGCACTGAAATACGTGTCCAGATCCCCCAGGGAGGAGTCCAGCCACGGCGGCCCCCTGAGGCTCAGCCTCCTAGCTCATATGGACTCCTGGTCTCTGCTGCTTTCTGTGCTGTAGGGATTCCCTGAAAAGGATAATGGGGTTTCTTTTAACTACAAATGGATTCTATGCTAATAAACTAGAAAATAAGACATTTGAAAGGAGAATATACGAAAGTAAAACCCTTGTTATCCCATTGAGAGGCAGCTACCTGTAACATTCTGCTATAAACAGTTTTCTGTTTGTACTTCTACACATATACAGGTTATCAGAGGGGAAGAGGGGAGATAAATTAGGAGTTTGGGATTAACAGATATGCTCTACTATATAGAAACAGATAACCAACAAGGACCTACTGTATTATAGCACAGGAACCTCTACTCAATATTTGTAATAACCTATAAGGAAAAAGAATTGGAAAAAGAATATATATACATACATATATATATAAAATAATTACTTTGTTATATACCCCAAACGAACACAACTATACTTCAATAAAAAATAGAGGATGACTTTGTATTTATTATTTTATGACAACTGTTTCTCACAGTTTAGAATCCTTTACATGTCATTCCAGGTTTTCCCGATCAGTTCATTTGGGAGGGACCGTCTTCATCATCGGTGCGTGTATGATGCTGGCAGTGGGCCCGCTGGCACCTCAGGCATTGTCCTGCAGGTGCTGGCCTTCTCCCCTTCCTCAAGCCTGACATTCAAATTCTCAGAAAGTTCCCTTGTTCTTTCTTTACTCTAAAATAAAATGTATGCACAATAAATAATGTTTTTAAATACTGAAATTAAAAAAGAGACAATGTTTTTTTTCGGTTTGATAATCTTTAATTAGATTGTATCAGTAGCCTTCATGTGGATAACAATTCTAATCTCCAGAATAAATATTTTTAAATGCCACAACTGTTTTTAGTACCTGAAAGTGACCTAAAATAGGCAAAACTGGATAGAAATAAACTGTGTAAGAATGGAGTCGTTATAAAGATTTTTCCTGTTTAAACTCAGTTCTCACCTAAGTATAGGGCACTACAGCTCTTCATAAGGTCACGGTGTAGGTGCGGAGAAAAGGGAACGCTTGTGCGCTGTTGGTGGGGATGTCGCTAGTGCAGCTACTATGGAGAACAGCATGGAAGTTCCTGAAAAAATTAAAAAAAAAAGTACATTATGATCCAACATGGAGAAGGAAATGGCAGCCCACTCCGGTATTCTTGCCTGGAGAACCCCATGGACAGAGGAGCCTGGCGGGCTGCAGTCTAGGGGGTCACAGAGAGTCAGACACGCCTGAGCGTGAGCACACACGACCCAACACTCTCCCTCCTGGGCCTGTGTGTCCAAAGGGGCTGAATCAGGGTCTCGAGAGACGCCCATCCCTGTGAACACTGCAGTTATATATGTGTGTGTGTACACATATCATGTGTGTGTGTACACATGTGTGTGTACACATGTGTGTGTGTACACATGTGATGTGTGTGTGTACACATATGATGTGTGTGTGCGGACATCCACACATACACACGCACGTCTACACGAGAATACTGTTGAGCCCTGTGGAAAGCTGACAGCTGCTATTTGTGACATTTGGCTGAGTTATTCAGACAGAGAAAGGTAAATACTGTGTGATCCCTTTTATACGTGGAATCTAAAAAGTCAAACTCAGAAATAGACAGTAGGGTGGCAGTTAACAGGGGCTGGGGGTGGGAGTAAGGTTAAGGAGTTATTGTCAAAGGGTACTAAGTTCCATTTATAAAATTAACAAGTTCTGCATATCTAATGCACTTCAGAATTATTTTTAAATGAGGGTTATTATAGCTAATAGTACTCCATTACATTACCAGAGATCAACTTGCCAACATCTGTTGGATCATAGAAAAAATAAGAGAATTCCAGAAAAACATCTGCTTCATTGACTATGCTAAAGGCTTTGACTGTGTGGGTCAAAACAAACTGTGGAAAATTCTTCCAACAAAATGGCACAGATTCCAGTATTGATGCATCCAGACAAATCGATTCCCAGACAGGGTAAATAACCCTGTCCAGCAAATGAACTAACTCCAACTAGGCTACCCACTCCCACAAGAACCAGCGCCCAAATGAACTGGTTCCAGATGGTGGTGGTGATGGTGGTTTAGTCGCTAAGTCGTATCTGACTCTTGCAACCCCTTCGACTGTAGCCCACCAGGCTCCTCTGTCCATGGGGATTCTCCAGGCAAGAATACTGGAGTGGGTTGCCATTTCCTTCTCCTGGGCCCAGGAATGGAACCCAGGTCTCCCACATTGCAGGCATATTCTTTACTGACTGAGCTACAAGGGAAGCCCCAACTGGACCAGTTCCCAAATCAGATAAATAAAATTACCCTTCAAATGAGCTAATTTCAACTAGGGTGAACTTGCTCCATGAGGACTAGTTCCCAACAAACTGGTTCAGGGTAGAGTCCAACAGCACCTCCCCTCTGCAAATGGGTACCCAACCAAATTGGCTTATCCCATAAAGGAAAAGACCAGATTGAAGGGGAGAAATGTTCCCGGTGTGCACACCAGAGTGACTTACCCTCCAAAATGGAACCTGTTGGCTCTCAACACTAAAGGACACGTAAAAGAAGCAAACTGGCTGGACCAGCCGTCAAGCTGGGCAGACTCGCCCTCCAAACATAGCTGAGCCCGTCGGCTCTGGAGGTTTCTGGTTCCTTGTCACAGCTGCCAAGCACTGGGGGAAGCCAGTGCCACTTCAGGGAATCTTGAAGGAAAGATTCTCAGGACAACAAATGGTCCTGGGAGCTGCTAGGGTCCTGCCCCAATATTCCCTGATTGGGGCTGGCTAGCCACAAGCAGCAAGGCTCCTGGATGGCTAAGCCAAATTGTTACCTAGTTCAAGCTTGCTCTGCTTGCCACACGATAGGCCAATGAATCCGAGAGAGGAGGTGTTGAGGCAAGGAAGAGACTTTACTGGGGAGCTGGCAGACCTAGAAAATGGCAGGCTAGAACTTCAAAATAACCATCTTCCAAACTGGAAAATTCTTAGATGGCAATACCAGACCACCTTACCTGCCTCCTGAGAAACCTGTATGCTGGTCAAGAAACAACAGTTATAACCAAGCGTGGAATAATGGACTGGTTCAAAATTGGGAAGGGAGTACAATAAGGCTGTATATTGTCACCCTATTTATTAAACTTATATGCAGAGTATATCATGCAAAATGCCAGACTGGATGAAACACAAGCTGAAATCAAGATTGTGGGGAGAAATATCAATAACCTCAGATATGCAGATGATACCACCCTTATTACAGAAAGCAAAGAAGAACTAAAAACTAAAGAACCAAAAAGCCTCCTGATGAAGGTGAAAGAGAAAAGTGAAAAAGCTGGCTTAAAACTCAATATTCAAAAAATGAAGATCATGGCATCGGTACAATCACTTCATGACAAATAGATGGGGAAACAATGGAAACAGTTCAGTTCAGTTCAGTCACTCAGTCGTGTCCAACTCTTTGTGACCTCGTGGACTGCAGCGCACCAGGCTCCCCTGTCCATCACCAACTCCCAGAGCTTGCAAAGAATTTGTCCATTTCTTCCAAGTTGTCCATTTTATTGGCATATACTTGCTCGTAGTAGTCTCTTATGATCTTTTGTATTTCTGTGTTGTCTGTTGTGATCTCTCCATTTCCATTTCTAATTTTATTGATTTGATTTTTCTTCCTTTTTTGCTTGATGAGTCTGGATAATGGTTTGTCTATTTCATTTATCTTCTCAAAGAACCACCTTCTAGTTTTGTTGAGTTTTGCTATAGTCTTCTTTATTTCGTTTTCATTTATTTCTGCTCTGATTTTTAGGGTTTCTTTCCTTCTACTGACTGTGGGGTTTTTCTGTCCTTTTTTAGTTGCTTTAGGTGTAAAGTTAGGTTGTTTAATTGGTGTCTCTCTTATTTCTTGAAGAAGGCTTGTATTGCTGTGAGCCTCGCTCTCAGCACTGCTCTTGCTGAGCCCCACAGGTTTGGGTTGTGTTTTCATTTTCCGTTGTTTCTCTGTATATTTTGTTTCCTTTTTGATTTCTTCTGTGATGTGTTGTTTTTTCAGAAGCATGTTGCTTAGCCTCTACGTTTGTATTTTTAATAGTTTTTTTTTTTCCTGTAGTTGACATCTAATCTTACTGCATTGTGATCAGAAAAGATGCTTGGAACGATTTCATTTTAAAAAAATTTACCAAGGCTCGATTTATGGCCCAGGATGTGATCTATCCTGGAGAGTGTTCTGTATGTACTTGAGAAAAAGGCGAAATCCATTGCTTTTGGGTGAAATGTCCTGTAGATATCTAATAGGCCTAACTGGCCTGTTACGTAGTTTAAAGCTTGTGTTTCCTGGCTGACTTTCTGCTTGGCTGGTCTGTCCGTAGGTGTGATGGGTAGTAAGGCCCCGCACTATTCTTGCGTCGCTGTTAGTTCCCCTTCACACTCGTAGCCTGTGCCTTACGTACTGCGGGGCCCCTGTGCCTTACGTACTGCGGGACCCCTGTGCCTTATGTACTGCGGGACCCCTGTGCCTTACGTACTGCGGGGCCCCTGTGCCTTGCGTATTGCGAGGCCCCTGTGCCTTACTTATTGAGGGGCCCCTGTGCCTATGTACTGCGGGGCCCCTGTGCCTTATGTACTGCGGGGCCCCTGTGCCTTACTTATTGAGGGGCCCCTGTTTCTTATGTATTGTGGGCTCCTGTGTTGGGTGCACATGTATTTATAATTGTTACGTCTCCTTCTTGGACTGACCCTTTGATCATTAGGTAGTGTCCTTCTTTGTCTCTTATCATGGCCTTTATTTCAAAGTCCATTTTTGTCTGATGTGAGTATTGCTACTCCTGCTTTCCTTTGGTCTCCATTTGCATGAAATATCTTTTTCCAGCCCCTCACTTTCAGTCTGTATGTGTCCCTAGGCTTGAGGTGGGTCTCTTGTAGACAGAATATATAGGGGTCTTGCTTTTGTATCCATTTGGCCAGTCTTTGTCTTTTGGTTGGAGCATTTAACCCATTTACATTTAAGGTAATTATTGATAAATATGATCACGTTACCATTTACTTTGTTGTTTTGGGTTCGAGTTTATACACCTTTTCTGGGTTTCCTGTCTAGAGGAGATCCTTTAGCATTTGTTGGAGAGCTGGTTTGGTGGTGCTGAATTCTCTCAGCGTTTGCTTGTCTGTAGAGCTTTTGATTTTTCCTTCATATCTGAATGAGCTCCTTGCTCAGTAGAATAATCTTGGTCATAGGTTTTCTCTTTCATCACTTTAAGTATGTCCTGCCATTCCCTTCTGGCCTGAGAGTCTCTATTGAAAGATCAGCCGTTATCCTTATGGGGATCCCCTTGTGGGGGATTTGTTGCTTTTAATATTTGCTCTTTGTGTTTGATCTTTGTTAGTTTGATTAATATGTGTCTTGGGGTTTTTTGCCTTGGGTTTATCCTGTTTGGGACTCTCTGGTGGCTCTTTCCTTCCCCATTTTAGGGAAGTTTTCAACCATTATTTCCTCAAGTATTTTCTCATGCCCTTTCTTTTTGTTTTCTTCTTCTTGGACACCTGTGATGTGAAGCAAAGTGAAGTGAAAGTCGCTCAGTTGTGTCTGACTTTTTATGACCCCATAGTGCATGGAATTCTCCAGGCCAGAATCCTGGAGAGGGCAGCCTTTTCCTTCTCCAGGGGATCTTCCCAACCCAGGGATCGAACCTAGGTCTCCCACACTGCAGGTGGGTTCTTTACAGCTGAGCCACAAGGCAAGTCCAAGAAGACTGGCGTGGGTAGACTCTCCCCTCTCCATCAGATCTTCCCAACCCGGGAACTGAACAGGGGTCTCCTGCATTGCAGGCGGGCTCTTCACCAGCTGAGCTGCCAGGGGAGCCCTGGTTTCAGTGTTGGGCGGTCAGCACTGTCCTGGAGGCCTCTCAGGTTGTCCTCACGTCTTTCAGTTTTTGTTTTTCCCTCTCTGCTTCATTTACTTCCACCATTCTGCCTTCCACCTCACTTACGCTCTCTCTGCCTCAGTTATCCTACTGTTGACTCCCTCCAGAGCGCTTCCAATCTCAGTTATTGGATTGTTCACTATTGATTGACTCTTTATTTCTTTTAGGTCCTTGTTAAAACATCTCTTGCGTCTTCTGAATCCTTGTCTCTAGTCTATTTATCTGTAACTCCATTTTGTTTTCAAGATTTTGGATCATCTTTACTACTATTATTCTGAATTCTTTTTCAGGTAGACTCCTTATCTCCTCCTCTTGGTTTGGTTTGGCGGGTTTTTGTCATGTTCCTTCACCTGCTGAACATTTCTCTGCCTTTTCATTTTGTTTAGATTGCTGTGTTTAGGGTGCCCTTTCTGAGGCTGGAAGTTCATGGTTCCTCTTAATTGTGGAGTCTACTCCCTGTGGGTGGGGTTGGACCAGTGGCTTGTCAAGGTTTCCTGGTTGGGGGAGCTTGCATCTGTGTTCTGGTGGGTGAGCTGGATCTCTTCTCCCTGGAGTGCAATGAAGTGTCCAGTAGGGAGTTTTGGGGTGTCTTTGGGTTTGGTATGGCTTTGGGCAACCTCTCTTTTAATGTTTGGGATTATGTTCCCATTTTGCTGGAGAATTAGCGTGATGTGTTTTGCACTGGAACTTGTTGGCTGTTGGGTGGATCTTGGTTTCAGTGTACATATGGAGACTTTTGGGTGCGCTCCTGTCTATTAATGTTTCTTGGAGTCAGGAGTTTTCTGATGTTCTAAAGTTCTGGAATTAAACCTCCTGCCTCTGGCTTTCAGTCCTTCTCTTACAGTTGCTTCCAGATTTCTCCTTTCAAAGAGATTGGGCTACTTTTCTGGGTGCCTGGTGTCCTCCACCAGCATTCAGAAGTTGTCTTGTGAAAGTTGTTCAAGATTCAACTGATCTTTTGATGAATTTGTGGGGGAGAAAGTGGTCTCTGTCCTCTTCCTCTTTATTTTTGGACCTCCCCTCCCACTGTTATTTTTTAAAATAGCATGTTGTTTACTTTTATGCCTCTGTGTTGTTACCATTTTTCTTAATATAATTGATTTCTAGCTTCATGCCATTGTGGTCAGAAAAGATGTTCGCTATACTTTCTGTCTGTTAAAACGTACCCTCCTATCCCATCATCTTGATCTCCCTGCATCACTGTTAAAGTTCTGTCACTTTGTCTGACATAGTTTGAACCTCTTTTGTTGGGTACATGTTAAGAATTGTTGTGTCTTCTTGGAGAAACAACACAACTATATTATGGAACACCCTTTATACCTGATATCTTTCCTTGCCCTGAGGTCTACTATCTGAATTGATATGGTTACTCCTGCTTGTCTTGATTAGTGTTAGCATGGTATATATGTCTCCATCCACATACTTTCAAAAAAAAGTTTTTTAAATTGAAGTAAAGTTAATTTACAATGCTGTGTTAGTTTCAGGTGTGTAGAAAAGTATAGTCAGCCATGGTGCAGGTCACTCACAGCGCAGGTCACCCACAGTGTGGGTCAGCTAGGTCATCCACAGTACAGATCACCCGTGGTGCAGGTCACTCACAGCGCAGGTCACCCA
>NW_024070198.1:50426287-50506852 GCF_014754425.2 Oryx dammah
AGTACAGATCACCCGTGGTGCAGGTCACTCACAGCGCAGGTCACCCATAGCGTAGGTCACCCACAGTGCGGGTCACCCATGTTTCAGGGCACCTAGAGTGCAGGTCAGCCACAGTGCAGATCACCCGTGGTGCAGGTCAGCCATGGTGAGGTCACCACAGGTCAGCCGTGGCCCTGCAGTTAGTGCTCCCTGCATGTCTACTTGTTGTCGCTACAACTTGGGGGAAACTTGGAAACATTACTCTCAATGAAAGAAGCCAGCCTGAAAATGCATGATTCCTGATAGAAAGTGTCCAGAATGTGCAGATGCAGGCAGAGCGGTGGATGGCAGGGGCTGTGGAGCAGAACGTGCAGCCCCTGCTGAAGAGTTATGCGTTTCCACTGGGATGCCGGGAAAGTCCTGGAACTGGACAGCGGTGACTGCAAAACGCTGTCAAAGTACTTGGTGCCACTGAACTGTGCACTTTGAATGGTGGAAGCAGTCAGCATTGTGTCACGGTGTTTCATTACAAAAAAGTGTAAACTGCTGGGGAAAAAAATCAACTCATACCTCTTGAATAGATACAATTTTTTATGTCTCAATTATAACTCAGCAGAGATGTGTGTGTTTGTGTTTTGTCACTCAGTCGTGTCCGACTCTTTGTGACCCCATGGACTGTGACCCACCAGGCTCCTCTGTCCACGGGATTCTCTAGGCAAGAATACTGGAGTGGGTTGCTATTTCCTTCTCCAGCAGAGATGAGAAAATGCAAATACAATGTCAAAAAAAGGACAAGAGGGGGCTTCCCTGGGGCTCAGTGGTGGGAAGTCCGACTGCCGGTGTAGGAGGCACAGATTTGGCCCCTGATCCGGGAAGATCTCACATGCCGTGGAGCAACCAAGCCCATGCGCCCCGATGTTGAGCCTGTGCTCTGGAGCTGGGGGGCCTCAGCTGCTGAAGCCCATGCACCCTGGGGCCCCTGTTCCACAGCAGCAGGAGCCACCGCAGTGAGAAGTCCTCTCGCCACAAGCCGAGAGGAGCCCCCACTCACCACGACCGGGGAAGAGCCTGTGTGGTGATGAAGAACCAGCAGTGCCAAGGACGAGTACAGAAGATGACTTTTTCAGAGACTAGAACTGGGCGCACAGCAGGTGCTCAGACTGGCTTGGCCACCACTTAGCTGCTATTTTGTTGCTGTTGTTGGCCTGTCCCACAAAACCCCACCTGCCACTCAGACTCATGCCTTCCTTCCCGCTCCCTCCTTGGAGCCTGGGTTAGCCCCAGGGACCACCAGCAGGTCCTGACTCTGCCTGCAGCACAGCCTCTCTAACTGCAGGTCTGAAGGACCAGAAGTGCTGGTCCCAGACAGGACTGTTCTGTTCTGGCACAGACAGGTCTGCGATTGGGTAGCACCCTCTTTTCTGCGCCTGTGTCTTCATCACAGAGGAAGGTTTGGCTCCATCACTGATGGGAAGCTATTCAGCTCTGGTTTCCATGATGAACCGGTGGTCAAGGGTGTGAGCCTGGGATCTGTCCTCTGGAAACATCGCCCACAATGGCCTCTTTGGGAGGACGTGTTTCTTCTCTGCCTTACTTTGAGGAAAATGACAGCTCCTGCCCAGGTGTGCCTCTTTCCTTGGATTCAATTTGCTCCATGCTGAGCTGAAGCCTGGAGAGAGAGCTGAGGCTGCCTCCCTCGACCACAGGGCCATGCCTGAGCCCTGGGGTCCTCTGTAGGCCATCAGCAGTTCAGAGGCCCCTGGGACTTCTGAAGTCTTCTAAGTGACCATCTTTGAGGCTGGGTCCCAGTGGGTTAGCACCTTCACCTGTTATGTCACACAGCAGAGCTGCATGTATTTAAACCAGGCTGCTCTTGCTGTGGTGGCCTTTGTGAATCCCCAGCTCTGCACTGGGTCAAGACTCAGAAAACACCTGCTCAAGACGGAGGTTGTGTCCTCTGTGTCAAGCCTGAGGTGACTCTCTGGGCAGTTTAAAGTTCATCTGCAGGCTTGAAAAGAAGCTTCAGTTTGTATAGCATTTTAAAAATAGTGCTCTGTATCTACTCCTGATCATGAACCTTTTCTCTTGCTACTGTGAAAGAGATTGGCTTTATGAAATTAGTGTAGGGGAAAATGACTAAGCTCAAGAAACCTTTTATATACACTGAGCAGTTCTGCTTTTTTCTGAGCAGCAAGAAGTGGGCAGGGAAGGAAAGGGGGGTGAGGATGTGGTGGCCGAGGTCACCTCCCAGCTTTGCAACCCAGACAGCCGGGGTGGGGGCACCGGCCGGGGGAAGTGCTGGGCTCTGGAGGCACTGATGCTCATGTTCTTGCCACCTCCCCAGGCGACACTGCTGCACAAAGGCTGGGATGCCAGGGGAGGCCCAGCTCTCCTGCACAGTGGACGCTGCTTGTGCCTTTCCCATTTTCTGACCTTACGTTGTTCCCACTCCCTTCTGGACAGTGCAACTTCTGTGAGGTCTCAGTGGGAGTGTGGTCACGGGGTTAGCATCTGCTGGCATATTTGCAGTGACCTGATGCGTCTCAGGCTCCAGTGGCCTGAATGCTGCCTTTCTGGCTTGGTGGAGCAACACAAACCTGGGCTGCGATCCAGGTTGTAAGAGAGTTTGGCCTGGACGTGAGGGGACAGTCTTTCCAGTGTGTTCGCTGATTTCTGCTCTTTGAGAGAGAGTATGTCTGTCTGACAGATCATCATTTTGCTGAGTTGTTACACCAGCTGAAGGCACAGGTTCCATGCAGGCTCAGCCCTGGCCCAATGGAGAGTGGAGAGGGAGCTCCTATACCTTTCAGGGCTGCCAGGGTTTCCTCTGCCCTCACCTCTGTCCGTGCTGCGTCCCTCTGGCACCCGGGCCCTCGCCTCTGTGTGCGCTGCATCCTCCTGGCGCTCAGGCTCTCGCCTCTGTCTGTTCTGCGTCCCCCTGGCGCCCGGGCTCTGCACCTCTGTCCGCTCTGCGTCCCCCTGATGCCCCGGCCCTCGCCTCTGTCCGCGCTGCGTGCCCCTGACGCCCGGGCTCTCACCTCTGTGTGCGCTGTGTCCCCCTGGTGCCCGGGCCCTCGCCTCTGCCCTCACTGTCTTCCCCTGGCACCTGAACTCTGCACCTCTCTGGCCCCAGGTGCTCACAGCTCTGGAAGCAGCTCGCTCTGCAGTCTTCTCACTCCTGAGAGGGCCGGCCATCAGGTCTCGTGGCCAGAATGATGTGTTTAGCGATTGCATAGAACTAAGTCATTAGCAGAAACTATTCAGAAGCTGGAACCCCTTCCCCAGGCTTGCTGGCCATCTTTCCCACGGTGAAGGTCTCTGAGGCCTTGTGCGAAGCAAAGATGCCAGGGCTACTCACCCCTGACACACAGGCAGAGCCAGCTTCCTCGAGCTCCTTGAACTGCCCTTGAGTGTGCTTGGGGAAGGCATGCACTCTGCTTTGAGACTCTAAAGTCATAACTAGAATAGTGACAATAATACTTGTCACTCATCTGTGATAGGAAACTCTTAGAAAGTGCTTCACTTATAGACTTAATTGACTAGCCCCTGCCTGGGGGCGTCTGTGGTTCCCAGTAACCTTTCCTGTAAGCTGATCAGGGCTTGCGGTGGAAGAAACAGATTCTCTCACTCCATAATAAATAACACTGTGATCTGTTCTGGAACAGTAGCATTGCTTTCTTGGGAATAATTTGTTAGTTGTCTGGAAAGGGCCAGTGTGTCTGTAGAGACACACAATATGCCTGAGGCAGGCAAGCCTGTTCCAGGCCCAGTTAAGAGACTCTATAAGCCTTAATAACTGTGTGTCTTTCTGAAGTGCTCAGAGGCACACAGCCTTCAGCAAACCAAGGCTTCTGCACTTGTCATTCACAGGCCCCTTCTTGAAATGTTTCTCTGTGTCTACTTTCACGAACAGCAAACAAGACTAAGGAAGGTGAAGTTTACCTGCAGTTGTGCTCATTTCTAAAAAGTCAGCACAGGGTCAGCCAGGGTGAGGGCTGTGAGCAAGGTCATCTCTGCAGAGTGGACCCAAGTCCCTAGCAGTGTCCATGAGTCCACCCTTCCCCAGCCTGGAGGCATCATTCTGGGGGCCGGGTATCCAGTGGGGCAGAAACAGCAGCGTTGTGCTTGAGGAAAACACTTTTCTCTGTGCCCCTCTTGCGTTTCCCTTGGGCTTTGACTATGAGCTCCTGCCTGCTCAGGGGGTGTCAGAATCACCTTTGACCCGTCTCTGTGAGTGCTCCTGCCTGGACCTCTCAGCCTACACCTCGGTTCTGCTCCCTTTGGTGACTAGACTCTCCCACTTGACTCAGAGCCCTGCCTCCTGTCCTCCCCTGGAATCAGCCCTGTCCACCTGAGCAGACCATCTTCCCGAAGCCCAGACTGTATACCAGGGTGTGGTGCTCACTGAGGTGGAAGCCCACGTTTGGAGTTAGGAAACAGGATGGGATGTTGAGAGGAGGGGTGAGGCTGGACACTGTGGCCAGGATGGGACACAGGGCTGTTGTCCTCCTGGAGGACTCTAGCAGGCCCCCATACAGCCAGGTTTGCACTTTGGAGGACTTTCTGTTGTGAAGGTGGCGAGGGCACGTGGGAAGACGTGAGCTCTGCCCAGAGCAGTGGCAGCAGACGGACAGAGCTGCCGCCCATTTCTCTGAGAGCAGCATCTTAGTTGATGGTGCCCGAGTATAATGTGACTTAAAGTTACTCTAATTCTGGGTGGGTTTGAGCTGTGACGGCATCTTGACCCACCTATCTATATAGACCACACGTTTCACACACTTTTCTCCAGTGCAGCTGTAGAGAAAGAGTGTGAGCAGAGTGGTCCAAGGCCACAAGGAACCAGCTGCTGGTGGCAGAATTCGTCCTTCGGGGCCTCTCAGACACCACAGCTCCAGGCCCTCCTCAGCCTTTTCCGCCTCTGCACCGGGGTCTGTGGCAACTCCGTCACTGTGGCAGCCATCACCTGTAGCTGTGGGCTCCGCACCCCCGCGTACTTCTTCCTGGTCAGCCTGTCTGTGCTGGACGTTGTCTGCTCATGCAGCATGGTGCCCAAGCTGCGTGAGATGCTGGTGGCAGGGAAGAAGAGCGTCTCCTCTGGGGGCTGCCTGGCCCAGATGTTCTTCCTGTTAGCGTCAGTGGCAGGGGAAGTGCTGTTCTTCACGGCCACGGCCTATGACCACGACATGACTATCTGCTGGCTGCCGCACTACGGCTGTGTGACGAGCCCCAGGGCGTGTGCTGCGCCGGCGGGGGCTGTGTGGGGAAGCAGCACGCTCGGAGCTGGAGCCAACAGCTGCCTGACGCTACGGCTGACCTGCTGTGGGCCCAAGGTGGTCGAGCACTTTTGTGAGATGCCCCTCTGGTCCCGCTCTTCTCCTCCACCTATGTGAATGACGTCATGGCAGTTGTGACATCTTCTTTGCTGTGCTGAATCTCCTGCTCACCGTGGTGTCCGATGGCTTCATCATCTGCACCATCCTGAGATTAGTGCAGCTGAGGGGAAGCAGTGAGCCTCCTCCGCCTGCTTGTCCCACCTCATCGTGGTGACCATGTTCTACTCCACCATCGTCTACACCTACCTGAGCCCTTGCTGCAGCTACTCCCAGGGACTGGCAAGGTGATGGCACTGCTTTATTCCACTGTGAGCTGCAGCTTGAACCCTCTCATCTGCACCCTGAGGAACAAGGATGTCAAGGCAGCCCTCACAAAAGTCCTTACATTTTTAGCAGAAAAACTATAAACTCACTGTCTAAAAGTATCAAGTGCTGGCTCAAGGGAACCGGGAATGCCAACTTATCCTAACCTAGAATGTACTCGTTAGGCGGCGTCTTCTATTGGGAACAAAGACTGAATTCATTGACACCCAGTACCTTCCATTTAGAAACATGTGCTCTGGACATTCTTGAATTCAAACCAACAGAAATAGAGCCCCTTGAACCCCCTTTGACATTACACAAATGTAGAGTTTAAATACATAGATGTTCGCATTAACTCCTGGCAATAAGTTGCGTGCCTTGTGAAGATACAGGTAAAGGACAAAATGTGTCACAAACATGGTGCTGTACAGGGACCACCTCCAGACCCAGCTCCCAGCACTGTCAAGCCCAGGGTACAGCACGGCTCTCAGAGACGCTTTCTGCAGATGCCAAACTGGTGTGTGAGCTGATGGAGACACAGCAGTGTGTCTGGGAGCTCAGGGCACATGGAGGCAGGGT
Source organism: Oryx dammah (assembly GCF_014754425.2). Classification (NCBI taxonomy): domain Eukaryota; kingdom Metazoa; phylum Chordata; class Mammalia; order Artiodactyla; family Bovidae; genus Oryx; species Oryx dammah. The sequence continues at coordinate 50,432,482 of NW_024070198.1, forward strand.
GGAGGTGGAGGCAGGTAGTTGGCCAGAAGAGCTCAGAGAAGGGCTGGGACATTGCAGAGTGGGGTCAGAGGTACCTGAGGGGTGCAGGTGAAGCAGAGGCCTGGCTGCAGAATGTAGATCTTGAAGGCTCTTGATGGCTGAATGCTCCTTGCAGAAGGTGATTAGTGTGACAGGACCTTGAGGAGGTTTAAGGGGCTCTGCAGAATGTGCCCCCACCTTGGGTGTCTTCCATGGGAATTCTTTCTGCTGATAGCTAGCGCGGCCCATGTCCTCTCCTGCCCCGCAACATGCTGCTCATGAGAGGCAGGGGTGCCGCCAGCCAAGGTCGGCACCACGACGCCTCGGCTTTCTCTGAGCTGAACTCCTTCCTCCTTTGGTGACTCTAGTAGTGCCCACTTGTGTTCCTTCACCGGATGTTTCAATGCCAACTCTGTGTAGACTTTAAAATCCAGTTCAGTTCAGTTGCTCAGTTGTGTCTGACTTTTTGTGACCTCATGGACTGCAGCACTCCAGACCTCCCTGTCCATCACCAATTCCCAGAGCTTGCTCAAACTCATGTCCATTGAGTCAGTGATGCCATCCAACCATCTCATCCTCTGTCATCCCCTTCTCCTGCCCTCAGTATTGCCCAGCATCAGGGTCTTTTCCAATGAGTCAGTTCTTTGCATCAGATGGCCAAAGTATTGGAGTTGCAGCTTCAGCAACAGTTCTTCCAATGAATATTCAGGACTGATTTGCTTTAGGATTGACTGGTTTGATTTCCTTGCAGTCCAAGGAAGGGACTCTCAAGAGTCTTCTCCAACACCACAGTTCAAAAGCATCAATTCTTCGTCACTCAGATTTCTTTATGGTCCAACTCTCGCATCCATGCATGACTACTGGAAAAACCATAGCCTTGACTAGACAGACCTTTATCAGCAAAGTAATATCTCTGCTTTTTAATGTGCTGTCTATGTTTGTCATAGCTTTTCTTCCAAGGAGCAAGAGTCTTTTAATTGCATGGCTGCAGCCACCATCTGCAGTGATTTTGGAAACCCCCAAAATAAAGTCTGTCACTGTTTCCACTGTTTCTCCATCTATTTGCCATGAAGTGAAGGGACCAGATGCCATGATCTTAGTTTTATGAATGTTGAGTTTTAAGCCAGCTTTTTCACTCTCTTTCATTTTCATCAAGACGTTCTTCAGTTCCTCTTCACTTTCTGCCATGAGGGTGGTGTCATCTGCATATCTGAGGTTATTGATATTTTTTCTGGCAATCTTGATTCCAGCTTGTGTTTCATCCACACTGGCATTTCACATAATATATTCTGCATAGAAGTTAAATAAGCAAGGTGACAATATACAGCCTTGATGTACTCCTTTCTGCTGGCGACGGAATGAAACACCAACACTGCAGAGTGGTTTGAATCTTTATATTTTAACACTTGCTTCTTACAGCTGCTTTATTTTATATCCCTTGCACAACAACCTACAGGGCAAGTTGCCAAGCACTATGATTCAGAGACTATACAGTGTGCAGGTGCAGGGTGAGATAATCTTTACCTTGACTTATTTACTGCAGCTAAGACTTTGTTTTGGGGAACTTCCTTATCAACTTAGAATCCGTTTTGTCCCTGGGTCTGTTCCTTTTGAGGAATCAGAGAAACATCCTTGTGTGCAAGAAATGTTCTTTTCCCACGGGAACAAACAGAGGATTCTTGACTGAACATCTCGTTTGCAAGAATGTTCAGCCCTGGTTGAGAGTCTCGTTTGCAAGCACTTCTCAACCTTCCTTATACCTTGTTCCCTACACCTTTCCCAATTTAGAATGAGTCCATTGTTCCATGTCCATTTCTAACTGTTGCTTTTTGACTTGCATACAGATTTCTCAGGAGGCAGGTTAAGTGGTCTGGTGTTCCCATCTCTTGAAGAATTTTCTACAGTTTGCTGTGACCCACACAGTCAGAGGATTTCAGTTCAGTTCAATCACTCAGTCGTGTTTGACTCTTTGTGACCCCATGGACTGTAGCACACCAGGCCTCCCTGTCCATCACCAGTTCCCCAAAGTTGCTCAAACTCATGTCCATCAAGTCAGTGATGCCACCCAACCACCTCATCCTCTGCTGTCCCCTTCTCCTCCTGCCTTCAATCTTGCCCAGCATCAGGGTCTTTTCCAGTGAGTCAGTTCTTCACATCAGGCGGCCAAAGGACTGGAGCTTCAGTTTCAGCATTAGTCATTCCAGTGAACATTCAGGGTTGATTTCCTTTAAGGTTGACTGGTTTGATCTCCTTGCAGTCCAAGGGACTCTCAAGAGTCTTCTCCAACACCACAGTTTAAAAGCATCAGTTCTTCAGCGCTCAGCTTTCTTTATGGTTCAACTCTCACATCCATGCACGACTACTGGAAAAACCATAGCTTTGACTAGATGGGCCTTTGTCAGCAAAGTAATGTCTCTGCTTTTTAATATACTGTCTAAGTTTGTCATAGCTTTTCTTCCAGGGAGCAAGAGTCTTTTGATTTGGCATAATCAAAGGCTTTGGTGTCGTCAATAAAGCAGAAAGTGAAAAAGTGAAAGTACCTCAGTTGTGTCTGGCTCTTTGCGACCCTATGCACTGAAGCCTGCCAGGCTCCTCTGTATGTGGGATTCTTCAGGCAAGAATATTGGAATGGGTTGCCATTTCCTTCTCCACAGTAAAGCAGAAGTAGATGTTTATCTGGAACTCTATTGATTTTTTTATTATCCAATGGATGTTGGCAATTTGATCTCTGGTTCCTCTGGCTTTTCTAAATCCAGCTTGTACATCTGGAATTTCTTGGTTCATATACTGTTGAAGCCTCACTTGGAGAATTTTGAGCATTACTTTGCTAGTGTGTGAGGTGAGTGTGATTGTGTGGTAGTTTGAACAGTCTTTGGCATTGCCTTTCTTTGGGACTGGAATGAAAACTGACTTTTCCAGTCCTGTGGCCACTGCTGAGTTTTCCAAATTTGCTGGCATATTGAGTGCAGCACTTTCACAGCAGCAGTTTTTTTTACATTCAGAATAGCAAAGTATTAACCATTATGGAAACTGGCTGATAGGTAAACAAGATTTATTCTACTATTTTTCCCACTTCTTGTTTGAAGTTTTTGCCAATTAAAAAAAAATGTAAAGGAATTACCTAAGAGACAACAGTATCATCTAAAGAGTGCCATGCCTTTGATGCAAAAGAAAGGAATATAGAGCCCTGAGTACTACAGAAAGACCCAGTGAGAGAGCACTCAATAAAACCATGAGATTTAATGGAGTTTAACCATAGGGTTAATTTCTAAGACAATTAAAATCTGAGTAAAGGTGATAGATGTAAAATCAGGCTGCAACAGTCTGGAAGAAGTGGTGAAGAATGAAATGGCAAAATATGTATAGAAAATGTTTGCAAGGGTTTTAGGCCACCAGAGGAAAGAGAGAAATTTGATTTAGAATACAGTTGTATTGCAATGATAAATAATTAGATACCACAGTAAGTGCCACTAAGCCAATCACGTATTCATAAAAGTCACTATATCTTCAAAAGTATTATTACATGGAGAAGACACTAGTGTAGCAATCAGATTCTAAACTCAAATTTCAAACGTTAACTGTAGCAGCATTTGCATTGGTAGGGGAAAAAGTAATTTTCCATGTTTAAAGTTGTAATAATATGATAGAGAGACTTTGTATGTACTCTGCCATACAAACTGAAGCCTTTGGAGGCACTTACAGCTCAGAGCTGTGGGCCCTGGGATTCGTCCTCATACTTGACCTTTTCCCTTAAACTTGCCTCAAACTTATTCACTAGATGTTTCACGCTTGTTTAAGTTTTTGAAGATACCCAACAATTCAATTTAGCTAACATCTGGAGACAATTAATAGTAGCGGATGTGGGCTAAGACAGCATCAGATTTCTCTGCAGCCCGACAAATAAATGACTTCCTTGCAATAACCAGAGGCAGACCCCCACTCCAGTCTGCACCTCATTATGTGTTTCTGTTTCTGGTTTGAGGGTTTTCCTCTGACCGTCTGTTCATTTAAGTTGTCATTTGTTCCATTTTCATAAAACTTTGAAGAGCAAATGTATCTGTGGTGATGAAAAGCACATAAGTGGTTACCCTGGAAGGGAAGGTGGGGATTCGGGTGGAAGAAAGATACAACAAAGAGCAATGAGGAACTTTGGGGGGATAGAGGGGTTCATTAGCTGACTATGGTTTCATAGGAATAGATTTATGTCAAAACTTACAAATTGCACGTTAAATTTGTGTAATTTATTCTGTGTAAATTATGCTTCAATAGACTGTTTTGAAAACAAATTTTGGACCTTAAACTAAGACTGAAATTGTAAATTCGTAACATTTCTGGAAGTAAAGATAGAAGAAACTCTTCATACCTAGGACATATTTCTTAAAGCCTCAAAAGCGCTAATCATAAAAGAAAACAGTTCAGTTCAGCTGCTCCGTCGTGTCTGACTCTTTGCGACCCCATGGACGGCAGAACTCCAGGCTTCCTTGTCCATCACCAACTCTTGGAGCTTGCTCAAACTCATGTCCATGGAGTCGGCGATACCATCCAACCATCTCGTCCTCTGTTGTCCCTTTCTCCTCCTGCCTTCAATCTTGCCCAGCTACAGGGTATTTTTCCAATGAGTCATTCTTTGCATCAGGTGGTCAAAGGATTGGAGCTTCAGCTTCAGCACCAGTCCTTCCAATGAATATTCAGGACTGATTTGCTTTAGGATTGACTGGTTTGATCTCCTTGCAGTCCAAGGGACTCTCAAGAGTCTTCTCCAACACCACAGTTCAGAATCACCAATTCTTTAGCGCTCAGCCTTCTTTATGGTCCACATCCATACATGACTACTGGAAAAACCATAGCTTTGACTAGATGGACCCTCGTCAGCAAGTAATATCATGAAAAGGACAGAACTATTAAAAGAAAACAGATCAAAGCTAAATTAGAGTTTATCAAACACAAAGACTTTTGCTCTTTGGAAGAAGTCTTTAAGGAAATGAAAAGGCAAGGCATAGAGCTGAAGAAACAGATTGTATGTCTGTATCCAGCACCATGACACTTTTCATAGTCCATATTTGACAAAGGACTTCTTTCCTGAGACCATAAAAGCCTTCCACATTTCAATAATAAGGAAGCCCCGCTCCGCCGACAGAAAAATACCATTTGTACAGATGCTTCCTAGAATTATATATATATATGTATATATATAGTCGATAAGAACAAGAAAAGTGCTTGTCACCATTATTTGTCAGAGAAAGGCAAAGGATTCTAGCATGGGGCAGTCAGTTTGGAAGACAATTTAGGAGCTCACTGCCTTATGACCCAGCAACATTTTTCTAAGTGTGCACTCAAGGTAAATAAAAACATATATTTGCACCAATAAAAAGACTGCCTAAAAACATTCATAGTTACTGTTCATATAAGGTTTAAAACTAGAGGCAATATAATGTTTATCAATAGGTAAATAGATTTTTTTTGGAAAGTCATAGTCTGTCCATACCATGAAATACTACTATCAAGAAATATGAACACACTTCTAACATTTCGAAAAACATGGATAAATCTCACAGATGTTTTATTTATTTATTTTTTTAAAGCTGGAGGTATTACATGATTCCATTTATGGGAAATCCTAGAAGAAGTAAGTAGAGTTAGTAAATCCTATTCACTAATAGAGTTTAGACGTGAGTGCAGTGGTGCTGGGGCACGAAGCAAGGGGCTGGGGGGAGACGGAAGCCGAGGGCGCAGGACGCCGCCAGGGGTGTCGTGGCTGCTCCCTGTCAGCGCCGCGGTGGCGACACGGTGCAAACAAGCATCAAGATGAAGACCTGTGACGTTTAGCGCTAATTGCAGTTCACCTTGGAGCGACATGACTTTGACCTGTGTGGGCCAGTTACACCCAGACATGTTTTTGGTAGTAAATGTCACAGTCCTTACTAATGATCCATGGTTGGTTGAATCCACAGATGCTGATATGGAGGCTGACTGTAAATTATATTCAGAGTAACTCCCACAGGGTTCCTGGACCAACTATATGTCTCAGTAAAGGTGGGTCTAAAATCTTCACTGAAGTGCCCGTCAATGGCTCACTTTAAGGTGGTTTTTTAAGTTGCGGGAAGTTCATCTCAATAAATGGTTTAAGTTAAAAATAAATGAAAAAGAAAAAAAAATAAATGAAAAAGGAATAAAATCCTCACTAAATGGAAAGAATGATGAATAATATGTAAATTTAATCAAAACACAATCCTACTAAAGACCATTATGGACTAAATTGAAGTGCCAAAGGAACATTTTTTAAGGAAATGTTGGCAATTTGTTAACTTGCTTATGTAGGAAGGGTAGTTATACACAGAAAACATGCAGAAATACTCTGGGGATAGATCCATTCTATCATGAATGAGTTTAACTGAGGTATTATTAGTAGAAGGCACCATTAAAACAAAAGAGCCTCAGCTGACCTGGTCTGAACAGGAGCTTCCACACAGGCCAGTGTGAGGTTGGGATGCCAACAAGTTGCAGGTGACTGTGGGGAGCAGAGGGTCGGAAGGGATGGTCTTCACGGAAGGGCTGTGCTTGCCCTCGTGCAGGGAGGCTCTGGCTGCCTACGTCTCCCCTCAACACCTATTTGGTAGGAAGCTTTGGTCAGGAGCCCTCGAGCCACATTTAATTGTTCCTGAGAGCTTTCTCTTCCACTTTGCCTCCCCAGGGTCCCCAGGATAAACGCCTGCCTCGATCGTGGAAACACAGAGGTTTGCTTGAAGGCCAGTCAAGCCTCAGCCCAGAGGTGCAGTCAGGAGGGCACTGCAGACTGACTTCTTGCCGGACAGAGTCCCTGCTCTTTCTTACTGACTATGCGCTGACTCTGGAGCTGCTGTCCAGAGCATCCGCTGGGGGCACTGGGAGCCAACAGAGGGGAGGTGAGCATGGCCGTTCTATCACAAGTTATGAAGAGAGGAGATATTTACTTCTCACTACAAATGGAGTTTTGTCACAGTTCCTGAAACTCAGTGTGGAATTCTGGCACTGTATTCTAAGTGAACTAACACTTCTTCAAGTTTTTTGGGGAAATTACTGATCAAAGGTAAGAATATGGTAGAAAAGTTTGGTTTTATGTTCCATTATATGAAAGAATAATATCAATCCTTTTTAAATGACCATTTTCATTCATACAAGTTATTTTTACCCATGTTCAAAACCTGGTTTTCTTACTCATCTGTAATGCAATAAATCTACTTTTGAAATGAAACAAACTTTGAAGAATCTAATATTCAAATCCATGACTAGGCAAGACTTAGGGGTCCTCTCATTCAGCCATGGCCTCCAGAGAACCCTGAGAAACTGTTGTAGCAGCAGCCTCTGACCCTTTGTCAACAGTCCCTGACCCTGCCTCTCATGGAAAGAAAAATCCTGACCCAGTCACACCAGAGCTCGCCAAGCCCCTAGATGACAAGAAGTCACCTAAATAAGCATTCACATCATTTGACCTTCAAGTCAGAGCAAGAGCCAGGAGAGAAAGTTCAGAGGGGCCAGGACAGTGATAAGAGGCTGGACTCTCGGGTGGTGCACAAAGCTTCCGCCTTGGGGCTGATGGGCCCTGGGGCAGCTCAAGTGAACAGAACTTGGGCCCAAAGCAGCCATGTTCTGCTGGATCTCAGCTCTCAGGTGGGGGGGTCAGCCCTGTAGGATCATTCTCCTGCTCAGTGCCTGTGGGCTGATGCAAGGCTGCCCCAAGCCCCTGTGAAAGTAGCACTTCATTTCCAGACAGTGGCGTCCTCTCTTGCATGGGGCATCCCCAGTAGCTCAACTCTTGGCCTTCTCTGGATGGACGTTTCAGAGCCCAGGCTCTACTCCCACCAGCTTGCATGAGTGGAAGGGCCCCCAGTGCGCATCCAGAGAATTGCCTGGTCCTCTGTGTGTTGGGCTTGGGGAGCCCATGATTCATCCCCTCTGGATGTTAGTTCCCATACCTGAAATACAGGGATAAAAACACTTACCTCTCCTGCAAGCAGGAAGACAGGCATTAAAATAGTCTCTGTTCAGGACAATGGACAGGAATCAGACCAATTCTCGATTATTTTAAATGAGTCATTCCAATCTTATCATTTAATCTAAGCTGTGTATATAAAATATTATATGCAGAATCATGGATTTTGGCAGGTGGATTAGGCCAGGCAAGGCAATCTCACAGGTCAGGTCCAGGCAGGGTGGCCAGTATCTCCTGGGGTGAGGTTCCCAGTTCATCCCTGACGTGTGTAATTTCCACAACACACTGGAAGAACCAGGCACACTCAGAAGCTTGCCCCCCATCAGCAGAATTGCCTATTACTGCTTGGTGAAGGTGATAAAGTGAACTTACTGTTTTTTACCTCTCTAGCTAGCAAATAATGGAGGAGGCGATGGCACCCCACTCCAGTACTCTTGCCTGGCAAATCTCATGGATGGAGATGCCTGGTGGGCTGCAGTCCATGGGGTTGCTAAGAGTCGGACACGACTGAGCAACTTCACTTTCACTTTTCACTTTCATGCATTGGAGAAGGAAATGGCAACACACTCCAGTGTTCTCGCCTGGAGAATCCCGGGGATGGGAGAGCCTGGTGGGCTGCCGTCTTTGGGGTCGCACAGAGTCAGACACGACTGAAGTGACTTAGCAGCAGTAGCAGCTAGCAAATAAAATGTGGGGAAAATAATCTAAGTAGGGACTAGGTAAAAGCCCTGCCTCCGGTCCAACTTTCACTCATCCACCAATTTTTATAATGACTGATGGTCTGGGAGTCCCTTTTCCTGTGAAATTCACTAGCTGTATATGCTTTAAGACCATATTGTCCCTTCTGTCAAATTATTTAATGTAAATGTAGACTCAATTCTTTCTCAGTGGAGTGTGGTCCTTTCTTAACATTATTTATTTCAGTTCTCAGATGGGTTAAGACTGTGCCGGCTGGAACCCTGTCAGGCTGACTCTGTCTCCTTTTGATGTATTGTCATCATTCTTTGAATAATTTCTCACATTTTGGCGCAAAAGAAGGTATTCTGAGCTCATCTTGTGCTTTCCTTGCCCCACTCATGGAATCAGCCCTGGCTCTTTTTACTGGGGACTGATCTTTAGGGACAAAAGTTTGGATGCTCATACTTTTCACTTTCATGCATTGGAGAAGGAAATGGCAACCCACGCCAGTGTTCTTGCCTGGAGAATTCCGGGGACGGGGGAGCCTGGTGGGCTGCCGTCTGGGGGGTCGCACAGAGTCGGACACGACTGAAGCTACTCAGCAGCAGCAGCAGCTACTCATCTCTTCTTGCTTCAGTTGGTCTCAGAGGGCAGAGGTAGAAAGGGTGTCTGTGTACACACACACACTTGTTCCTGTGTCCATCTATCCATTAAGACATGAGATCACAGAAGAGCAGTGAGGGCTTCGCTGACATACACGTCAGTGAAAACCCTCAGATTACACTGTGATAGAGTGGCCCCGAAGGCGTCAGTGTCTGAGGTCCCCAGGCTTAACACTGCACCACTCAGCCGTTTGTCTCCTCCTTCTCAGCAGTGGCTCCCATCACGCCTTTGCTGAGGCCTGAGACACACAGGCCTCAGAGTGGATGGCCTAGGCCATTATTAAAAGCAAGCATAAGATTCCTTTGCAGTTTTTAAGGGAAATTTGCTGTTTCGTTGCTAAGTTGTATCTGACTCTTTGCAACCCCATCACTGTAGCCGACCAGGCTCCTCTGTCCATGTGACTTACCAGGCAAGAATACTGGAGTGGGTTGCCATTCCCTTCTCTGAGGGATCTTCCCCCCCCAGGGATGGAACCAGTGTCTCCTGCACTGGCAGGCGGATTCTCTACCACTGAGCTACCGAATGAAAGGTATGCCACCCTAGATGACCAGGTGACAGATGCTTTGGCAAGTGCAGTGGTGAGCAGCCCACCTCTGTCACGCGCAGGACACTTTCTTGACTCAGAATTCCTGCCATGCTCCTTCTCGGTCCGCTCCACTCAGGCCCTCACAGGCAAGCACCGATCTCACTTTTCCTGTCAGAGATCAGTTTTGCCTGTTCCAAAATCACATAAATGGAGTCGTGTAATGTATTGTCTTTGTGACCAGCCTATTTTCACTTCCTTTTGTTTTGTGATCAATGTTATTGTGTATTTAGTTCAGTCTCTCCTGTGGCAATGTTCCAGTTTTATGAATATACCTCAATTTGTTAATGCATTTTTTTCATTGATGTTCCAGATTTGGGCTACTGGATAAATGTGAATATTTGCCATCAAAACAAACCCTATAAAATTTCAGATTTCAGCTTGTCTTTTACCAGACCCATATCTGTACAGGCATGTGAGTAGCCTTAGGTGAAAAGCCATGAAGCAGAAATCTCCAGAAAGATCCCTCCTTCCCCAGGGAGATTGCCAGCTGATCCCTGCCTCCTTCTGAATGCTCTCTGAAGCCGTCAAGTGGTGGTTTTAACATTTGGCTACAGGTGATGTTTAGTAGCTGAAGAATGCCCAGAGTGATCACTGCTCTGTTGTTGGGAGCAGAACCCACCACCCACTTGTGTGTTACTTACTGCCTGATCGAATTGACTGTGATGCAAAACCTGGCTTTCCTAGAGATCCTTAGGCTCGTTCTTGTGGTGACTTTGATTTCGCTAATGAGAGGCATTCGTGTGAGAGTTTCAAGTGGTGATGAAGTGGAAGCGGTTTTCTATCTCCGTGACAGCAAGGAAGCACAGTCAGACAGACACACCATCTGTATGTGCAGGAGGTGGCCTTGGCACACCTTCAGCCTGGGTGGGAGCCCGTGGGAGGGGCAGTGATGCGGCAGCAGCGGAGCCCTGGTTCTGGACGGAAGCCACCACGGCGTGGCTGCCAGCTGCCGCCAGGGATCTGCCGAGCATCACTCCTCCCCCAGCTTCAGTGATATCAGAGCCCCTGACGGCCAGGGACTGCAGCCCCCCAGGCTCCTCCATCCATGGGGTTTTCCAGGCAAGAGTGCTGGAGCGGGGTGCCATCGCCTTCTCCGCTTGCACTGCCCGCAGCAAAAAGACCTTCATCCTTCAAGGCGTGTCACAGCAGGACCTGCTTCAGGAAGCCCTTCCCACCCTCATGGTCACCTCAAGAAAACCCATCTCCTCCCCGCTTTCCTCCCATGAGCTTGTGCTGTTCAGTTCCATGACAGCCCTCAAAAGCTTCCATTGTTTTCCCTGTACTGACTCTTTTCTCTAAAGGCCTCTTGCAGCTGGGGGGCTGTAAACAATTCACAAGTTGTAAAAAGTCCGGGCAGACTGGTTAGGTAAGTTAGAAAGCCATCAAAGGGGTTTAAACTGAGACCTTCTTTTTATATGCAGGAGACTGTTAACTGAAGCCCTGAGTTAACTTTGTCCAGAGAATGTCAGGAGAGTGGAAAGCACAGTACAATAAAGCAGGCAGACTCTGGTTTTTGGGGGTAGATGTTCAGGAAAACCCAGGGGGAACCCCTGAAGCCAGATCATGCCTTTGAGTTTTGTAGGGCTTCCTTCCTCATGACCTTGGCCACGGGCGGGATTCCTCACGCTGGCTCCCAGCAATGATCTTCGTTTATTGAATGCTGAGTTTTAAGCAGCTTTTTCACTCTTTTCTTTCACTTTCATCAAAAGGCTCTTCAGTTCCTCTTCACTCTCTGCCATAAAGGTGGTGTCATCTGCATATCTGAAGTTACTGATATTTCTTCCCGGCAATCTTGACTCCAGCTTGTGCTTCATCCAGATTGGCATTTTGTGTGATGTACTCTGCATATAAGTTAAATAAGCAAGGTGACAATATACAGCCTTGATGTACTCCTTTCCCGATTTGGAACCAGTCTGTTGTTTCATGTTCAGGGTCTTGTTCAGCATATTAAAAAGCAGAGATATTAGTTTGCTGACAAAGGTCTGTCTAGTCAAAGCTATGGTTTTTTCAGTAGCCATGTATGGATGTGAGAGTTGGACCATAAAGAAATCTAAGTGCCAAAGAATTAATGCTTTTGAACTATGGTGCTGGAGAAGACTCTTGGACTGCAAGGAGATCAAACCAGTCAATACTAAAGGAAATCAGTCCTGAATATTCATTGGAAAGACTGATGCTGATGCTGAAGCTCCAATATTTTGACTACCTGATGCGAAGAACTGACTCTTGGAAAAGACCCTGAACATGCAACAACAGACTGGTTCTAAATGTTGCTTCTTGTTCTGCATACAGAGTTCTCAGGAGGCAGGTCAGGTGGTCTGGTATTCTCATCTCTTGAAGAGTTTTCCATACTTTGCTGAGAGCCACATAGTCAAAGGCTTTGGCATGGTCAATAAAGCAGAAGGTGATGTTTTTCTGGAACTCTCTTGCTTTTTCTAAGATCCAATGGATCCAATTTGATCTCTGGTTCCTCTGTCTTTTCTAAATCCAGCTTGAACATTTGGAAGTTCTCGGTTCACATACTGTTGAAGTCTTGCTTGTAGAATTTTGAGCATTATTTTGCTAGCATGCGAGATGAGGGCAATTGTGTGGTAGTTTGAGCATTCTTTGGCATTGCCTTTCTTTGGAATTGGAATGAAAACTGACCTTTTCCAGTCCTGTGGCCACTGCTGAGTTTTCCAAATTTGCTGGCATATTGAGTGCAGCACTTTCACAGCATCATCTTTCAGGATTTGAAACAGCTCAACTGGAATTCCATCACCTCCACTAGCTTTGTTCATAGTGATACTTTCTAAGGCCCACTTGACTTCACATTCCAGGATGTCTGGCTCTAGGTGAGTGATCACACCATTGTGGTTATCTGGGTCATTAAGATTTTTTTTTTGTACAGTTCTTCCGTGTATTCTTGCCACCTCTTCTTAATATCTTCTGCTTCTGTTAGGTCCAGACCCTTTCTGTCCTTTTTCGTGCCCATCATTGCATGATATGTTCCCTTGGTATCTCTAATTTCTTGAAGAGATCTCTAGTCTTTCCCATTCTGTTGTTTTCCTTTATTTTTTGGTATTGATCACTGAAGAAGGCTTTGTTATCTCTCCTTGCTATTCTTTGGAACTCTGCATTCAGATGGGTATATCTTTCCTTTTCTCCTCTGCCTTTAGTTTCTCTTCTTTTCTCAGCTATTTGTAAGGCCTCCTCAGACAGCCATTTTACCTTTTTGCATTTCTTTTTCTTGGGAATGGTTTTGATCACTGCCTCTGTACAATGTCACGAACTGCTGTCCATAGTTCTTCAGGCATTCTGTCTATCAGATCAAATCACTTGTATCTATTTGTCACTTTCAGTGTGTAATTTTAAGGGATTTGACTTAGGTCATACCCTAATGGTCTAGTGGTTTTCCCTACTTTCTTCAATTTAACTCTGAATTTTGCAATAAGGTGTTCATGATGTGAGCCACAGTCAGCTCCCAGTCTTGCTTTTTCTGACTGTATAGAGCTTCTCCATTTTGGCTGCAAAGAATATAATCAATCTGATTTCAGTATTGACTATCTGGTGATGTCTATGTGTCTCTTGTGTTGTTGGAAGGGGGTGTCTGCTATGACCAGTGCATTCTCTTGGCAAAACTCTGTTAGCCTTTGCCCCACTTAATTTTGTACTCCAAGGCCAAACTTGCCTGTTACTCCAGGTATGTCTTGACTTCCTACTTTTGCATTGCAGTCCTCTATGATGAACAGGACATCTTTTCTTGGTGTTAGTTCTAGAAGGTCTTGTAAGTCCTCATAGAACCATACATCTTCAGCTTCTTTGGCATTAGTGGTTGGTGCATAGACTTGGATTACTGTGATATTGAAATATTTGCCTTGGAAACAAACAGAGATCATTCTGTCATTTTTGACATTGCACCCAAGTACTGCATTTCCAACTCTTTTGTTGACTCTGAGGCCTACCCCTTTTATTCTAAGAGATTCTTGCCCACAATAGTAGATATAATGGTCATCTGAATTAAACTTGCCCAGTCCAGTCCATTTTAGTTCACTGATTCCTAAAATGTTGATGTTCACTCTTAACATCTGTTTGACTACTTCCAATTTACCTTGATTCATGGACCAAACATTCCAGGTTCCTATGCAATATTGTTTTGTACAATATCAGACTTTACTTCCATCACCAGTCATATCCACAACTGGGTGTTGTTTTTGTTTTGGCTCTGTCTTTTCACTCTTTCTGGAGTTATTTCTCCACTCTTCTCCAGTAGTATATTGGGCACCTACCGATCTGGGGAACTCATCTTTCAGCGTCCAATCTTTTTGCCTTTTTATACTGTTCATGGGGTTCCTAAGGCAAGAATACTGAAGTGGTTTTTCATTCCCTTCTCCAGTCGGCCATGTTTTGCCGTAAGTTCCCACCATGACCCGTCCGTCTTGGGTGGCCCTACATGGCATGGCTCGTAGTCTCACTGAGTTAGACAAGGCTGTGGTCCATGTGACCAGCTTGGTTATTTTTCTGCTCTTTCTCACCTGAGCACTCTGCTAAGTCTCAGTGAGCTTCACAGAGGGGAATGAAATGCCAGGATCAGGTTTTCATCCCAGGGCATCACCATGGACCCAGATGGGAACATATAGGAGGGCGCTGGAGGGAGAAACTGGACATCCAGGTGGTGACGAAAAGCTTGAAGTTAGGTGCATATCTGTGAGTGAGAGGGGGAGCATCTGTGAACATCGTGCAGGAAGAAGCTTTGTCTGTAGGCCTTGGGAACCAGAGGTTGAGAGGTAAGAAGACCATCAAAGGCTCGTGGAACAAATACACTCTGAGAACCTCCCATGACCAGGAACTAAAGCTTGGTGTGGTCCAAGTGAGGTCCTGTTGCCACAAAGCCTAAACTCAGGATTTTGGGTGGCTGGGTGACTGGGAGGGTGGGTGAGTTACCTTGTGCTGCTGTAAAACTACACGATGAACACATCTGGGGCAAAGGCCAACAGTTCAGGTTTGAATGTTGAGTTTGAAAGCCTGTAGTTTGAGGCAGAATTGCGGTTCATAGTTCTGTGGTTGGGGGGTAGATTTGAGTGATGTCGGACTGAGGGCAGGATCAGCCACAGAGGCCGTCCTGGAGTGCAAGGAGCGCACGTTGAGAAAAGATGAAGACAGGGACCCAGGGGACAGCTGAAAAGCGGCAGTATGTCCTTTACGGAGATGGGGCTGGAAGAGGGAGAGCGGGCCGGGGGAGGGGCTCAGCCTCCGCGCGTGGGAACGGGCTCAGGCTGTAAGTGGCTCACAGTCACGGAAGTGAGGATGAGGATGGGGCTAGAAACGCTAGAGGGCAGTGTTTCTCGGAGTGCAAAATGAAAGGAGAAGTAAATGAGGGGTATATGGCTTTCGGAAGAGTGCTGGGTTTGGAAGTTAAGGGACAAACGGACTCCTGTGGAGGAGCTGGATCAGCCCTCCCTTTCCAAGACCAGGCTGCCTTCTGAGACGATCACCCGGGTAGAGTCTGGCCCCAGCGTCGTGTAATCTCTGTCACAGGTCTGTGCACACAGGGAGCACGGCCTTGGGGCTGCTCCCGGCTGGGCCACAAGGTCCAACGAGACCCTGGTGACGGAGTTCGTGCTTCAGGGCTTCTCGGAGCTCCCCCGCCTGCGGCTGCCCCTTTTCGGCTGCTGCCTCTCCCTCTGCACGGTGGCGCTCACGGGCATGGCTGTGATCACTGCCGTGGTCAGCCACAGCGCCAGCCTCCAAAGCCCCATGTACTTTTTCCTCTGCAATCTAGCCGCCATGGATATTGTCTGCACCTCATCTGTGCTGCCGAAGGCACCGGGGGGCCTGGCCTCCGAGAACACCATCTCCTTCCCGGGGTGCGTGGCTCAACTGTTCTTCACCTGATCTGCCTCTTCCGAGCTGCTGCTGCTGACGGTCATGGCCTATGACCGCTACACGGCCACCTGCCGCCCGCTGCACCACAGCTCACGGATGAGCCCGCGGCTGGGCCGGTCGCTGGCCGTGGGCCTGTGGGCTGTCTGTGGCCTCAACGGGTCGCTGCACGCTGGGCTGGTGACGCGGCTGTCCTTCTGTGGCCCCAACGTCATCACACACTTCTTCTGCGAGACCCCCGCCTCCCGCTGCTCTCCTGAACAGCACCCTGACCGTCTGAGCTGATGCCTTCTGCGGAGTCGTCAGCTCCCCGCTCACCCTGCTGTCCTGCGGCTGCATCGTCGCCAGCATCCTGCTCATGCGCTCGGCTGCAGGGAGGCGGCGGGCCTTCGCAGCCCGCTCCTCCCGCGTCCCGGTGGTCTCCGGGTGCTACTCCGCAGCGCTCTGTGCCTGTATCAGCCCGGCCTCCAGCTATAGCCCCGAGGGAAGCAAGGTGTCTGCAGTGCTCCACACGATGCTGAGACCCGCTCTGAACCCCACCATCTACTCTCTGAGGAACACGGAGGTGAAACATGCCCTGGGGAGACTTGTGTAAGCGCTTCTCCGCCCTGGGGTCCGTGGGCTGCCTCCCTGAGACCAGCCTGGAGGAGAAACAGCTGGCTGTCATCCTCTCAGTACCCTTACCCTTGAGTTGGGGCCCTTTGCTCCCAATAAGTCCTCAGCTGCAGAACTGTAGACCCAGGTCTTGGGAGGTGGGCTTCTTGTATCCAGGGAAACGTCTCTCCGCCCCCGGATGGCCTCCAGGAACCTGACCCTAAACCTTCCTCAAGGTTCTTCTCAACTCAGCTTTTCCTGGGTTGCCCCAGTGCTAGCTCCAGCTGAAAGGGCCACCGGCTGTGTCTTCTCACCTTCTGTGGTCCCTGTACAGACCCTCTCTCAGTGCACGGTTGGGTCCTGATCTTCAAGGTGCCTTGCCACCTCCCTCAGCGTCCTTCATATTCCCCAACAGCCCCTCCTTCTGCCTCCTGCAGCTGGTTACCTGGCATCACAGGGCGGGTCCTGCTTTACCTGGGCCTTTAGAACCTGTCCCCACATCTGCCTGGAGCCCACATAACTCATCCACATTCTCCTTGGCCTCACACAGCCTGTGTCCTGTTCTACCTGGGCCTCATGGAACTATCCCCTGCTTTACCTGGGCTCAGGGTCCTGTCACCTGTTCTGCTTGACCACACACTGTCTGACCCCTAATCCACCTGGCCGTGCTCAACCTTCCTCGGTTCTGCTTTGAACTGTCAATCCATGCAACAACTGTCTCTTTGACCACGTCTCAGTCTTACTTTTTTATTTTTCACCGGAACTACAACCTGGTGGAATTAGTTCCTCAACCAGAGAATGAACCCAGGCCAAGAGCAATGGAAGCACTAAGTCCTAACCACTGGACCACCGGGGAAGTCCCTACATTTTAATTCTTGTTTTTGGTGTTTAATAGATGAATAATAGGTCCCTTCAGATAAACATGTTCAATCAAATAAAACTTCCTTCAGAGAATGTAGGGAGATTGATGTTTCATTTCTAGTCTTTCTTCTATTCTAAACCTTTTCTCGTTGAGGCAACATCAGTAAGTCTTAAAGTGGTCATTAATCATGAAAGAAGAAAACAAAGAAATAATGAAAAGTGTCAGTGTGCAGCTTGGAGTTAAAATAAAATTCCAGTGTCATATCAACAAGCAAAAAGTCAACCTTTTGAGGTCAAAGACAAATCCCCAGGGGAATCTGAGGCTGGTGCCCAGACAAGAGCAGTTTCCCCCACCCCAGGGAAGATCGGAATTCTTGGCCCTGCAGAAGCAGAGCAGGCATGCAGGTGGAGGGTCCCTCAGCAGGCTGGATGCCAGCTGCATCACAGCCTGCGGATATGAGGTTGGAGAGGCCCATGGTTTACCCCCAGAGTAGGGGAGCCTGTGTGGTCAGCCTTACCTGGAACTCTTTCTGTTCAACAGTAGAAGTGACTGTTTTCTGGCTGTCCATGGCTTAGACTTAGTAATGGAGAAACTCAACATTTTCTAAGGAAGGGATGAGAAATAACGGAGAGGCCGTGGGACCTGAGAAGCCCTGTTCCTGAGTTGGGGAAACTGTTTCCTCTCAGTGTCTGTCCTGGCCTCAGCTCAGACAGAGCAAACCACCCACAGGCAGCATCCGTCTGTGCACCACAGCTGAGACTGCGTGTATGAACCATAAAGCCCAGCTAACTGTCCCGGGATGGTTAATATCTGTATGGGAAAAACAAATTTTATCCTTAGCCCCTACCATAAGCAAAAATCAGTCCCACACGACCTAAGATGTAAGTATGAAAGGCAGAACTTTAAAAATGGCAACTACACTTCTGATCTTTCTAGGGCAATGACAGATTTTAAAGTAAAAAGAGTACTAATTACAAAATAAAAGACTGATAATTTTAAAGTATGTGTTTATAAGAAAAACTCAACAAATAGTGTGAAAACATAGCCCAAAGAGAAGGGAAAATCATTGCAATACGTAAAACTTAGGGTGGATCATTAGCTAGGACACACACATCCCTACAAACAGCGAGAGAGAGGAGCCGCCGCACAAGAGCAAGTGCACAAGCAGGCACTTTACAAAGGAAGACACAGGCTTGGTGAACAGACATTCACGAAGAGATTCTCTACTTCATTCATAGTCAGAGAAATGCAAACTGGGGCCAGGATTAACCACCATTTCATGCCCGTTAGATGGGTAAACATTAGGAAATCCATGAGTTCTCAGTGTTGCAAATGGACAGGACCACTTGGACAGCTGATAAGAGTCTTTGTTGCTGTTCAGTTGCTAAGTCATTTCCGACTCTTCCCGACACCATGGGCTGCAGCACGCCAGGCTTCTCTGTCCCTCACCATCTCCTGGAGTTTGCCCAAGTTCAGGTCCATTGAATCGGTGATGCCGTTCAAGTATCTCATCCTCTGTCACCCTCTTCTCCGTCTGCCTTCAAACTGTCCCAGCATCAGTGTCTTTCCCAGTGAGTCGACTGTCCGCATCGGGCGCCCAAAATATTGCAGCTTCAGCTTCAGCATTAGTCCTTCCAATGAACATTCAGGGTCGGTTTCCTTTAAGGTTGGCTGGCTTGATTGTCTTACTTTCCAAGGGAATCTCAAGAGTCTTCTCCAGCACCACAGTTTGAAAGCATCAGTTCTTCAATGCTCTGTTTTCTTTATTGTCCAGTTCTCACATCCATACATGACTACTGGAAAAAAAAAAACATAGCCTTGACTATATGGACCTTTGTCGGCAAAGTGATGTCTTTGCTTTTTAACAGGTGATGCTAGTGGTAAAGAACCCATCTGCCAACGCAGGAGACATAAGAGACACAGGTTCGATCCCTGGGTTGGGAAGATCCCCTGGAGAAGGGCATGGAAACCCACTCCAGTATTCCTGCCTGGAGAATTCCATGGACAGGGGAGCCTGGCAGGCTATAGTTCATGGGGTCACACAGAGTCAGACACAACTGAAGCAACTTAGCACTCAAGTTTGAGGCAGCTTTCCTGCCCAGAAGCAATCATCTTCTAATTTCATGGCAGCAGACGCCATCCACAGTGATTCTAGAGCCCAAGAAAAGAAAATCCGTCACTGCTTCCACCTTTTCCCCTTCTATTTGCCATGAAGTTACGGGACCAGGTGACATAAGTTCAAATACTTAGGAAGTCACATGGTGTCATGTATCATGTGGCCCTTGACGGACCTGACCTAGAGATGCTCTTACAAAGTGTTCCAGGAAGCACGCATGAAAATGGTCTGAACACCCTCTTGGCAGCAGCAGAAATGTGGCAGTGACCTGATGGATAGTGGGCCACCCGGTCACTGACTGGCACCTGCGGCTCACAAGGTGCATAGAGGCTAGGGTGGAATCAGGTCTAGAAACACAAACGCAAGGAAAATGAAACAGTACAAGAAATAAAACCATCGAGAAAATTAGAAGGGAAGTTTGCGACAGTGGTCACCTCAGAAGGGAGGCGGGGGATAGGCAGGCAGACGCAGTTGGAGGGCACGTGGCAGTTCTGGTTAGCAGTGGATTGCTTGGTGTGGATTATGTTTTCATACCTTAATTCACATTAGGCATTCCTTGTACATTCTTTTCAACTTAGCAGTTAAAATATCTAGGTTAGTGATCACATCATCATGCTTATCTGGGTTATTAAGGCCTTTTTTGTTCAGTTCCTCTGTGTATTCTTGCCACCTCGTCTTAATCTCTTCTGCTTCTGTTAGGTCCTTACCGTTATTATCCTTTCTCGAGCCCATCTTTGCATGAAGTGTGCCCTTGGTGTCTCTAATTTTCTTGAAGAGATCTCTAGTCTTCCCATGCTATTTTCCTCTATTTCTTTTCATTGTTCACTTAAGACGGCTTTCTTTTCTCTCCTTGCTATTCTTTGGAACCTTGCATTCAGTTGGCTATATCTTTCCTTTTGTCTTCTCTTCTTTTCTCGCTATTTTTAAGGTCTCCTCAGACAACCATTTTGCCTTGTTGCATTTTTCTTTGGGATGGTTTTGGTCATCACTGCCTGTACAATGTCATGAACCTTCATCCCCAGTTCTTCAGGCACTCTATCAGCTCTAATCCCTTGAATCTATTTTTTACTTTGACTGTATAAGGGATATGATTATCATTCATACATGAATGGCCTAGTGGTTTTCCCTACTTTCTTCAATTTAAGTCTGAATTATACAACAAGAAGCTCATGATCTGAGCCACAGTCAGCTCCAGGTTTTGTTTTGGCTGACTTCTTCTTCTGTTGCAAAGAATATAATAATCAATCTGATTTCAGTATTGACCATCTGGTGGTATCAATGTGTAGAGTCATCTCTTCTGCTGTTGAAAGAGGGTGCTTGCTCTGACCAGTGCATTCTCTTGGCAAAACTTTGTTAGTCTTTGTCCTGCTTCATTCCGTACTCTAAGGCCAAACTTGCCTGTTACTCCAGGTATCTCTTGACTTCCTACTTTTGCATTCCAATCCCCTATGATGAAAAGGACATCTTCTTTTGGTGTTTGTTCTAGAAGGTCTGATAGGTCTTCATAGAACGATTTGACTTCAGCCTCTTTGGCATTAGTGCTTGGGGCATAGACTTGAATTACTGTGATGTTGAATAGTTTGTCTTGGAAATGAACCAAGATCATTCTGGCATTTTTGAGACTGCACCCAAGTACTACATTTGGGACTCTTTTGTTGACTACGAGGGCTGCTCCATTCCTTCTAAGGGATTCTTGTCCCCAGCAGTAGATATTACGGTCACTGAATTAAATTTTCCCATTCCTGTTCATTTTAGTTCACTGACTTCTAAAATGATGTTCACTCTCACCATCTCCTGCTTAATGACCTGGATAACCACAACGGTGTGGTCACTAACCAAAAGCCAGACATCCTGGAATATGAAGTCAACTGGGCCTTAGGAAGCATTACTATGAACAAAGCTAGTGGAGGTGATGGAATTCCAGCTGAGCTATTTCAAATCCAAAAAGGTGATGCTGTGAAAGTGCTGCACTCAACATGCCAGTGAATATGGAAAACTCAGCAGTGGCCACAGGACTGGAAAAGCTCAGCTTTTATTCCAATCCCAGAGAAAGACAATGCCAAAGAAAGTTCAAACTACTGTACAATAGCACTCATTTCACACGCTAGTAAGGTAATGCTCCAAATCCTTCAAGCTAGGATTCAGCAGTACATGAACTGAGAACTTGAAGATATATAAGCTGGGTTTAGAAAAGCTTTGTTCATAGAAATGTTTCCTAAGGCCCACTTGACTTCACATTCCAGGATATCTGGCTCTAGGTGAGTGATCACACCATGGTGATTATCTGGGTCGTGAACATCTTTTTTGTATAGTTCTTCTGTGTATTCTTGTCACCTTCTTAATATCTTCTGCTTCTGTTAGGTCCATACCGTTTCTGTCCTTTCTCGAGCCCATCTTTGCATGAAATGTTCCCTTGGTATCTCTAATTTTCTTGAAGAGATCTCTAGTCTTTCCCATTCTATTGTTTACCTCTATTTCTTTGCATTGATCCCCGAGGAAGGCTTTCTTATCTCTCCTTGTTATTCTTTGGAACTCTACATTCAAATGGGTATATCTTTCCTTTTCTCATTTGCCTTTAGCTTCTCTTCTCTTCTCAGCTATTGGTAAGGCCTCCTCAGACAGCCATTTTGCCTTTTTGCATTTCTTTTTCTTGGGGATGGTTTTGATCACCGCCTCCTGTACAATGTCATGAACCTCTGTCCACAGTTCTTTAGGCGCTCTGTCTATCAGATCTAATCCCTTGAATCTATTTGTCACTTTCAGTGTATAGTTTTAAGGGATTTGATTTAGGTCATACCTGAATGGTCTAGTGGTTTTCTCTACTATCTTCAATTTAAGTCTGAATTTTGCAGTAAGGTGTTCATGATCTGACCCACAGTCAGTTCCTAGTCTTGTTTTTTGCTGACTGTATATACAGCTTCTCCATCTTTGACTGCAAAGAATATATCAATTGGATTTTGGTATTGATCATCTATCTGGTGATGTCTGTGTGTAACCAAGGACAAATTGCTTCAGTTGGTATTTTTCCTTTTTCCTCTCTCTGGTGCCCTCTGGTGGGTCTTACAATGGCTGGTCCCCGCTCTGAGTCCATCCTCCTTCCACAGACATCACTGTCCTCGGCAGATTCTTCTCTTGACACGTCAACCTCCCACTGCCCGGTCCCCCACCTACCCCTGGCCATTCCCCACTACTCTGTGCTGGCATCGCCTTTGGAGTCTTAGGAAGCTGTAACCATGCCCTTGGAATCCAGGAGGGCCCCTTCCTCCACCTGGTGGGTTAAAACTTCTGCACACAAGCAAACAGTTTTGCTTGATCCATGATCTTAAACAGCAGCTCTGAGATGAAGGTAGAACCAGGGGCAGATAAGAGAACACATTGCTTATGCTCCCCAGTTCCTTTGATGTGAAAAGTTTTGTTTCTGGTCCAAGCCAGCTGCCCTTTGTACCTGGGAAATTGTGTGTTCTCTGCCTTTGTTTACCTTGGAAGAGATTTTGGTTTTTGTCAAGGTTATTCTTTTTAGCCCAGACTGCATTTGATGCTGCATACTTGCCTGCCCACATTTTTATTTGTCTGTTCTCGATCCTTTTACATACAAAGTGAGAGGGAATTTTCAGGAGAGCATCCTTAGAGCAACTCTTTGAGCATATTTTCAACTCAGTCTCTATTTTACTCCCTTCTTGCTTATCCATTGCCTTTCGGGTACCCAGAGAAGTAATATTGTACTTTTCACCTCTTTGGTCTAAGGATTCATGACTGCTGGGCTGCCTCTTGAGGAATTTGGGGACAGTTGTATGCCCTTCCTGCGAGTAGGAGGGAGGGGGGACCAGTGCATTACATCAACCTGATGGAAAATACTGTTGCCGCTGAATCTACTGCTCGGGGGGCTTGGCCCTTGGAGGAAGGCCAGGGAGCCTGTGGGGAGAGGCCACAGCCCAGCAGCTGTCTCGAGGGGAAAAGGCTCATTGGATATTCCAAACGTGTCCTCCATCCTCTCCCCAGAAGCCCTGGCTGAGTGTAAATTTACACGTCAAGGAGCAGGAATCCGAGAAATACAGGATATGATGCAGAATTAGCAGGCAGAGACCAGTAAAGTGGATACTTAAATACAAATACTGGCTTGATAAGATGGCTATAAATATTAATGCAGTTGCAAAAGCTGACTCACAAGAACAGAAGCAAATACATTCAGACAAATCTGGCACTCGGGGTATGAGGCTAAGATCCCTAACATTTGGGAAGAAGTGGAGATTGTTGGAAAAGGAAGGAAGGAAGGAAGGAAGGGAAGTCTCTCAGTCGTGTCTGACTCTTTGCAACCCCATGGACTATAGCCTATCAGGCTCCTCAGTCCATGGAATTTTCCAGGCAAGAGTACTAGAGTGGGTTGCCATTTCCTTCTCCAGGGGACCTTCCCAACTCAGAGATCGAACCTGCGTCTCCTGCATCGCAGGCAGACGCTTTACCTCTGAGCCACCAGGGAAGATCCATTGCTTGGACAATAGATAAGAAAACTATGCTAAAGGTCTCTATTTGCTCAGATTGAATGATATTGATTAACTCTTCAGGTTAATAAGTCTATGTAGTTTTAGGCTTAAGGGTAATCATTAGTAGAATATCAACAGGACAGAAATACATCAAAGCATCAAGGAAGAAAAGGAACAAACAAAATATGACAAGCTCAGCAAATGATAGGGAAGGATATATGCCATAAAGCCATATTCACCAGCAGTCACAAGAAATGTGATTCTCCTGTTAGAAAGAAAAATTTTTATAGAATGGTAGAGGCATTTCTCAAGGACAACATGGCAGAGATTCTTAAAATGCTGGGACAAACAAAAGAAAATAGTTGGTGATAATTATCAAAAGGGAAAAAATATGTTTATGCTGCTAAAAAGTACAATTCAGTAAAAGACAAATCACCAGTTTTAATGTGGATTGAATGTATTGAAGTAACTTTTCAAATAAAGCATCTCTTAATAAAATATGATTATAATGTGAAATATCAGCACATCTTACTTAGAAATGACAAGATATGATTCAGTTCATCATCAGTTCAGTCGCTCAGTCATGTCCGACTCTTTGTGACCCCATGAACTGCAGCACGCCAGGCCTCCCTGTCCATCACCAATTCCTGGAGTTTACCCAAACTCATGTCCATTGAGTCGGTGATGCCATCCAACCATCTCATCCTCTGTCATCCCCTTCTCCTGCCTTCAATCTTTCCCAGCATCAGGATCTTTTCCAATGAGTCAGCTCTTCGCATCAGGTGGCCAAAGTATTGGAGTTTCAGCTTCAGCATCAGTCCTTCCAATGAACATCCAGGACTCATCTCCTTAGGATGGACTGGTTGGATCTCCTTGCAGTCCAAGGGACTCTCAAGTGTCTTCCCCAACACCACAGTTCAAAAGCATCAATTGTTCGGTGCTCAGCTTTCTTTATAGTCCAACTTTCACATCCATACATGACTACTGGAAAAACCACAGCCTTGACTAGATGGACCTTTGTTGACAAAGTAATGTCTCTGCTTTTTAATATGCTGTCTAGATTGGTCATAACTTTTCTTCCAAGGAGTAAGCGTCTTTTAATTTCATGGCTGCAGTCACCATCTGCTGTGATTTTGGAGCCCTCCCCCCCAAATAAAGTCAGCCATTGTTTCCACTGTTTCGCCATCTATTTGCCATGACGTGATGGGACCAGATGCCATGATCTTCGTTTTCTGAATGTTGAGCTTTAAGCCAACTTTTTCACTCTCCTCTTTCACTTTCATCAAGAGGCTCTTTAGTTCTTCTTCGCTTTCTGCCTTAAGGGTGGTGTCATCTGCATATCTGAGGTTCTTGATATTTCTCCTGGCAATCTTGATTCCAGCTTGTGCTTCTTCCAGCCCAGCATTTCTCATAATGTAGTCTGCATGTAAGTTAAATAAGCAGGGTGACAATATACAGTCTTGATGTACTCCAAGACATGATTAAAAGGCAATTAACAGAGACAACAATATAATGTAACATTTGGTAATCTCAAAATGGAGTTCTTTTTAAGCATGATCTGAATTCTGAAAACCGTAAAGGAAAAGTTTTGTCTTACTTTCTTAATTGGGATGATAATTCTAATCTTTGTAAACAATTGTTTAACTCCAGTAACATCATGTGAAATGCTGGACTGGATGAACCACAATCTGGAATCAAGATTGCTGGGAGAATGATCAACAACCTCAGATATGGAGATGATACCACTCAGATAGCAGGAAGTGAAGAGGAATAAAGAGCCTATTGATGAGGGTGAATGAGAAGAGTGGAAAAGCTGGCTTGAAACTCAGTATTAAAAAAATGAAGATCATGGCATCTGGTCCCATCACTTCATGGCAAATAGATGGGGAAAAAATGGAAACAGTGAAAGATTTTCTTTTCTTGGGCTCCAAAATCTTGTTAAAAAACAGAAACATTACTTTGCTGGCCAAGGTCCACATAGTCAAACCTATGATTTTTCCAGTAGTCATGTACAGATGTGAGAGTTGGACCATAAAGAAGGCTGAGTGCTGAAAAATTGATGCTTTCTAATTGTGGTGCTGGAGAAGACTGTTGAGAGTCCTTCGGACAGCAAGGACTAGTCAATCCTAAAGGAAACCAGCCCTAAATATTCACTAGAAGGACTGAGATGCTGAAGGTGAAGCTCCAATACTTTGGCCACTCGATAGGAGGAACCAACTCACTGGAAAAGACCCCGATGCTGGGACAGACTGGGGGCACAAGGAGAAGGGGACGACAGAGGATGAGATGGTCGGATGGCGTCACCGACTCGTGGACCTGAGTCTGAGTGAACTCTGGGAGATGGTGATGGACAGGGAGGCCTGGCGTGCTGCAGTTCATGGGGTCACAAAGAGTTGGACAGGACTTAGTGACTGAATAACAACAACTTCAGTAAGTCCTTTGCCCTGCTTCATTCCGCATTTCAAGGCCAAATTTGCCTGTCTGGGGAGGCCTTACAAATAGCTGTGAAAAGAAGAGAGGTGAAAAGCAAAGGAGAAAAGGAAAGATATAAGCTTCTGAATGCAGAGTTCCAAAGAATAGCAAGAAGAGATAAGAAAGCCTTCTTCAGAGATCAATGCAAAGAAATAGAGGAAAGCAACAGGATGGGAAAGAGTAGAGATCTCTTCAAGAAAATTAGAGATACCAAGGGAACATTTCATGCAAAGATGGGCTCGAGAAAGGACAGAAACGGTATGGACCTAACAGAAGCAGAAGATATTAAGAAGAAGTGGCAAGAATACACGGAAGAACTGCACAAAAAAGACCTTCATGACCCAGATAATCATGATGATGTGATCACTAATCTAGAGCCAGACATCTTGGAATGTGAAGTCAAGTGGGCCTTAGAAAGCATCACTATGAACAAAGCTAGTGGAGGTGATGGAATTCCAGTTGAGCTGTTTCAAATCCTGAAAGATGATGCTGTGAAAGTGCTGCACTCAATATGCCAGCAAATTTGGAAAACTCAGCAGTGGCCACAGGACTGGAAAAGGTCAGTTTTCATTCCAATTCCAAAGAAAGGCAATGCCAAAGAATGCTCAAAGTACCGCACAATTGCACTCATCTCACATGCTAGTAAAGTAACGCTCAAAATTCTCCAAGCCAGGCTTCAGCAATACGTGAACTGTGAACTCCCTGATGTTCAAGCTGGTTTTAGAAAAGGCAGAGGAACCTGAGATCAAATTGCCAACATCCACTGGATCATGGAAAAAGCAAGAGAGTTCCAGAAAAATATCTATTTCTGCTTTATTGACTATGCCAAAGCCTTTGACTGTGTGGATCACAATAAACTGTGGAAAATTCTGAAAGAGATGGGAATACCAGACCACCTGACCTGCCTCTTGAGGAATCTGTATGCAGGTCAGGAAGCAACAGTTAGAACTGGACATGGAACAACAGACTGGTTCCAAATAGGAAAAGGAGTATGTCAAGGCTGTATATTGTCACCCTGCTTATTTAACTTCTATGCAGAGTACATCATGAGAAACGCTGGACTGGAAGAAACACAAGCTGGAATCAAGATTGCCGGGAGAAATATCCATAACCTCAGATATGCAGATGACACCACCCTTATGGCAGAAAGTGAAGAGGAACTAAAAGCCTCTTGATGAAAGTGAAAGAGGAGAGTGAAAAAGTTGGCTAAAAGCTCAACATTCAGAAAAGTAAGATCATGGGATCTGGTCCCATCACTTCATGGCAAATAGATGAGGAAACAGTGGAAACAGTGTCAGACTTTATTTTTTTGGGCTCCAAAATCACTGCAGATGGTGACTGCAGCCATGAAATTAAAAGATGCTTACTCCTTGGAAGAAAAGTTATGACCAACCTAGATAGCATATTCAAAAGCAGAGATATTACTTTGCTGAGTAAGGTCCGTCTAGTCAAGGCTATGGTTTTTCCAGTGGTCATGTATGGATGTGAGAGTTGGACTGTGAAGAAGGCTGAGCGCCGAAGAATTGATGCTTTTGTACTGTGGTGTTGGGGAAGACACTTGAGAGTCCCTTGGACTGCAAGGAGATCCAATCAGTCCATTCTGAAAGAGATCAGCCCTGGTATTTCTTTGGAAGGAATGATGCTGAAGCTGAAGCTCCAGTACTTTGGCCACCTCATGCGAAGAGTTGACTCATTGGAAAAGACTCTGATGCTGGGAGGGATTGGGGGCAGGAGGAGAAGGGGACGACAGAGAATGAGTTGGCTGGATGGCATCACGGACTCGATGGA
Organism: Oryx dammah; assembly: GCF_014754425.2. NCBI lineage: Eukaryota > Metazoa > Chordata > Mammalia > Artiodactyla > Bovidae > Oryx > Oryx dammah. Next base: position 50,460,568 of record NW_024070198.1, read on the forward strand.
CGTGAGTCTGAGTGAACTCCGGGAGTTGGTGATGGACAGGGAGGCCTGGCGTGCTGCGATTCATGGGGTCGAAAGAGTCAGACATGACTGAGCGACTGAACTGAACTGAACTCAGTAAGTCCTTTACATATTGTTTTACCTGTGATTTCTCTCAAAATTTCTTAGTCCAGTTAGTTCCCTAACAATTTAACGTATCCCAGGGACATCCCTGGTGGTGCAGTGGATGAGAATCTACCTTCTAAGGCAGAGGACATGGGTTCAGTCCCTGTGAAGATTCTACCTGCTCTGGTGCAACCAAGCCCGTGTGCCGCAACTTCTGAGTCCACGCTCAGGGCCCACAGGTGCAGCTGGTGAGCCCTGTGCTGCTGCTACTGAAACTCACGAGCCTAAAGCTTGTGCTTCGTGAGGAGATGAGCTGCCACGATGCGAAGCTGTGCACCGCAACTAGAGACCTGAACTTAGCAACAAAGGCCCAGTGAGACCAGAAACGAACAAACAAATAAAAATTCTAAAATAATTTCTAAAGTATCCTAGACAATAGGAAAAGATGAAGATAATTTCAATTGTTTCTAAAGTTAGCACAATTCTAATAGAAGAACATAATAAGACGTGAGAATCTGAAGCCCAGATTTATCTACAGATACAGATGCCAAACCACTAAAAATACTGCTCCCCAGCTGGATCCATCAGCATGAAAAGCAGTGTGGCTCCATGAGATTCCTGGCTGTGAAGCAGAACTGTAAGACTGCTCATACATGAAGCAGTGTTTTCATCCAGCATCATACCAGCAGATTTAAAAAGAAAAATCCTAGGATTGTCTCAGTTAAAAAGGTATTTTACTATCTCAATACCCATCCCTGCTAAATACTCCTTGTTAACTAGAGAAGGAAGAACATTGTCCCAGTATGATGGAGAAGTACCCATTCCCCTCATCCCACTTCTGTCATCTTGATGGAGAAGTACCCGTTCCTGCCAGGCAAGGGCGAGGCCACTTCTGTCATCCCAATTAGTCAACATTGTTTGAGATGATGCAGGCACCTGAATAAGATATAAGACAAATAGAAAAGACTTGCTTCTGAAAAGATATACTCAAAAATGTCATTACTTTATAAAGACATCTCTACCTGCATTTAGTCTTTTTGTTTGGCCATCCAAGAGCATTCCCGCAGAGGACCTAGAATAGTAGGGCCTGGCCCCCAGACCACGTACTGCACCCCTGGGAGGTCTAGGCTCACCTGCACCTGCCCTTGGGCCCCCTTTCCAGGACGCACACACTCAGATAAGCTGCCACATGTAGTTATTTTGGCCTGTGGGAGCCATGGGGCCTGGTTTGCCTCACACACATCCTGTCCTCATGCCCGCCTGTCAGGGCTTGAGCTGGAGCTCCTGGGAAGGCTGACTCTGCCTGACCCTCCAGCACCAACAGGAAGGACAAACCAAAAAGAAAAATGCTGTGTGGACACATCTGCCTGGCAGGGTGGAAGAAGAGGACAGAGGGGTCAAGGTGGCTCTGTCTCCATGCTGGAGGACGGGCCCTGCCAGCCCACATCAGCCCCTCGGGGCGGGGGGGACGACAGAGCAGGGCCCTCAGCCCACCACCCACAGGGCACAAAACAGGCCCGAGACTCCTGCCAGCGTCAGTGCCCCTTCACAGCACAGGGAGACACAAGTCGGACACCGTAACATGTAGTTCTAACTACAGATCAAGGGACTGTCACACTGCTGACAGACTGGGAGGGAGAGTGGGTTAGGACTGGCTCAGTGTGTGGAATGCAGCCTCAGTTCTAAGTATGTGCAAAGCACGTGTTCTACCACTGAGCTACACCCCCTACAGAGATGATTTTTGTTCTTTTCGCTTTCCTTCATATTTTGTATTGTACGTAGAGATGGATCACTTATTTAAAAGTAAAATCAGAACCTATTAATTAAGATCTTCCTATGTCACCAGATAGAGGACAGAATTAAATCACACAGAAAACCTCTGTAAAATACCCGGAACATTATAACAGAAACAATTTGGAGCTCTGGGGTGTCCTGCAGAAATAAAGATAGAACATTTTACAACATAAAGTCTACTCAGACAGCTCATTGATTTTAACATACACAATAAAAATTCTAATATTTTTGATTGTAGAATTTGACAAAATGCTTCTAAAGAGTAATTATCCCCTAATTTTCTATAATGAACATGTACCTTTTTTAATAGAGATTAACTTTTTCACAATTGGTCAACTCCTTTTTTTCCCCTCTACTGAATCTGCCAGTTGCTTTGACAAAGTGGACTAACATTCGGGTGCTGAATTTTTCTTCTCTGGCCAGGAGTTTGGCTGCTGGCGATTCAGTACCACTAGGGCTGCTCGGACAAAACTCCTGCTCAGGGGTTGAGAATTGCACCAGAAGGTCAGGCACTCTGCTATGGAAATGATCAGCACAGAATTGATGCTGCCTTACATAAATCCTACCAGAAACAAACCCATGTAAACAGGACCTTACTCCTCCTTGTCCACCCAATGTCAAAGGGAGGACAGGCCCCCGCCCCACGTTCTGACCTATGGGCTGGTGAAGCTCCCCTGGGTGCTGTGTTTACCGACATTGGTGCAGGTGTCAGCAGCCAGTGTTGGCAGAGCCCAGGCATGGCCATGTGGGTTCCTGGATAAAGTTCTAATGAGTTGCCGCTGAAGGGATCAGCCTTTGAAATGATGGCCAACAGCAGCTAATAATAAACTAATATCTTGGGCTGGAGGACAAGGGAGGTGGCATTGGTCCGCTGCTCACCCTCCATCTCAAGAATGTGTTATAAAAGCTTTGCGTCTCCATGGGAGCATCAGCGAAGGTCGGCAGGCCCCCCAAGAGCACCATGGCTGCTCTGGGCCTCACGGTCGCCCTGCTGGTGTGGACGGTCACCCTGCTGCTCATCTCCATCTGGAAGCATATCCACAGCAGCTGGAAGCTGCCCCCTGGCCCTTTCCCACTGCCCATCATCGGGAATTTTTTACAACTGGACATTAAGGACATCCCCAAATCCTTCACCAGGGTAAGAGAAATATTGTTGATTTGAGGGGGGAGAATTCAGAAATCAGATGTAATCTGTGTGCATTCCACTCACTCTCAGACAAATGATAATTCAATACCAGCTTGTCGTGAGTCAGCTGATTTACCAGGACCACCCAGGAGGGGTAAAGTGCTGAGCTGCTGATGCGCTCGGGCACGCCGCTCAGTGGGCACTCTGCTCAGTGGGCACTGCTTGCGGCTGCCCCAGAGGCCCTGCTTGAGCAGCGTCGGTCGCCTTGTCGTTGGGGGGCTTGGCCGGCCCAGTGTGGCCGTGGCTGCCGCTGCTTACTGCTGCTCTGCGAGGAGGGGCCTGCGTTGACACCCGATGCAGACTGGCTGGGTGTCAGTCTGCAGCTCTCCTTAGGTGCCAAAGAAGAGAGGAAAAGTGAGGTGTTTTACTCCCTACACACACCTCTTACTGCATTTGTGTGACCAGTGAATGAGCTCACAAATCTAGAAACTAAATCGTTGATGAATCTATTGAAAGAGTTAACAAAAGAATGTCCTAGGGCACAGAGCCGCTTTAGAAGGCATTGACGAGCTTCACGCTCCAGGGAGGAAGACGGGCTTGGGGACTCTGGACAGTTCAGATCCAGGGTGTCCAACAGCACCCTAGGGTCCAGGACCTTGACTGGGGACAGCAGACAAGGTGGTGGGGTCCGTCACACGGAGAGACCTCGGGGGGACCGGAGGGATCAGCCAGGCCTTCCGAGTCAGCTGTGTCTGGGAGGGAGGGGAACGAGGCGCACCCAGGTGCGTGGGCCGAGTGTGCTTGCACCGGGATGCGCTCCCTGTGGAAGAAGCCACCACGGGAGGGCCTTCCCAGGTAGCTCTGGGTTCTCCTGGTCAACAACAGCGGCCTTGGGGATCACGTTAAAGCATCGGCCTCCTCTTGGAGTAGGCGCTGGCTCACCCCGTGGCCTGTTTGTCTCCGCAGCTGGCAGAGAGGTACGGGCCGGTGTTCACCCTGTACCTGGGCTCTCGGCGTGTCGTGGTTGTGCATGGCTACAAGCCCGTGAAGGAGGTCCTGCTTGACTACAAGAATGAGTTTTCTGGCAGAGGAGAAAACCCTGGGTTCCAGGCGCACAAGAACAACGGTGTGTCCTACTCGGGGTCGGGGTGCCGGGAGAGATGCTGGGGGAGGCCCTGAAGTGACAGGAGCAGCTTGCTAAAGACAGAAAGGGGACGCGATCCACAGACAAGTCAGGGGAGGGTTGGTTCATCCAGGCATTGCTCCGCGTGTGCTGATGAAAGCTACTTTGTGAGCCTTGCACACCAGAGTGGACAAGACCTGGAACACCCACCCACTGACCAGCAAGACAGACATATTCATAGAGAAACAGGCCAGAGGAAGGTGCTTCTGCGGTCTGGCCCAGCGGTGCCTCCCTCCACAGACCTTTCTGCCTCCCTGGGTCCCCAGTCTCTCCCAGGAGCTGTTTCCACTCACAGCTTCAACCTCTCCAGGGTGTTGGGGCTCCATCTATTGAGGTCCCTCACCCATGAATGGCCCCCACCTCTCCATTGAGGGGGCCTCTGATGTCCCACCCGGGGCTGTTCTTAGATCAGGAAGAGGGTGCTGAGGTGTCCCTGTGACCCCTCTTTCCTCTGCCCCTCCCAGCCCCCAGGCTCCAGACCCAAGGGTTCCCTATGCAGGGGAGGAGGCCTGGGGATCTAACTGGTCTTTATTGGAGTATTTTCCAGAGTCCTGACTTCAGGCTCCACCGTCTGCATCTCCTGGGAGGTCCTGGAGCCAGGGTGGGGGACACCGGCTGGTGGGGGTGCCCCTCCTGCCCTCCCAGCTCTGAAGGCTCCCGGCCCCTGCTGTCCTCCGACCTCAGCCGCTTGTCCTTGGCTGCTTGCTCTCTGGTGTTTAAGTGAGATTCTAAAGCAGGTCAGGGTGAAACAGCATCCCTTCTACCCACAAAACTTGGAACCCTCACTTCTTCCTGAGTCAGTTTTAGTGATGAGCTTCTGGAAAACTCATTCATTTTGTGGAGGATTTCCAAATTGCTGTGCTTACAGTTGTGTATGGACTTCTTGCCGCATTTTTTCCAGCCTGCATTTCTGAGGCATGTGATTGTCTCTCTTAGACACTGTGCTTTTGGTTTTCTTCTTAGGAGCTCCTGAAACCAAATTAAGCACCCAAGCTTTGTCATTTACACAGAGGAGGTTTACTGGAGGAGAGCCCCGGGAGGGCAGGAGTTCTGGAGTCAGAGCTTTATCATGGTCGGGGCGTTTAGGGAGCCCTCGTGCAAGTCACGTACCCCTGAAAGTGGTCAGGCGGAGCTGGCTTCCACATCCTGCAGCTGGGACACAAGGGGCCTGGCTACCCCCTGCCTGTCCCACGCTGTGGGACGCCCGCTGCATGTCCCACACGGCCTAGGGCTGACCCTGCACGTCACCCAGGCACTGGAACCAGGTCTGTGGTCCCCAGGAATAATGACGCGAGTGTTCTCAATTACCATAGTGTGGAGCAGCGGCTGCATATCACTGGGCTGAGAGGGCCGCCCATCACTTGAGTCAGCCTGCGGGGCTCTGGAAGGGGAGCTTCCTTGCCTCCGTTCCTGCCTGTTTGGTCCCGGGTGACGGTGCTTCTCTGGGGTCTGCCTCTTCATCTGCATGTCTCCGTGTCTCACCATCTCTGCCTCTGTATCTCTCTTTCTCTTCGTCTCTTCTCACATTTTTCTGTATCTTCTTTTCTTTCTACACAATTCTCCCCAAAACATTTTTAAACTCCCTTCTTCGCCGCCCCTCCCCCCCAACCACCTCCTCTTCTCACCACGTGCTCTTCAGAGCGGTCCCCCAGCCCCTCTTCTTCCTGCCTTTCCTCACGCATCTCAGGCCCTCAGGCCTCGGGGCACAGCCTCTGCCCTATCCTCCAGCCTCCTCACTCCCCGATCCCTGCCACGCTTGCTTGTCCACCCTCTGTCCTGGGCCAGCAACAGGGAGGGCCAGAGCTGCCTGAGGCCTGGCCAGGCTGCGGGCGTAGTCACCCGTGAGTTTGGAATGCCCCTCCCCTAGGTGCCCCCCTGGGCTGCTCTGCTGCCCACCCAGCTCCCACTTGGCTCAGAATACAATGTCCCACAGGAATCAGTGCCAGGACACCTGACTACATGACCCTGAGCTCAGTCCTACCTGTCCTTTTCACTTGGTGACGAGTACCCGTAAATGGGCCTCCTCAGTGCCCACACACCCATCGGTGGTCATGCTCTCTGTCCATGGGCTTGCCTGTGTGGCTACCTCCTTGGGTCACACACCTCTTCTCCCAGCCCCGCTGGTACTTCCTCTGCAGGCCGTCCAGGCATCCTCTCGGGCCTGGCCAGACTTCCTTCAAGAAAGACTGGGGCCATGGCCTTCCTCAGACCTGGACACGCAGGTGGGAAGCAGCTTGAGGGCTTCCCAGCTCTCGAGGTCTGCTGGCTGGAACCTTGGATTTTAGTAAGGACTTGCTGTGAAGCCACAAAGTGCAAGTTGAGGTATCTGTAGTGTGAGGGTCAAAAACAACTGAAAGCAATGCAATGTGGCAGCCTGGATGGAAGGGGAGTTTTGCAGAGAATGGGTGCGTGTCTGTGTGGCCGAGTCTCTCCGCTGCTCACCTGAAACTCTCACAACCGTGCTAACTGGCTATGTTGCTACTCTCGTGCGAAAGCTGCTCAGTTCTGTCCGACTCTTTGTGACCCTGTGAACGGTACAGTCCATCCAGGCCAGAATACTGGAGTGGGTAGCCATTCTCTTCTCCAGGGGATCTTCCCAATACAAGAATAGAACCCAGGTTTTCCATCGTGCAGGCGGATTCTTCACCAGCTGAGCCACATACCCTAATACAAAATGTTTTGGCGTTAAAAAAAAAAAATCACCGAAAGCAAAATGGCCTCCAAGGAATTAGTCAGCAGGCAGGAAAGAGGCAGGAGGCACTTCTTCGTAGTCAGGCACGGTCCCCCTCTCGTAGAGGGATGCAAGACATAGGGAGGGAAGCAAGGAGGCTGTGACTGAGGAGCTTACATGGGCAACAGAGAAAACCAGGCTCCACACCAAAGGCCTCCCTGCAAACCGGAGCGCTGGTCCCTGTGTGGTCAGTGGGCCCCTCAGTGCCCCCGCGGAGTCGAGCCCATCACTCCCGCCCTTCTCCTGAGAAAAATGTTTGCAGTAACGGTTCTCCTGCTGCTTCTCCTTAGGGATCATTTTCAACAATGGACCAACCTGGCGGGACACCCGGCGGTTCTCGTTGACCCTCCTCCGAGACTTAGGGATGGGAAAGCAGGGCAACGAGCAGCGGATCCAGAGGGAGGCCCCCTTCCTGCTGGACGTGCTCAGGAAGACCCAGGGTGCGTACAGCCTGGGGCTCATACCCGCCCCTCCTTCGACAGTTAGCCCACAGACACCACTTCACAGGTCGGTTTCCTCTCTGATCCCAGGGGTAAGGTGATCACCGAGGGTGTAGCTGGTGTCCTGAATCACTGACAAGTAAGGAAAACCCAAGTGGCTCACACTTCCACCACCTCCCGAGAATTCTCACGGTTCTAGGGTATCTCCTCACAAGCACTGGAAGTGTCTCTCCTGCCGCGCCCACAACAAGCGCCCTCTCAATGCCCCTGTTTTCCAGGCCAGCCCTTTGACCCCACATTTGTCATCGGCTTTGCGCCTTACAATGTCATCTCTCACATCCTCTTCCACAAGCGCTTTGACTATAACGACAAGACGGGGCTGAGGCTGATGAGTCTATTCAATGAGAACTTCTACCTGCTCAGTACCCCCTGGATCCAGGTGAACTGCTCTTCTCTCTCTTGCCTGCTTTGCACCCTTGCTTCAGTTTGATGGTTTACAGCAGGAAAAGGATAAGAAGGGTCACTTATGTGTGTGTGGACAGACAGGCACACAAGACTAGATAGCATGAACTCTCCTTCTGGAGACTTCCATGGAGCCTGCGGTTCCACCCAGCTAGCCTTGGGACACTTACCGTTTTACTCTTTAAATTGATCCTCACCAGACAGGCAGTCCCTCTGCCTATGTGCTCATGTTCCCACCACAGAAGTCACACGGCCTCATAGAGTGGTGCCCAAAAAGATACTTTCAGCCAAAATGTTCCAAATAATACAATATTGACAGCCATAAATTTGGGTTTGGAGAAGATTATTATCCTGGCATACAAAATGCTATTGCATCCAGAAAAAAATGTGTATAGTAAGAAAATTCTCTCCCTTCCTCCCTCTCTTTCTAGATTTATAATAATTTCTCAGACTACCTACAGTACCTGCCTGGAAGCCATAGAAAGCTACTGAAAAATGTGTCTGAAATAAAAGATTATGCTTTAGAAAGAACGAAGGATCACCAGAAGTCCCTGGAGCCCAGCTGCCCCCGAGGCTTCCTCGACACCATGCTGATAGAAATGGCGAAGGTACACTCGCAGTTCGCGGCTTCCAGACCAGGTGGAGCTGAGCTCTCGGCGGTTACGAGACGGGTTTGCAGGGCAGGGGGGGCTTTTTGCAGATTTGTATGATGACTTGCACTGTGGTGTCCACACACGTGCTGGCTTCAGCCTGACCTCCACACACATCGCCACTCGGCCAGCCCGCCAGGCCATGCTGCACTCTGCTGTCTGTTGAGCTCACCAACAAGGTGGCTTCTCTTGGGGAAGCTGTCTGCGGGGTGTGGATTGGGGTGAGTGGGACCTTCACGCTGGCTCCCTCCAGCCCATGCTTTCTAACCCCTTCTGATAAATGAATGATGGCGTCTCATCTAGGGAGAGGCCCTCAGCCTTCCTCCTCAGCGCTTAACTCCCAAATTGTGCACGACCTCAGGGGGTGCAGGCCTTCCCAACACAACCTCCCTGACATCCTCTTGGGTCCCCACCCAGATCGGCCACACTTCTCTCTCCTTGGCACCGCAGGAGGCTCCGGAGCGCCACGCCTGGCTTCCCTGGATGACTTGCTCCAGTTGTCTGAGAGCCTCCTCCATCTGCTGGGCCCCCTCCCACCCCTCTTCCCATTATAACCTGCTTCCTGGGACCAAAAGGCGCAGCTGTAGGGACAGTAGGAGGCCGAGGGCAGCCCTGCAGGAGCCCCCCAGTCAGCCCTGGGCTGCTGGAGATCGTGGCACAGGGCCAAGAAGGGCCTCAGCCCCCAGGAGGGCCCTTGGTGGCATAGAAGGATCTCTAGTCTCACAGCCAGGTGAGGGTGCAGCGCCCCACAGCCCTTTTCTGGGGGCCTCGGTTCCCTCACTGTGCGACGGAGCTGACGGTTCTGTGCAGGATGGGCCCAAGGAGCGGGCAGGGTGGGCAGGTCCGCCTCTGCTCAGGGATACAGGGTGTCTTTTTCATCCACCTGAAGATGTTCCCTGATCGAGTTCCTGCCTCTCATCCACAGGAAAAACACAGTGCGGACCCCATGTACACCCTAGAAAACATCGCTGTGACCGTGGCCGACCTGCTCTTTGCGGGGACGGAGACCACCAGCACCACCCTGCGATACGGGCTCCTGATTCTCATGAAATACCCAGAGGTTGAAGGTAGGACAAGTAACAGGCCAGGACTCTGGACCCTGTGGCTGTCACACGTGGACGGAGACCCTGTGTCCCTCAGCCTGGAACATTTAAGCTTCAGCTTCCTGTCAGCAAAACAGGGAGTGCCCCTGGGATCTCTGGAGGGATGCTCTGGGGCACGTGTTCTTGTACCTGACAGGCACTTAGCACTCAGCCCTCCCACACCCACTGACACACCCAGACTGCAAAAGAAATTCCAGAGAAGAAAGCCATACTGCCAGAATCCACTCCAGGACATGACCTGTTTATGAGGGAGTGAACATGTGCTCATCACCCTAAGACCCAGCCTTTCAGGAAGAGCTGGGAGGGAGGAGTGGGCAGGGGCAAGACCCCCTAGCTTATCTCACCAGATTGAAAGAGGGATCACAGGAGGAACCCCAGGTAAAGCATTGCAAGTCTGCCTGCTGCCCTGGGTCCAGCCCTCCTTCCCAGGGCTCCTCCCCAGCACCTGGACCAGGTGAACTTGGGGTGGATCAGGCATGACTTTGGGGGCTGCATGCACAGAGCATCAGGCATTAGAAACACCCCCCACCCCGGCCCATAGGTGAACAGCACTGTGTGTTAGCAGGCTGGTCAGCACCAACCCCTCAGGAAGGAGGAGGTAGAGGAGCCGTACCAGTGCTCAGGCCATGAGCTCCCAGCTTTCACTGTGCTGGCCCATAGCTGCGGTGGGGGTCCCCACTGCAAGGAGCCCTTACTACCTCAGCCATGCCTCTTGCTGATGATAATAATTTGGTTCCTACTGTGTGACAGGTGTGGGTATTAGCTCTTTAATACACTGTGGTCTTGAAGGCTGATGTGAAAGGGCATGAAGTTATTATCTTGGGAACGTGGGTATGTGACCCATCCAGGGTCAGACCTGGTCCATCTGACTCCAAGGTCTTCGCCTTTCGATTAGACAGAAAAGTAAGGGGAAGGAGCCCAGAGTCCACAGAGCAAAGCCCCTATGGGTCTGGGGCAGTTTTGAAGGAGCTAAGACCATTCTGTACTAGGAGATCCACAGCCTCCAAAATTGTTTTGTTTTATTAATCATGACAAATTTCCGGTATAGAGAAAAAGACAGAAAATAAATGTGACAGTCATCTATACATCCGTTGCCAGGGTTAACTTGTTAGCATTCTGCAGCACTAACACAGAGCTCTTGAAAAGAAAGGTTACAGAGCCAGCTGAGGACCCTCCTCCCCTCCCTGGCTTCCCCACACACCCCAGACCGCAGTCTTCCTGGGGTGCCGTGTAGCATCCCCTGTAGGGCTTCTTACGTTTACCAATTACTAAGCATTAGTATTTGCCATTTCCTGAGTAATACCATCTGTATTGTTCTATGTGTTGAAATTTTTTTACTTGGTTACCATGCTGCAGGGAGCTGTATAGTCCAGCATATCACAAAGGCCCACAGGCAGCCTCAAACCTAGCAAGGCAAAGCAACTGCCAGAGGCTGCTGCTGCCTTTTCCAGGGGAGGGGCTTCCAGAGTCCTTCCTCCAAGGCCCTTCAGCAGTGTGACACGCTTGTCTGTTTCCATTCTCCATTCGCCTCCATACTCCAAAGAAGCATGTAACAAGCCAGCCTGGGGTCACAGTTAATACAGAGTTTTCCTCCTGCTAGAAACCCCCAAGACCCTTTTTTTTTCTCTACTCCTGTGTGAAGACAAGCCCTGGACTAGCCATGACTGCTAAGAGAACGGAGGCCATAAACAGACAGGTAAAGGCTGTAGACGGCACACAGCCTCACCGAGCTTAGCTCTTACTGCCATGTGTGGATGAATTATCCAATAACGTGAAGCTCCATAAACATCTACTGGGTCTATGGATGGGTGCTGAGCCAGCCTGGAGTCATGCATTTCTTCCATGCATATCTTGGCAGAGAAACTTCATGAAGAAATTGACAGGGTAATTGGGCCAAGCCGAATCCCTGCCATCAAGGACAGGCTGGACATGCCCTACCTGGACGCTGTGGTGCATGAGATTCAGCGATTCATTGACCTCATTCCCTCCAATCTGCTCCATGAAGCAACCCAGGACACACTGTTCCGAGGATATGTCATCCCCAAGGTCAGATGTGAGCCTGCAGTGCACACCCAGCAGCTCAGCTGCCTTCCAGGGAACAGGGTGGGGCCGAGGACACCCCGTCTTGGCAGGTGTTGCTGAACACTAGGGGCTGGGCCAGCATCCCTACCTGCAGAGTGCCCCTCCCCCAGCAGGCCTGGCGTGGACCTGGTGACCCCAGAAATGAGGCCGTCTGGGAAGGGGGTTCCTCAGGTGGTGGCTGGGGTGGTGGTGTGTCCCAGAACCAGGAACAGACAACAGTGCCATCCAGCCCTGAATGCGCCACTCAGAGAAGCTACTGGCCCGAGAAGATGAGAGCTCTCATCACCGTTTAGTCATGACTCCACCTGCTATCTGCCCTGAGACGAGAAACTTCTCCAGCTGGAAATGTACCATTTGTCTGACGTAAAATTCAACTGGGGCCCCCAGATGAAAGCCTGTGATACGTTAACCTGACTGACCAAGGTGGCCTGTGTTCCCTCCAGGGCACAGTCGTAATTCCGACGCTGGACTCTGTCTTGTATGATAGGCAAGAGTTTCCTGAACCAGAGGAGTTTAAACCAGAGCACTTTCTGAATGAAAGTGGAAAGTTCAAGTACAGTGACCATTTTAAGGCGTTTTCTGCAGGTAAGAAGCACCCAGAGGCAGCACCTTCCGTGGGGCTGTCCCTGATCCCTACTCTCTGCTCCACATGTGACTGCATCGCACCCCTTACCCCAGCCTGACCCAAGCGTGCTCTTCCCTGTGCAGAGAGGTTAGGTGATATCTTGTCACTGGGAGTCCTGAGATTGAGTTGAGGATGAGTCATTTTTCTCCTTAGATACTTCATTTAATAGAACTTGGTGAACTCTTTCACAGGTATATTGCCTGCCTCTCCATAATTTTAAACAAGGGTCACTGAGCAAAACCTAGTACTCGGTCACCTGGGCCCATCACAGGGCCGTCTCCCCTCGCCAGGGCAGGCCTCCTGTCGGTGTGCTGTGAGGGAAGGTCTGTGACCAGCTCTGCAACTGTAACTCTCAGCGTGAGAGTACTGGCTTCCACGTGGGCCCCCCTTCTTCCCCTAGGACGTCAGGCTGAGCACTGGCAGAGTCGATTCTCCCGACCTACCACAGGTTTATGCAGTTGAGAGCTGGTGGTTGAGGCCCTGATCCTCCTACACTGAAATCCACCCTGGGCTCCCGTTCAGTGGGTAGATGGGCCCCGTTCTGACACATGGCCTCCTCCCACCCCCTCTCCCCCTGCTACCTGGCCTGGGGCAGAGTCTTAGTGGCGTTGTCACCTCCAGGAAAGCGGGTGTGTGTTGGAGAAGGCCTGGCTCGCATGGAACTGTTCCTGTTCTTGGCCGCCATCCTGCAGCACTTTAACCTGAAGTCACTTGTTGACCCCAAGGATATCGACCTCAGCCCCATTGCAATTGGGTTTGCCAAGATCCCACCCCGTTACAAACTCTGTCTCATTCCCCGTTCAGAAGTGTGAGGCACAAACGCCCTGAAACCCTGGGCTCCCCTGCATCCCCTCTGCGAGGACTCTGCGAGCCCAGGCTCCAGAGGGAACCAGCCAGGCCAGAGACACTGCTTTCCAGGCCACGTTCCTCAGACAGAATTTGAAAGCAAAGCGCAAAAAGATTGTGTCAAACTAATTAAACTAATTAGAGCAAACTATGACTCAGCTTGTGTTGGAGTTCCTAGAAATCTTGATAAGTAAGAACATGTCAGTATAGTTTAAAGTAAACTTCTGAAAAAATAGAGCTACCCAGTCATCAGAGTCAGTATGTCTTATAAAGGAGTCACAAAGAGGAAAACAGATGTTATTTTGTTGTTCAGGAAAAATAAACTAACATGGCTTTGGCCGTCTTCCCTGGGATGTGGAGTTCTTCCCTCGGGGTCACCAGCAGCAGCATCTTGCGCTATATTCTAAGACTGAAATATATCTGAAGAGTCATCATAGACACTGATATTTTCTCTTAGTATTAAAGTCTGACTTTGTGCCTGCAAGGGGAAGTTCTAAGCATGTAGAGACTCTAGTGTGGAATGAGGCAGAAACTTGGAAATCATTAACCAGCTCCATAACCTGAATCTCAGAAGAATCTGTGAAACAGAAGAATAATTTTGGACAAGAACACTGTCCCCATCCACCAGGCACACACCAGGAAAACCACTGTATGCCCAGCCCTCCTGCCTTGACTTCCCTGTCAGTAAAAGGGGTGTGAGAGCTGCCCCTCCAGGGCAGAGACGGGAGGGCTGGGCGGGTGCGATGCAGGGCTTCAGAACGCTGTGCAGTGCCTGAATCCCACGTGTGTCCCAGGTCCCTGAGTAAAGTGAGGCACCCCAGCAGTGCAGCCTCTCCCCATCTCTCACTGACCCTTCTGCTTCTCACGTAGGAGGATCCTGTGACAACATCGTGCCCACGTAGGTAACCCAGGACCATCTCCTGTTCTCAGGGTCCTCACACTAATCCATTACATATTCAAGGCTCTACCTTCCATGTGAGGTAGCTTACCTGTAGCTTAGAAGAAAGTGGTGTCATGTCCCAAGCAAACCCAAAACCTAGCAGAGCAAATTACAAGGTCTGAAAGCCTGAGGATCCCTTTTGGCTTGAAGCTCTGCCTACTGAAGCCAGTGGGGCAGAGGTCCTACCCTTGATTCTCTGCTGGGCAGGTGTCATGCTCCTAGATCTCTGTCAGACAGCCCTGGCTCCACCAGTTCAGACAGGAACAGTCTATCTTGTTGGAAGCAAGTCAAAGATTCCCATTTTTGAAACCAAGGAATCGGCCCTGAGGATCTGAGTCACCTCTGGGGCCATGCGTCACTTGTCTAAAAGCATAACACACTTCACAGCTGAATAGCTCTATCATCTCATCCTGTAAAATCCAGGAAGTCCAACAGCATATATTGGTCGCTTCCCATCTTCACTCCAAACTGGCAGTTTTCCTGCCGAGGTAGCTGATTAATTCCCAGTTCACACCCAATACTAATTTCCTTATCCAAGGGACACTGAGTCACACCCTTGATCTTCTCTTCCAAACATGAATACATTTTTTTCAATCAGTTCAGTTCAATCTATCAGTCGTGTCTGACTCTATGACCCCAGTACACCTGGACTGCAGCACACCAGGGCTTCCCTGTCCATCACCAACTCTCAGAGCTTGTTCAAACTCATGTCCAGAAGCTGGTGATGCCATCCAACCATCTCTGTTGTCCCCTTCTCATCCTGCCTTGAATCTTTCCCAGCATCACGGTCTTAACAAACGAGTCAGTTCTTTGCAACAGGTGGCCAAAGTATTGGAGTTTCAGCTTCAACATCAGTCCTTCCAATGAATATTCAAGAGTGGTTTCCTTTAGGATTGACTGGCTTGATCTTCTTGCAGTCCAAGGGACTCTCAAGAGTCTTCTCCAACACTGCAGCACAAAAGCATCAGTTCTTTGGTGGTCAGCTTTCTTTATGATCCAACTCTCACATCTATATATGATACTGGAAAAATCATAGCTTTGACTAGATGGACATTTCTCAGAAAAGTAATGTCTCTGCTTTTTAATATGCTGTCTAGGTTTGTCATAGCTTTGCTTCCAAGGAGTAAGCATCTTTTAATTTCATGGCTGCAGTCACCATCTGCAGTGATTTTAGAGCCCAGAAAAATAAAGTCTGTCACAGTTGCCATTGTTTCCCCATCTATTTGCCATGAAGTGATGGGATGCCATGATCTTAGTTTTTTGAACATTGAGTTTGAAGTCAGATTTTTCACTCTCTTCTTTCATTTTCATCAAGAGGCTCTTCAGTTCCTCTTCACTTTCTGCCATAAGGGTGGTGTCATCTGCATATCTGAGGTGATTGATATTTCTCCCGGCAATCTTCATTCCAGCTTGTGCTTCTTCCAGCCCAGCATTTCTCATGATGTACTCTGCATAGAAGTTAAATAAACAGGGTGACAATATACAGCCTGGACGTACTCCTTTCCCGATTTGGAACCAGTCTGTTGTTCCATGTCCAGTTCTAACTGTTGCTTCTTGACCTGCATACAGATTTCTCAGGAGGCAGGTCAGGTGGTCTGGTATTCCCATCTCTTGAAGAATCTTCCACAGTTTTTTGTGACCCACACGGTCAACGGCTTTGGCTTATCAACAAAGCAGAAGTCAATGTTTGTCTGGAACTCTCTTGGTTTTTCTATGATCCAACAGATGTCGGCAACTTGATCTCTGGTTCCTCTGCCTTTTCTCAGTTCACATACTGTTGAAGCCTCGCTTGGAGAATTTTGAGCATTACTTCGCTAGCATGTGAAAGTGGAAGTTGCTCAGTCGTGTCCGACTCTTTGTGACCCCATGGAGTGTACAGTCCATGGGATTCTCCAGGCCAGAATACTGGAGTGGGGAGCCTTTCCTTTCTCCAAGGGATCTTTCCAACCCAGGGATTGAACTCAGGTCTCCTGCACTGCAGGCAGATTCTTTACCAGCTGAGCCACAAGGGAAGCCCATTGCAAGCGTGTGAGATGAATGCAATTGTGTGGTAGTTTGAACATTCTTTGGGAATGCCTTTTTTTGGTGATTGGAATGACAACTGATCAAACTGTTGAGTTTTCCAAGTTTGCTGGAATATTGAGTGCAGCACTTTAGCAGCAGCCTCTTTTAGGATTTGAAATAGCTCAGTTTGAATTCCATCACCTCCACTAGCTTTGTTAGTAGTGATACTTCCTAAGACCCACTTAACTTCGCATTACAGGATGTCTGGCTCTAGGTGAGTGATCACACCATTGTGGTTATCTGGGTTATTAAGATCTTTTTTGTATAGTTTTTCTGTGTATTCTTGCCACCTTTTCTTAATATCTTCTGCTTCTGTTAGGTCCATACCATTTCTGTCCTTTATTGAGCCCATCTTTGCATGAACTGTCCCCTTGGTATCTCTAATTTTCTTGAAGAGATCTCTAGTCTTTCCCATTCTATTGTTTTCCTCTATACCTTTGCACTGATCACTGAGGAAGGCTTCTTATCTTTCCTTGCTGTTCTTTGGAACTCTGCATTCAGATGGATATATCTTTCCTTTTATCCTTTGCTTTTCACTTCCCTTCTTTTCACGGCTATTTGTAAGGCTTCCTCAGACAGCCATTTTGCCTTTTTGCATTTCTTTTTCTTGGGTGGGGTTAGGTTTGATGACTTTCTCCTGTACAATGTCACAACCTATGACCATGGTCCTTCAGGCACTCTGTCTATCAGATCTAATGCCTTGAATCTATTTGTCACTTCCACTGTGTAATTATAAGAGATTTGATTTAGGTCGTACCTGAACGGTCTAGTGGTTTTCCTTACTTTCTTCAATTTAGGTCTGAATTTTGCAATAAAGAGTTCATGATCTAAACCACAGTCAGCTCCTGGTCTTGTTTTTGCTGACTGTGTAGAGCTTCTCCATCTTTGGCTGCAAAGATTATAATCAATCTGATTTCTATATTGACCATCTGATAATGTCCATGTGTAGAGTCTTCTCTTGTGTTGTTGGAGCAGGGTGTTTGCTGTGACCAGTGCATTCTCTTGGCAAAACTCTGTTGGCCTTTGCCCTGCTTCATTTTGTACTCCAAGGCCAAACTTGCCTGTTACTCCAGGTATGTCTTGACTTCCTACTTTTGCATTCCAGTCCCCTATGAGGAAAAGGACTTTTTAAAAAAATTAATGTTATTTCTAGAAGGTCTTGTAGGTCCTCATAGAGCTATTCAACTTTAGCTTCTTTAGCATTACTGATTGGGCCATAGACTTGGGTTACTATGATACTGGATGGTTTGCCTTGGAAATGAACAGAGATCATTCTGTCATTTTTGACATTGCACCCAAGTGCTGCATTTCCAACTCTTTCATTGACTGAGGCCTACTCCATTTCTTCTAAGAGATTCTTGCCCACAGTAGTAGATATAATGGTCATCTGAGTTAAAGTCACCCATTCAGTCCATTTTAGTTCACTGATTCCTAAAATGTTGATGTTCACTCTTGCCATTTCCTGTTTGACCACTCCCAATTTACCTTGATTCGTGGACCTAACATTCCAGGTTCCTATACAATATTGTTCTTTACAACATCAGACTTTAATTCCATCACCAGTCACATCCACAACTGGGCATTGTTTTCACTGTGGCTTTGTTCTTTCTGAAGTTATTTCTCCATTCTTCTCCAGTAGCATACTACTGACTGGGGAGTTCATCCTTCAGGGTCATATCTTTTTGCCTTTTCACAATGTTCATGGGGTTCTCAAGGCAAGAATACTGAAGTGGTCTGTCATCCCCTTTTCCAGTGGACCGCGTTTTGTCAACACTCTCTACCATGACCCGTCCATCTTGGGTGGCCCTACACGGCATGGCTTCGTTTCACTGAGTTAGAGAAGGTTGTGGTCCATGTGGTCAATTTGGTTCGTTTTCTGTGATTGTGGTTTTCCTTCTGTCTGCCCTTTAGGCTAAGAACCGCCCAAATATTTGAATTCTTGCTCCTTCTTGTTTGATACCCCATCTTCAAGTCACTCCTCTCTCCTCACATTTTAATAACGATTTGAAGGAGCCGGTCTCCTCCATTGACACTATGGAATGTGACCAGCAAATATGTTGTTTTCCAGTTGCCAAGTCTTGTTCAGTCTACACTATATATCCAATTTCATCTTTAAACTATTTAAACAGTTCTGCCTTCCACAAAACACTGCACCTTGAACACAATTAGGCCAAGTTCTTTAGCAGTTTATTACAAGTATCACCTTTCCTCCATTGTCCAATAAACTTTTCCTCATGTCCTTCCAAGATCTTTCCAATATGGTCTTTATCACTCATACATCTGGCAATATTTTGTACATGAATATGAAAAATGCTCTAAGAAATGAAAGTTTTCTCTACAACTCTCCCCTCCATTCTGAGCTGTTACCAGGATTACTTTTAAAAGCCTCATCACAGGGACCATGTGTACCTCCCCCAGATTCATGTGTGGAAGCCCTAGCCCCCAGTGTGACAGTATCAAGAGTTTCGACCTTTGGGAGCTGATTAGATCAGAGTTCTCCTGACTGGGATTAATGCCCTTATGTAAGAGACCCCACATAGCTGCCTTTCCCCTTGCCATGGGAGGACACACTGAAACTGCCTTTAACGAGGAAGCAGCCTCTCTCCAGACACTGAATCTGCTGGCACCTCGATCTTGGACTGTGCAAGCTCCAGAACTGTGAGAGACAGATGTCTATTGTTGATGTTCCCAACCTGGGAAGGGCCGGCTTGCACTTTGCTTGGAGTGTTGCATGGTCAGAAAAAGGTTCACTGTGGACTGCCGGGTGCCCACATCTAGAGGCTTTGTGACCTGGGAGTGGAGTTCAAGGTGTTGACAAGGCTGGGTGTGGCCTAAGGACCGAGCGAGCAAGCGTGGGAAGCCTGCAGGCCACGTTCACTGTCCAACTCTGTCTGGCAATGTCGTGAACCTCTATGACATTGAAAGAGCTTCCCTGCTGACTCAGATGGTAAAGAGTCTTCCTGCAATGCAGGAGGCCAGGGTTTGATCCCTGGGTCGGGAAGATCCCCTAGAGAAGGAAATGGCAGCCCACTCCAGTACTCTGGCCTGGAGAATCCCATGGACGGAGGAGCCTGGTGGCCCCCAGTCCGCAGGGTCGCAGAGTCGGACACGACTGCGTGGCTGACACTTCACTCCACGTCCTGTAACATCCGGTTTGCTCATCCGTAGCGGGAGCGCCTTTAAGGACTAGTGGACTAATGAGCCGCACCGGCTTCCCAGAGACGTCAGCGCGAAGCGCAGGCGGGGCCTTACGGAGCGGCCGTTGTTTGTGGTCTTTCCAGCAGGGGAAGTGCCAGGTTCCCTGATGCGCGGCGTCGCCTGCCGAGCGCTCCAGGTTTCACGTACAGTTTACACAGGACCCAGTTGTCAAGAGCTGTGAGTTCCAGGAGGGAATCACTGGGCTCTGGATGGCCGTTCTGTTTTCTAGGAATAAGGAAGCTATTATGAAGCAGGAAGGGGAGGTGCCCTAGGAGCAGATTTCTACTGGAAAGACAGCCCTACGATCTGAACCCTCGCATTGGTGCTTTAGAGCAGAGGCAGAAAAGCCACAGAAAGGAGAAGATACTAGCTTTGCATAGCCAATAAATTACCATTGCTTCTGCCCAGAGTGAAGGAGATTTGGGTAATAATGGAAGGTCTGGAGGCTTCCCAGGTGGCTCAGTGGTAAAGAATCCACCTGCCAATGAAGGAGACAAAGAAGATGCAAGTTTGTTCACTGGGTGGGGAAGATCCGCAGGAGGAGGAAACGGCAACCCACAAGTATTCTTGCTTGAAAAATCCCATGGACAGAGGAGCCTGGTGAGCTACAGTCCACAGGGTCACAAAGAGCAGGACATGACTGAGCGACTGAGCATGCACACAGGCAGGGAAGGGCTGGACCGTTTTCAGAAGGAGACCTGAACTGGGCTGAGGGGGGTTGTTGTTGTTCAGTTGCTAAGTCGTGTCCAACTCTTTGAGACCCCATGGACTGTAACCCACCAGCCTCCTCTGTCCATGGAATTTCCAGGCAAGAATAGTGAAGTGACTGCCATTTCTTTCTCCAAGGGCTCTTCCCAACCCAGGGAACAAACCTGCATCTTCTGTGTCTCCTGCATCGGCAGGCAGATTCTTCACCACTGCACTTGGCAAAGGCTAAGGAAATGTTACTTATTGGAGAGATCTTGAGAGTGTGGTCTGGGATGGAGGGATAACCTGTCACAGCTGAAAGAATCTGTCTACAGTGCTCCCTAAATATTCCCATTCCGTCATTCTGTACTCATCATTTCTGTGATCTGAATACTCTCACACCTGTTATACCCTCAACTTTGATATCCAGGGGTACGGTGATGCTCTCTCTTCCTGGTAGTTCTTTCTGTTCAGGAATGGTTTGTCAGGGTATTTCTGCCTTATAAAAAAGATTGGGGAGTGAATGGGGTTGGAGTAGGGGTTCAGTTCAGTCGCCCAGTCATCTCTGACTCTTTGTGACCCCATGAACTGCAGCACGCCAGGCCTCCCTGTCCATCACCAACTCCCGGAGTTCACTCAAACTCATGTCCATCGAGTCAGTGATGCCATCCAGCCATCTCATCCTCTGTCGTCCCCTTCTCCTGCCCCCAATCCCTCTCAGCATCAGAGTCTTTTCCAATGAGTCAACTCTTCGCATGAAGTGGCCAAAGTATTGGAGTTTCAGCTTTAGTATCATTCCTTCCAAAGAACACCCAGGACTGATCTCCTTTAGAATGGACTTGTTGGATCTCCTTGCAAGTGGAATCTCCTTGCAAGGGACTCTCAAGGGTCTTCTCCAAGGTAGGGGTGGGGAGAGAAAAAAGGATTTGAAGCCATGAGTGATTGGCTGGGCTCATGTGATTTTTTGTATACATCAGATATCTTGACTTTTGGATATTATCCAATCTGCCACCATTAAGCCAAAGCACATGTTTATTTTTGACATTTTTGAGAAATGCAACCAACTTAAGACAGGAAAGAATCTTCTTGCAATGCAGGAGACCTAGGTTTGATCCCTGGTCAGGAAGATCCCCCATAGAAGGGCATGGCAACCCACTCCAGTATTTTTGCTGGAGAATTCCACAGACAGAGGAGCCTGCTGGGTGTCAAAGAGTGGAACACGATTGAGCGATGAACATTTTCACTTTTAAAAACAAATAATTTCTAGAAGACCTTGCTTTAAATATGCTCATCCTTTTTGCTAATGCTTTCTGTGGACTAAGTGGGCTCTAAGGGCTAGTAACATGTTTTCCATTTAACATCTGTTCTTGATAATCATAAATTCTATAGCACAATAACAGAAGCCTATTTTCAAACAAACTAGGAAAATTATTTTTCCTATTAGAGCGATTCACTCTTCATTCTAATTGGCTCCAAACTGATTTTTCAAAATGTAAATAAAACATAGCATATACCCCCATAGAAATAATAGACTCATGATGTAAAAAAGGTGAAAAGTTGAAACATAGTTTTCTGGTCTGTTCACAGCTGATTTGTAAAATTCATGTGGTTTCTTCATTGCAACAACCTTATTGAGATCCATCCAAGTAACATTTGTTTTCTTTTCAGAAGTTCTACTTATGGTTATGAAGTCCTATTGATTGTATTCAGTGTGTAATATAAGATTTCCTTCTCTGCATAATTTTGTTAAAAACATTGAGTTTGGGGTCTAGACATATCATTTAGAATTTTCTCAGTAATGAATCAACACAAGTTTACTGACTTAAAAAATAAAAAAGAATTAAAAAAATTTGTTCCAAGTTCTGTGATTCAGCATTTTGTTTTGTTTTGCTTTTGTTAAAATTAATTTTTATTGGAGTATAGTTGATTTACAGTGTTCTGTTAGTTTCTGCTGTACAGCAAAGTGTACAGATATCCACTCTTTTTGAGAATCTGTTCCCATACAGACTACTGAGTAGAGTTCCCTGTTATGTACAACAGGTTCTTATTAGTTATTTACTTCATATATCAGTTCAGTTCAGTCGCTCAGTCGTGTCCGACTCTTTGCGACCCCATGAATTGCAGCATGCCAGGCCTCCCTGTCCATCACCAACTCCCGGAGTTCGCTCAGACTCGCGTCCATTGAGTCCATGATGCCATCCAGCCATCTCATTCTCTGTCATCCCCTTCTCCTCCTGCCCCCAATCCCTCCCAGCATCAGGGTCTTTTCCCATGAGTCAGCTCTTCGCATGAGGTGGCCAAAGTACCGGAGTTTCAGCTTCAGCATCATTCCTTCCAAGGAAATCCCAGGGCTGATCTCCTTCAGAATGGACTGGTTGGATCTCCTTGCAGTCCACGGGACCCTCAAGAGTCTTCTCTGACACCACAGTTCAAAAGCATCAATTCTTCGGCGCTCAGCCTTCTTCACAGTCCAACTCTCACATCCATATGTGACCACAGGAAAAACCATAGCCTTGGCCAGACGGACCTTAGTCGGCAAAGTAATGTCTCTGCTTTTGAATATGCTATCTAGGTTGGTCATAACTTTTCTTCCAAGGAGTAAGCATCTTTTAATTTCATGGCTGCAGTCACCATCTGCAGTGATTTTGGAGCCCAAAAAAATAAAGTCTGACACTGTTTCCACTGTTTCCCCATCTATTTCCCATGAAGTGATGGGACCAGATGCCATGAGCTTTGTTTTCTGAATGTTGAGCTTTTAGCCAATATTTTCACTCTCCTCTTTTACTTTCATCAAGAGGCTTTTAGTTCCTCTTCACTTTCTGCCATAAGGGTGGTGTCATCTGCATATCTGAGGTGATTGATATTTCTCCCGGCAATCTTGATTCCAGCTTGTGTTTCTTCCAGTCCAGCGTTTCTCATGATGTACTCTGCATAGAAGTTAAATAAGCAGGGTGACAATATACAGCCTTGACGTACTCCTTTTCCTATTTGGAACCAGTCTGTTGTTCCATGTCCAGTTCTAACTGTTGCTTCCTGACCTGCATACAGATTTCTCAAGAGGCAGGTCAGGTTGGTCTGGTATTCCCATCTCTCTCAGAATTTTCCACAGTTTATTGTGATCCACACAGTCAGTGTGTATATGTCTGCCCCAGTTCAGTTCAGTTCCGTCGCTCAGTCGTGTCCAAGTCTTTGTGACCCCATGAATTGCAGCATACCAGGCCTCCCTGTCCATCATCAACTCCCGGAGTTCACTCAAAACTCATGTCCATTGAGTCGGTGATGCCATCCAGCCATTTCATCTTCTGTCGTCCCCTTCTCTTCCTGCCCCCAATCCCTCCCAGTGTCAGAGTCTTTTCCAATGAGTCAACTCTTCGCATGAGGTGGCCAAAGTATTGTAGTTTCAGCTTTAGCATCAGTCCTCCCAAAGAACACCCAGGACTGATATCCTTTAGAATGGACTAGCTGGATCTCCTTGCAGTCCAAGGGACTCTCAAGAGTCTTTTCCAACATCACAGTTCAAAACCATCAATTCTTCAGTGCTCAGCTTTCTTCACAGTCCAATTTTCACATCCATACATGACCACTGGAAAAACCATAGCCTTGACTAGATGGACCTTTGTTGGCAAAGTAATGTCTCTTCTTTTGAATATGTTATCTAGGTTGGTCATAAATTTCCTTCCAAGGAGTAAGCATCTTTTAATTTCATGGCTGCAATCATTTGGGAGCCCCCCAAAAAATGAAGTCTGACACTGTTTCCACTGTTTCCCCATCTATTTCCCATGAAGTGTTAGGACCAGATGCCATGATCTTAGTTTTCTGAATATTGAGCTTTAAGCCGACTTTTTTACTCTCCTCTTTTACTTTCATCAAGAGGCTTTTTAGTTCCTCTTCACTTTCTGCTATAAGGATGGAGTCATCTGCATATCTGAGGTTATTGGTATTTCTCCTGGCAATCTTGATTCCAGCTTGTGCTTCTTCCAGCCCAGTGTTTCTCATGATGTACTCTGCATATAAGTTAAATAAGGAGACAGGGATCAAGACGATCCCCATGGAAAAGAAATGCAAAAAAGCAAAATGGCTGTCTGGGGGAGGCCTTACAAATAGCTGTGAAAAGAAGAGAAGTGAAAAGCAAAGGAGGAAAGGAAAGATATAAGCATCTGAATGCAGAGTTGCAAAGAATAGCAAGGAGAGATAAGAAAGCCTTCCTCAGTGATCAATGCAAAGAAATAGAGGAAAACAACAGAATGGGAAAGACTAGCGATCTCTTCAAGAAAATTAGAGATACCAAGGGAACATTTCATGCAAAGATGGGCTCAATAAAGGACAGAAATGGTATGGACCTAACAGAAGCAGAAGATATTAAGAAGAGGTGGCAAGAATACACGGAAGAACTGTACAAAAAAGTTCTTCATGACCAAGATGATCACAATGGTGTGATCACTCACCTAGAGCCAGAAATCCTGTAATGTGAAGTCAAGTGGGCCTTAGGAAGCATCACTATGAACAAAGCTAGTGGAGGTGATGGAATTCCAGTTGAGCTGTTTCAAATCCTGAAAGATGATGCTGTGAAAGTGCTGCACTCAATATGCCAGCAAATTTGGAAAACTCAGCAGTGGCCACAGGACTGGAAAAGGTCAGTGTTCACGCCAATCCCAAAGAAAGGCAATGTCTGTAATTAGCCTCCAATTAAAATAAATAAATTTAAATTTAAAAGAAAAAAAAAGAATGCAAGAAATATAGGAATGCCTTTATCAGGCAGGTCAAGCTCATTGAACACTGAGAATAAAGTAAAAATTTATAAATATCTTTGATGTGTCAAAATTTTAAATGAAACTTACAACTTTATGTATATCAGAATTTCTAATGAAAAGAAAACTGGATACTTAGGTACCTAAGAAAACTTAGGTACTGTGGATAAAAGTTTTCAGATAGAAATATTAAATAATGTATTGAAAAAAATATTCCTGGTACCAGTGCAGTGACACTTCTGCATTTTCATACTAAGAGCAGTTGTAAGGCCTCAGAAGAGGGGAGAAATAGACTCTTCCTCTTTGATGGGAATGGTGCAAGGGCACATTAGAGAAGAGTGTGCAAGACGGGACGTGTTAACGTGGCCATCTTTGAAAGATAGTAGTATGACCCTGTTCACTTCATGGCCAGAGTTTACATAGCTTTTGCATACAAAAAGTACTCACTCGAAGTCTGCAAATCTCATTTTAAAAAGCCATTGGCTCAAAAATCCAGGATCTTGCCATCTATTGGGCTTGCCAAAAGGTCTGCTTGGTTTTTTCCATGTGAGGCTCTAGTAGCATTTAGTTGTCTTTAACTTCATTTGAAACAACTTTGTTTTGTATTGACAGCTGTCATATCAGTGTACATTTTTAAAAAAACTTATCAAAATTGGTGAACATTTTTTTAGACATTTTAATATTGAAGAAGGAAGAGAAAGTCACATTTTGGCATATTATGTTTCATTATTTCAAGAAAGGTAAAAATGCGCTGAAATGCAAAAGATTTGTACAGTGTTTGGAGAAGGTGCTGTGACTGAATGCCAGAAGTGGTTTGCAAGTCTTCAGGCCGGAGAATTCTCACTGGACAATCAGTGCTCCACGATCAGGTACACCAGTTGAAGTTGACAATGATTGAGATGTTCACTGAGAACAATCAGCATTAGACCATGTGGGAGATAGTTGACATACTCAAAAATATCCAAGTCAAGTGTTGAAAATCATTTGCACCAGCGTGGTTATGTTCATCACTTTGATGTTTGGGTTCCATATAAGTTAAGAGAAAAAAACCTTCTTGACCATATTTCTGTATGTGATTCTCTGCTTGTAACGAAAATGTTCTCGTTTTAAAACAAATTGTGACAGAAGGTGAAAAGTGGATACTGTACAATAATGAGTGAAAATTTTGTGGGGTAAGTGAAATGAACCACCACCAACCACACCAAAGGCTGGTCTTCATCCAAAGAAGGTGATGTTGTGTGTATGATGGCATTGAAAGGAAGTCCTCTGTTATGAGCTCCTTCCTGAAAACCAAACACTTAATTCCAAAAAGTACACTCCCAATTAGACCAAACTGAAGGCAGCACTCAATAAAAAGCATCCAGAAATTAGGCAGCAGAAAAAGCATAATCTTCCCTCAGGATAATGCAAGATCACATGTTTCTTTGATGACCAGACAAAAACTGTTCAGGCTTGGCTGGGAAGTTCAGATTCATCTGCTATATTCACCAGACTTCGCACCTTTGGATATTTGTTTGTTTTGGTCTCTACAAAAATCTCTTAATGGAAAAATTTCAATTCCTTGAAAGACTGTAAAAGGCACATGGAACAGTTCTTTGCTTAAAAAGATGAAAAGTTTGGGGAAGATGGAATTATGAAGTTGCCTGGGAAATGGCAGAAAATGAAAAATATCCTTTATTTTAACTTAAAAAAGCAAAATAACTATTTGGCCAACCAAATATATCAGGTCCAGGTACACACAGACTCTTTGGACCCAGTTCAGAGTTCATGGTTGCTCTTATTCTAAAGATGGGTGACCTGAATTGAGCAGTTATCTGTCTTGTAAGCACTCAACAGACAATGGTAGCACAGATATGGGATACCAAGAGCCAGTCCATTCCAAGGGGCAGCAGATTGGGGGATATTTAGCTATTGCTGGCTAATTCTAGCAGGGCATACCATTAGTACCTTGATTAGGGTGCAGTGGTTCAGGGAATGATTTCCAAGCATCTGCACTGAGTCATCTTTCCTTTTCCATGAGAAAAAGCCTGATTTTTTACCTAGGTGCTTCGGTCCTACTTCCGGCTTAGAGGGCTCTATTTATTTTTTTTTGCCACACCACACAGCTTGCAGGATATTAGTTCCCTGACCAGGGATGACGTTGAAAGGAAGTCCTCTCACCAGCTGTGAACCCAGGGATCTAGCAGTTATAGCACCAAATCCTGACCACTGTACTTCCAGGGAATTCCCAGAGGGGTCTTTTCATTTGAACAATTTTTAAACCATTTATTTCAAATTGATTGAAATCCTCTCTCTCTCTTTTTTTTTTAAAAGCTTTTTGGATTCCTGATGCATCCAATTGTGATCCACTCCGTTAGAGGAGAGCCCCACCTGCATCTCCTGCCTCCGCCTTAAACTGAGAGTGTGGTGGGGATGGTCCCTGAGGTTTGTTGGAGACTATTTGTCATCTGTCTGTGAGGGTTCACCAGGTTTACTCTTAAGAGTCTCAAGAAAGGGTCTTACAGCAACAGCCTTGATCTGAGACTTATTCTTAGGCTCTCTTGTATGGATAATGTCTTGAAATTATCTTTGACCTGAAGTTCATTTCATATTTATGAGAATCTTTTCCTGACTGGAGAATCCAGAAAGGAAGAACAGTTCCATTTTAAAACCTAGCCTAAGTCCTGGCTCCTTTGCTTTCTGTCTAGATAATTCTTTAAAATGGAAACTTTTTTCTTTTTGAGCTCATCTCACCTCATACTTAAGGTGTGTGCCTGACAGCTGTGAAGGTTTTGGTCTCAGCTAGAAACCTGCCCTTGGCTGCCTTTTGATGCTGGGGCTATACTTCTTTCTCTGCTGACACAGTGTTTGGCTTTCCCAGCAAAGGAGCTGGAGGGAGATTGTGAGGCTGAGCAGAGGGATGGTTTTCTTTCTTTGGGAGATATCCAGATGTTTGCAAGCAGGGGATGGGGAGCTGGGGCAGGGATGACTAATTTTGCTGTTGGTAGAGTAGATAATATAAAATGGCCTACTTAACATGCAGCAAGTCCAACCTGAGATAGGGTGACTTTGCTCATTAAAAAAGCTTGAAATGTTAAAGCTCTTTTCTAGATATGGAAGGCTGCACAATGCCCCTGAAGATATCAGATCTCAATTCCTTGTACCTGTGTATGTTACCTTATATGGAAAGAGCTGTACAGATTAAATTAAGGATTTTGCAATGAAAGTATCTTGGATTGTCCAGGAGGAGCTTTAAATGCAACCACAAGTGTTATTGTAAAAGAGAGGAAGATTTGACAGTTAGAGAAGCGATTCCTGAGACCACCAAGGGGTGGATTATAGACTGATGTGGCACAAGAATGCCCGCAGCAGCAGAGGCTGGAAGGTGTACATTCTCCCCTAAAGTCTCTGAGATGGGCCCTGCCAACACTTTGGTTTCAGCCCTGTGACGCTGATCTTAAACTTTTGTCTTCCAGATGTAAGGGAATACACTTCTTTTTGCTAACACTCTTATGCTTGCAGTAATTTCTTACAACAGCAACAGGAAACCAAAATCTCTTGCAGTTAAAATCCTGTATCTGATTCAGGTTTCTTCAAGCAGATGTATTCAATATTAAGTTACAGCTCTTCTGAAAAACAGGGCAGGAGTACTTCTGACTCTCCTGGTGCTGATATTGATTCTGCTGGTGATTGTGTTGGGATTGCTAGCTTTGGGAGCTGTCTACTCCTTAATTTTGGGTGGGGGTTAAGTAGGTATCAATTTATTTCTGGCTGGAGTCCCTTTATTTACCTTTGACTAGATCAGAGTAGGAGTTGTGTTGTCTTGCTTGGTTTTCCTGTTGTCTTTCATCTTGTATTCTGAAACACAGGTGAGACACAAGCTTGTGTAAAGAGTTTATTTGGGAAGTGATTATAAAGAGCAAGAATGAGGGAGTGGGGAAAATGACACAGGAAAGGATGGAAAGCCCATGAAGTGTGTGCTACTGAGCTGGTGACCACTGTGAACAAGCTGAAGTCCACTCTGTTGGGTACTCTGGGTCATGTGTATCTCAACTGACTCTCCAGGCATGGAAAGCTGACATCTTATTGTGACTTAACAACTGGCCATCACCTCTCTGACCCTGCTTTGATTCTGTTATTTTGCACGAGGTTGTTGACACTGGACATGGATCAAGAGAGAGATCCAGAAAGAGTTTTACAGTTTAGTTACAATTTCCTGGGAAGAAATGGCACACCATGCAGGGCCACTCAGAGATAGACAGAGCAGAGACCGAAGCGTGCACCAGGGCCTCTACTGTGGATTCAACAAGAAGGGAAGGGACAGGCATGGCAAACCGGCTCGGGGTTGGCTAGTGTGAATATTTTCAGTACACTTTGGGGCACTGAGGCTGTCCCTGACTGTTCTGTTTCCTGGCCCTGGGATGATTAGGGCAGGGGTATGGTAGTGAAGTGTGAGGGTACGACTCAGAAGGTGCCTGGGAGTATGGCCTTAACTGACTGTTTCAGAGGGTAAACTCATCTAGCTAGGGCCACAAAATTGAGTCAAGACTGAGCTCAATTATTTGGGGTATTTGAATGGCCTAAATAAATGATGAGCCTTTTGGAGTGTAGACCATACATTGTGCTAAACAGCAAAAGGCTAAACTTGGTTCAGTGTGGCAGGTCTGGCCACTATGTTGCTGGAGAGTGTAGACTGATAGTGAAGTCAGTGTAAAGACTCGTCATATTTGTGTGTATCTAGTTGGAAGCGGTGGTCATGGTGCTTATGGTAGGAGACTCCAGGTGGGAGTTTGTGCTGGAGCAGGGAGCGGGAGAGGCACTGAGGAGTGTGCTGGCCTTCCTGCAGCAGGTTGAGGGATGGACTGACAGATGGCAGTTGTCTCCTGGGAAAGGCAGTAGTCTCCATTAATCCCCAGAACGGCACAGACAATAGTGAACTTCTCTGGTTGCTCAAAGGTAAAGAATCTGCCCCCCAGTGCAGGGAACACGGGTTTGATCCCTCATTCAGGAAGATCCCACATGTCATGGAGCAACTAAGCCCATGCACCGCAACTGCTGAGCCTGTGCCCTAGAGCCCGTGCTCCACAGCGAGAGAAGCTGCTGAAACGAGACGCTCACGCAGCACAGCTAGAAAGTCGCTCCCACTCACTGCTACTGGAGAAAAAACCATGCAGCTACGAAGACCCAGCACAGCCAAATAAATAAAACTGTTTTTAAAAAGTGATGGCATGTGGGCCTGCATTCACCATGTTGGTTTAAACAGTGGCTTCCTTGGAAGGTTTGGGACTCTGGTTTGCAAGCCAGTAAAAAAACCCAGACTAATAGTAAGGAGACCAACATTCAACAGAGTGGTGTACAACTCACCTGACTGACTTTTGTCATTTGACATTGATTATCCTCCAGCCTTTATCACTAACAAGTAGAAGTTTTCTGGTTTTATCCTTATGTGATATGGTTTTGATTTTATTATTATCTCCAAATGTGAATTTCACTTGTTAAGTGGAGTTTTCTATCTATTTATTTAGTAGTCTATACTGCCTATGAGAATGGTCCTGGAGTGCGTGGTGATGTCAGTCGATCTTTAGCTGAGCGTGTGGGCTCATTTCCTGCTACACAGTAGGAAAGGCCAAATGCTGAGACCACAGTCTTCTGCAGAAAGAAACAAGTTTTGTTATCAGGAGCCCAGGTAAGGAGACAGGGGGCAGAGTGGTGTGCTCATCTTGGAAGGAGGGAGAAAGATGGGCAGGGAGCTCAGGAATGATTGGTGGAGAGTAAGTTTAACTTTCAATGGAAGTATTGAGTTCTCTGCTGTTCTGCTCTTCTGCCTCTTCACGTGTCATATGTACAAGTTTGTGGTATTTTGTAGATAACAGGAGGTGGGTTTTTGGCCTGTGCAATCTAAAGATCACTGTCAGACACTCTAGTCCCTCAGTGTGTCTGTGCATCAGCAAGTTTCCTCTCTGCAGTTTCCCTGGTGTTCTTTTTTTCAGTATCATTTGGTGGCACCTGGTCTTCCTTGTAGCATGCAGATTCTTTAGTTGTGGGATGTGTGCTCTTAGTTGTGGTATGTGGCATCTAGTTACCCGACCAGGGATCAAAGCTGGCCCCTTGCATCGGGAATGTGGAGTTTTAGCCACTGGACCACCGGAAGCCCCTCTCTGGTGTTCCTGGGGTATCAGTTTGTTTCTTCTATATGGACCTTGTAAGTTACAGGGTGCAGTTTCACAAGGGGACTTGAATGAAGAGATTAAGACCTGGGACAAGACAGAGACCCACATAGGGGGTCTATTTGCTGGAGTGGAATTTGAAAAATTGTCTGAGGAGGCCATTATGTCTCTCAGGTAAACTAGCAATCAAAAGCCTATTAGGAAGCTAACAGTGCTATTGAAGGCCTTTTAAAAAGTCTAGCACAGTGTATTCGGAGAAGTGAACTGTGACGTGGTTAATATCAGGAATGACTGCAAGTCCAGATGGGATGAGAGTAGTGATAAATCTGGTTTTGGATTCACCTTCCCTGCACACAGTGCTTTGGCCAAAACTGCCTTCTGCAAACTTAAGAATTCCTATCCAGCACCATGGTCTTCCACACAGCATTACTTCTGATCAAAAAGCTCCCTTAACAAAAAAAGTTCTGCAGCAGGCCAAGCTCTGATGGAATTCACTGGTCTTATCATGCCCCCGGCATCCCAAAGCAGCTGGCTTGACCAAATGGTGGAATGGTCTTTTGGAGACTCAGTTACAATGCCAGATAATTGGCAGTACCTTGCAGGGCTGGGATGGGGTTCTCCAGAAGGTTGTGTATGTTCTGAATCAGTGTCTAATTTATGGTGTTGTCTCCTGTGGCCAGCATTCAAAGGTCCAAACCTCATGGGGTGAAATGGGAGTGGTAACACTCACTGTTGTCCCTAGTGATCTGCTGGAGACTTTTGCTTCCTGTTTCCACAACCATATATTCCGCTGGCCCAGAGATCTTAGTGCCAGAGGGAGGAATGCTTCTATTGGAAGATATAATGATGATTCCATTGAACTGGAAGTTAAAGACTGCAGCTCAGCCACTTTGGGCTTCTTATGCCTGTGAATCAACAGGCAAAGAAGGGGGAAGTTACTGTGCTGGCTGGTGTGACTGACCCTGACTACTTTGAGGAAACTGGACTACTTCCCTACACTGGAGGTAAGGAAAGCAAGGCTGCCATGTGGGCTACACCTTAGACCTTCTTTCAGTGCTACCATGCTCTGTGATTAATGCCAGTGGAAAAACTATAACAACTCAACCCAGCAAGAGTACTAACCCCCCAAATCTTTCAGGAATAAAGGTTTGGGTCACTCCACCAGGTAAAAGTACACAAACAACTGAGTTGCTTAATGAAGGCAAAGGGATACAGAATGTGTGGTGGAAGGTGAGGGAAGTTATAAATTCCAGCTATGATTCCATGACCAGTTTGTTTTTGTTGTTCAGTCACTATGTTGTATCCAACTCTTTGTGACCCCATGAACTGCAGCATGCCAGGCTCCCTTGTCCTTATCTCCTGGAGTTTGCTCAAATTCATGCCCATTGAGTCAGTGATGCTATCCAAACATGTTATCCTCTGTAGCCCCCTTCTCCTTTTGCCCTAATCTTGCCCTGAGAGTTCAGTTGGTAACAAATCCGCCTCCAATGCAGGAGACCCTGGTTCAATTCTTGGGCCAGGAAGATCCACTGGAGAAGGGATAGGCTACCCACTCCAGTATTCTTGAGCTTCCTTTGTGGCTCAGATGGTAAAGAATCCACTTGCAGTGTCGGAGACCTGGGTTTGATCCCTGCGTTCGGAAGATCCGCTGGAGAAGGGAAAGGCTACCCACTCTAGCATTCTGGCCTAGAGAATTCCATGGACTGTATAGTCCATGGGGTCGCAGAGAGTCAGACACGACTGACCGACTTTCACTTTCACTGCCCAGCATCAGAGTCTTATCCAATGAGTCAGCGCTCTGCATCAGGAGCATCAAGTTTTTGGCACTCAGCCTTCTTTATGGTCCAACTCTCACATCCATACATGACTACTGGAAAAACCATAGCTTTGACTATATGGACCTTTGAGTTGCAAAGAATTGATGCTTTCAAATTGTGGTGCTGGAAAAGACTCTTGAGAGTGCCCTGGACGGCAAGGAGATCAAACCAGTCAATCTGAAAGGAAATCAACCCTGAATATTCATTGTAAGGACTGATGCTGAACCTGAAGCTCCAATACTTTGGCCACGTGATGCTGGAGGAAGGAGGAGAAGGGGGTGACAGAGGACAAGACAGTTGGGTGTCATCATGAACTCAATGGACATGAGTTTGAGCAAACTCTGGGAGATAGTGAAGGACAGGGAAGCCTGTGGTGCTGCAGTCCATCGCGCTGCAGAGTCGGAAGTGAATGACCAACGGCCTTCTTTAGGTCCAACTCTCACATCCACACACGACTACAGGGAAAACAGCTTTGACCACAGACCTTTGTTAGCAGTGATGTCTGCTTTTTAATTCTCTGTATAGGTTTGTCATAACTTCCTTCCAAGAAGCAAACATCTTTTAATATCATGGCTACAGTTACCATCTGCAGTGATTTTGGAAAATAAAACCTGTCACTGCTCTGACTTTGCCCCCTTCTATTTGCCACGAAGTTATGGACAGAATGCCATGATCTTAGTTTTTTTTTTTTTTTTAATGTTTTAAGCCAACTTTTTCATTCTCCTCTTTCACTCTCATCAAGAGGCTCTTTAGTTCCTCTTCACTTTCTTCCACTAGAAAGTTACAGAAATGGGTATAAATCAACTTCTGTAACTGGTCATGTATACAGAAATGAGAATTGTTGAGGTTATCTACCTCCCTATGTTCACTGTCCTGCCTGGATGGGGAAGCCTTCAAGAGATGGAATCTCCTTGTACCTATGAATTCACTGTCTTTTGACTCAAGAGCACAGACTTTGACTCCCATCATTGCCCTTGAGTTGATGCATTCCTGTGGATTTGAAACATGCCATAAGCACACAACACTCCTAGAATGATTGAGTCCCAGAACACTCAGGATAACATAGTATGTTCTTGTAACAAGTGTCTCAGGTATAGATTTTGTGCCCAGTTCAGTTCTCAGTCGTGTCCGACTCTTTGCGACCCCATGAACCGCAGCACGCCAGGCCTTCCTGTCCATCACCAACTCCCAGAGTCCACCCAAACCCATGTCTGTTGAGTCGGTGATGCCATCCAACCATCTCATCCTCTGTGGTCCCCTTCTCCTCCCGCCTTCAATCTTTCCCAGCATCAGGGTTTTCTCAAATGAGTCAGCTCTTCGCATCAGGGGACCAAAGTATTGGAGTTTCAGCTTCAGCATCAGCCCTTCCAATGAACACCCAGGACTGATCTCCTTTAGGATGGACTGGTTGGATCTCCTTGCAGTCCAAGGGACTCTCAAGAGTCTTCTCCAACACCACAGTTCAAAAGCATCAATTCTTTGGCGCTCAGCTTTCTTTACAGTCCAACTCTCACATCCATACATGACCACTGGAAAAACCATAGCCTTGACTAGATAGACCTTTGTTGACAAAGTAATGTCTCAAATTACATTTAGGCTCCAATTACAATTCTTTCTCTCAGCTAATCAGTGGGTACTGTGGGCACAGAACTGATTGGCTGAGGACCCCAGCACTTTGGTCCTCATTGTTGATATTTCTGGGATTCTGTGTGGTCCAGGCCTGAATAAGGAACGGAAGACAATCACAGGGTGGGTGTGCAGAACCTGTGGGCCTATTGTAAGATGGTCTCAGTTTTGTATCCCTCTGCATGGGGACCCAGAGCAACATGTCAAGTGCTAGAGATGAGCAGTCAGGGGACTCTGAGGTTAGGGAAGCATTCGTTGAGTGCCTGCTCTGGGTTTCTGGCTGAAGACAAGAGGCAGAGTGTGGCCAGGCTTTCATGCAGACTCCGGTGCCAGGTGTCCCGGCATGGACACCCCTCCTCCCTGAGCCTAGCACAGAGTCAGCTGAGGCAGTTGTGTGGACGTAGTGTCTTTATTTACTGAAGTCCAAGCCATAAGCTCCAGTGCAGGGTGGGTTCTCCTTGCCTCGGGGCATCAGGTGCTACTTGGTGGATGGCTCTGGGTCTTTCTCCTCACTGACTCCAAGGGGCTTGGGATTGGCCTGTGGGAGGTCAGGGTTTGAGGTAGGAGTCGCCTCAGATCCCTGTGCCCACACCCTCCATGGGTCCTGCCCCTCCTCACCCCACCACTGCCAGCCGCTGCACTTTTGCCTGGATGTGTCCCATTGGAAATACCCTTCCCTGAGGACCATGTTGAGGTGCCTTCCCACCCACAGCTCCTCTCACAAGCTCTCTCTGCTCCCTGCACCGGATTCCAGGACTCACAGCTTCTCCTAGGCCAGCCTCCTCCTCTTGCTTGCTCTGGACCTGGGCAGGGACCTGTATCCCAAGTTTTTCCAGCTCCTCCTTCAGCCTGGATAGAAAGAGGTTGGGAGTGGGGTAGGAGGATGTGGAGGGAGAAGGGTAGGATTGTAAAGGGACCAAGAGACAGAGTCTAGAAGGGAGCAGAGACTCCCTCAGCCACCTTCCCCTTGGGGACTTGGGGAAGGGCTCCATGCCCACCTCTGCCTCTTCTGCTGCAGCTGCTGACACTTCTGTTGCAGCTGCTCCTGGCGCTGGGCAGCAGCCTCCAGCAGCTCCTGGGCTTTCCTGTTCTCCTCCTCAAACAGATGACTGAGGGTGGGGCCATGGATGCTGGCAGCTCTCTCCCTCCACTCACTCGCCCCTCCCCATCCCTGTCTTACACCACAGCTGCTGCCTCCGGGCTGCGGAGGAAGAGCCCTTCATTGATTGTGTGGCCCTTGGCTCCAAACTGCGAGCGCAGACGATGCTTCACATCCTCCAGCTTTGCCTCCACCAGCTTCTCTGCAGCAGGAAGGAAAGGATGGGCAGGGCAGGGCAGGGCGGATCAGGGTATCCCCATCTTCCAGGCCTCACCTTCCTTAAGCAACTGCTCCTTGCTGCTGTCCAGGGTGCCGATCTCCAGGGCCAGGTGCTCTGGTTTCTGAAGGATAATAAAGGAGACCTGTCCGCAACTCCTAGCCTTCTCCCACATGCCTCAGAGATGCCAGTCTGGGTCTGGTCTTTATTCATATGCCTCACTTCCTGCACGCCGGGCACAATCCAGCTTCAGGGCCTCTGCACTGGCCATTCCCTCTGTCTGGAATTGCTCTACCCCAGATACCTGTGGTGCTATGCAGGAGAAGCTCATGAGGTAGTTAGTGTTCAGGAATTCTGCAAGGGGATCCTGCAAACACCAAAATCCAAGACTGCTCTCTGGAGAGTCAGTTATCAGTTCAGCACTGTAGCTCCTGCTCTCCCCTCCAGGTGACCTCACTGGGTCTTTCCATCCTGACTTTCACTCTCTCTGCCTATTTTCTTGTTTGGGATCC
This sequence comes from Oryx dammah, assembly GCF_014754425.2. Classification (NCBI taxonomy): domain Eukaryota; kingdom Metazoa; phylum Chordata; class Mammalia; order Artiodactyla; family Bovidae; genus Oryx; species Oryx dammah. Next base: position 50,496,766 of record NW_024070198.1, read on the forward strand.
CTAGGTGGCAAACAGTGGCCTGCTTATTTCCCCACTATCTTCCCTGTGACTGTGATGGCCCCAAAGACATCCATGAATCTCCTTAATGGATAGCCCCTCCTCGGTTCTTCAGAGTCCCTCTTAAACTCTTAAGGCCCCTGGGAGGCACCAGAGATGGGTGGGCAGGGTCAGTGAAGATGACAACACCTGGTGGCACTGAGGGTGAGGAGGAGCTAGGTTCACTGTGGCTCGGACAGATGGCTGCTGGGCTTGCTCAGAAGCTGGGTCTGGCAGTTGACAGGAGGGAGGCCTGGGGGATGACACAGCTCTGGGCCTAGTGCTGCCAGGGAAGGTGTGCAAGGTGGATAGAGCAGCTCTGAGTGACTCACGTGGAATTCCCATAGGTCCTTATACTGGCTCATCAGATCCTCCAGTTGCTCCTCAAAATCCAACCTGGGAACCGAACACACAGGATGAGGGGCTGTGGGCTGAGACACCCCTCCCAACCTGGTTCACACTGGCGTCTTTATGCACAGACGTGAGGGAGCTTGCCTGTGCTCTTCACGCTGCCAAGCGCCTTCGCCTCCTTGACCCTCCAAGCTTCAGCTCAGCCAGGTCTTCTAATCCCCATTCCTAGTATTACCTCCTCCCTGCTTACAACCCATCCAGGCCCCCACGCCTTGGGAGGTGGACTTTACCTCAGCTGCCTCTGTTTGTTCTTTTCTTGCTCAATCTGGGAGTTCAGGGCAGAAATTCGTGCTTTGCACTCCTGCAGCATGGTTTGCTTCCTGGCAAGAGGCAAGGCAGTCACCATGCTTTCTGAATAATCTCTCCCTAGGAGGGGCCTGGGGTGGAGCTACCATTTCCTTCTCTTGACATCTGTTCTAGCCTTCCAGATTGAGTTCCTTTCTGTAACTTTTGGGGTGGTATGAACACATGCCCTCTGGAATGTCATTGTGAAGATTAGGGAGATCAATGTGGGTGTGGTCACACACACAAGCACACACATATTGATCTCATGTGAATTCCTCAAACATATTCAGTGTTGGTATGCTAGGGGCTTGGAGGCCTCTGGTCACAAAATGAGCAATAAAGCATTCAGGAGCTAGAGAGATGGGCGAATAGAAGGATAATGGGTGAATGGAGAGAGGCTGGTGGACAGATGGTTGGCTTGATACCTAAATGAAGGGACAGATGAAACTATAAAAAGTACAGAATAAAAACCAGCTGAAGGAATTTAACTGACATGCTAGCAAATGAATGATTATCTCAGGGAATAAAATGGTAATCAGTACTACAACCTACTGTTGGGAGTCACGGTCTCCCTATTTTATAGAGGAAGAAGATGAGAGCTGTGGGTCTAAGGCCGATTTCCCTTATTTATTTATTTATTTTTACCAGAATGAAGGGGTAGCGCTCAACAGGGTCTAGGTGGGAACTCTTACCTCTGTGCCTCATTCTCCTTATCCTGGCAGTGGAGCCGGAGGACTCTCAGGGTCTCTGCAGGGAGAGGAAGTTAGGACCCCGTGACAGCCCATCATGGCTGAGGCTTGGGCAGGGGTGAAAACACCAGGTTATGTGAGGTCTCCTGAAGAGCGGATGGGACTCTGTCATCTACTACAGGTCTGGTGGGAGCCACAGGAGGGAGGCAAGGTGACTCAGGCTTCAGAAGGCTTTTACTGCTATAGAGTGGGTTTCTGAAAGGTGGCAAAGGCAAAAACCTGGAGATAAAGTAGGTGCAATTACCTTGCTTTTTGCTCAAGATCTCTTTCAGGCGTACTTTCTCTCCACTCACTGGAAAACACAGAAACATGTTTGGGCATCACCAACCACCCACTGTACCCTGAAAGACTGGGCTTGGCAAGGCCTACCCCAAACCCCAAATGTAGACCCCCTTCGAGGTAAGTCCCCTTCCGCCTTGTGTGCACACTCCCTGTGGGCACCAAAGGGTGCTTGATAAAAGGTGGCTGAGAGGACCCTGTGGAATGCCAGTGCAGTTACATGGAGGGAAGAGAAAAACACTTCACAACAAGTTGGGTAAAGGCTGTGAAGAAACACATCAAACAGTAAGGGCATGTGACTAGGTGGGGGCAGGGTGCTGACTCTGGGTGGGGAGACTGGTAAAAGCCTCTCGGAGCAAGGGGCGTTTGAGCGGAGAGCTGAATGATGTCGTCGGGCAATCTGCAGTGTACGGGGCACTGCCTAGCAAAGGTCCTGAGGCAGGAGTATGCTTGGTGGTGTTTCAGGAACACTCCCCGAACAGAGTGGGACGGGGGAGATTGGTAGGCCCTGAGGTTGGCGAGGGTGCAGGAGTGCTTGGCCACAGCAATGATGCTGACTGTCTGGAATACTGTGTTCAAGCATGTGTGACACTGTGGGGACCTCTGGGTGATCCCTCCAGGCTTACATGAGTCCAGTTCTTTCTGCAGGGTCTCCCAGACGGTCCTGGCGTTTCCCAGCTCCTCACTAGCTTTCTTTTTTGCTGTGCCAAACCATAGGACATCGTGTAAGTGTCTGTCCTTGCAAACATTTCACACTTGTCTTCAAGTAAACCTAGAGGGGCCCTTAAGAGGATTTTACAGAGCAGGAAACAAGTCTTCCAGAGCCAAAGCCCTTCTTGGGCTCAGGTGACAGCAGGGCCAGGTTAGTAAACATGTAACTGCGGCCCCTGTATTTGGATGGACCAATCCATGTTTGGTTTACTGCTCCCATTTGAATAAGGGGCTCTGCAGGTCATGTAACTACTCCAAGTCATGTAACTACTCCTGGCAGACAAGCCAAGGTCCTGAGCTCACCTTGCTGAACCTCATTAATCCGGTTAATCAGGACCTCAACCCTGGGCTCTAGGCTTCCCACTGCAGGGAGAAAAGGAGGTTGAGTGAAAATGACAGGGCAGGCAGAGGAAGGTGGCTGCCCTCCACGAGCTCACATTCTGGGGAGGGGAGGCAGGAGCACATAGAGATACTGAGTCAGGTTGTGATAACTTCAAGTGAGATAGAGGAAAACAGATTAAAAAGTGAAGGAGTGGGAAGTGATCCTTCAGATACGGCGAGGCCTCTTGAGGGCCCCAAATCAAGTGAGGAGGGCAGGTCTTGCAGTTCCCTGGGTGGGGGTGGGAGACAGTCAGTGCAAAGGCCTACTCGAGATAGGAACATGGGTGGAAGGTGCCTGGTAGAAAGAAGAGAGCAGAGTTGACGTGGAGGGAAGGAAGGTAAAGATAAAATCCTGGAAATTCAGTAGAGTATAGGGGGAGCCAAATGGATGGCCAGTAAGGGGATTGAAACTGTGTTTTGGGAAAATGTTTTGCATTTTATCCCCTTATACTTAAATTTTGAATCATGGAGTCACATTTTTACTTCAAAAAAAAAATTGAAACTAAGAGAGAACAAATAAGTTAATGTCCCAAGGTGGTGAATCTGGTGGCTTAGAATTGATTCCACTTCTGCCTGACCCTAAACCTCGGGCTGAGCCTCAGTTATAGAGGAGACACATGACCTTTCTGCAACTTCTTCACCATTTCCATCAAGTCTTCAATTTTCTGTGAAGACTTGGCCTGCCCTGTGGAGACAAAATCAAACATTTTAGTATGTCGTAATGAGAAGCCTAAGGAAGGATCTGATAACAAGCTGGGATTGAGGTGGGCTGAGGGCAGGTCTCCAGCCAGAGTGGTGCCTCTGCTCCTTGACCTGAGGGAGACACTGCAAAAGAGATGAATCAGAGAGACCCCTTCATGGTCATCTTTTCTTAAAGGGTGAGTGACACCATAGATTTCCCCTTAATAAGGCTCAGAGCAAGAGAAAGGGTACACTCTTACTGTCGATACTGTTCAAGGCTTGGTCAAAGCTCAGGATGTAATAACAGAAAAGGAGTAGTATTAAAAACTGTAGACAAGGAGCTAGAAGTCACTGTAACCGGTAGGTGACATAATCAACTTTAGATTTATAGAGAATATCACCCATAGAAATCTCAGAAGGAATAGTGAGAAAATTTAATGATGCATCTTTAAACATATAAACACAAATAGCTTTTCTATACATATGTTTCATATTCAATTCAGTTCAGTTACTCAGTCATGTCTGACTCTTTGCGACCCCATGAACCGCAGCACACCAGACCTCTCTGTTCATCACCAACTCCCGGAGTCCACCAAAACCCGTGTCCATTGAGTCGGTGATACCATCCAACCTCTGTCATCCCCTTCTCCTCCTGCCTTCAATCTTTCCCAGCATCAGGGTCTTTTCAAATGCGTCAGCTCTTCGCATCAGGTGGCCAAAGTATTGGAGTTTCAGCTTCAGCATCAGTCCTTCCAATGAACATCCAGGACTGATCTCCTTTAGGATGGACTGGTTGGATCTCCTTGCAGTCCAAGGGATTCTCAAGAGTCTTCTCCAACACCACAGCTCAAAAGCATCAATTCTTTGGCACTCAGCTTTCTTTATAGTCCAACTCTCACATCCATACATGACTACTGGAAAAACCATAGCCTTGACTAGACGGACCTTTGTTGACAAAGTAATGTCTCTGCTTTTTAATATGCTGTCTAGATTGGTAAATAATTTCCTTCCAAGGAGTAAGCATCTTTTAATTTCATGGCTGCAATCACCATCTGCAGTGATTTTGGAGCTCAGAAAAAATAGTCAGCCACTGTTTCCACTGTTTCCCCATCTATTTGCCATGAAGTGATGGGACCAGATGCCATGATCTTAGTTTTCTGAATGTTGAGCTTTAAGCCAAATTTTTCACTCTCCTCTTTCACTTTTATCAAGAGGCTGTTTAGTTCCTCTTTGCTTTCTGCCTTAAGGGTGGTGTCATCTGCATATCTGAGGTTCTTGATATTTCTCCTGGCAATCTTGATTCCAGCTTGTGCTTCTTCAAGCCCAGCATTTCTCATGATGTACTCTGCATAGACGTTAAATAAGCAGGGTGACAATATACAGCTTTGATGTACTCCTTTTCCTATTTGGAACCAGTCTGTTGTTCCATGACCAGTTCTAACTGTTGCTTCCTGACCTGCATATAGGTTTCTCAAGAGGCAGGTAAGGTGGTCTGGTATTTCAGAATTGTCCACAGTTTATTGTGATCCACACAGTCAAAGGCTTTGGCATAGTCAATAAAACAGAAATAGATGTGTTTCATATTAACTTGCTTATAATCAGTATAGGCATTTATTTTTAATCCTTAATAAGTTAGTAGGTCCAGGCCATTATTATTAGTGCTATTAACATGACAATAAAAATAACTGGACATCATGAGCTATTTGATGTAAAAATACAACGGAGGATTCTTGTCAAAAAATGATGCCAACACTCGTTAAGCCTGTCGATCTAAATAACCAATTCAGAGGAAGTGCAGGGACAGAGGGCCACTGAGGCGGCACATTTGGATGCAATTAGCGACACCCACACTGGGGATGTCACAGGAGAGCAACTCGAATTTCTTTAATTTAGAAAGATTTTAGGGGAAAAAGGAGAAAGGAAGACCCTTACAGACAAAAAGAGATTAAAGAGACGTATCAACCAATCTCAATAAATGGACAATATTTGGACTTTGATTCAATCCAATGTGCTTTTAAAAATACTGACGACACAATCAGGGAAATCTGAAGACTGACTGTAGACACTTGAAACAAAGGAGTTCTTGGAGCTGCTACCCAGATGTGGGGCTCTCCTGGCAGCTCGACGGTAAAGTGCCTGCCTGCAGTGCAGGAGACCCAGGTTCAGTCCCTGGGTCAGGAAGAGCCCCTGGAGAAGGGAATGGCTACCCACCCCGGTATTCTTGCTTGGAGAATCTGACGGACAGAGGAGCCCAGTGGGCTACAGTTCATGGAGTCACAAGGAGTTGGACACGACTAAGCGACTAACACACACATTCAGAAGTGGTAATGCCACTGTGGTTACTTTTCTGAAAATAGTACTTATTTTTTAGAGATATACATGCAAATATTTATGGATATGTTATGATGCCTGGGGTACTTGAAAATAAAACAGTGGAGTAGGTGGTAGGGAGGGGCTGAGGATAATGAAGAAACAAGATTGGTCAAGAGCTGATAACTGCTAAGAGTGAAAGATGAGTTCACAGGGTAATTATCCTTAGTTCTTAGTTTTTTTTAATTGAGTTATAGTTGGTTTACAATGTTGTGTAATTTTCTCCCTGCACAGCAAGGAGATTTGGTTATAAATCTATATATAAACATTTTCAGATTCTTTTCTATTATAGATTATAAAATATTGAATATATTGAACATAGTTCCCTGCACTGTACAGTAGGGTCTTGTTGACTATATTTGCATTTCGATTCCACACATAAATGATATCATATGATATTTGTCTTTCTGTCTGACTTACTTCATTTAGCATGATAACCTCTAGGTCCACCCATGTTGCTGCAAATGGCATTATTTCATTCTTTTTATCTTGTTAGTTGTTCACTCACTAAGCCATATCTGACTCTTTATGACCTCTTAGACTGCAGCACACCAGGCTCCTGTCCTCCACTATGACCCGGAGTTTGCTCAAACTCTTGTCCATTGAGTCGGTGATGCCATCCAACCATCTCATCCTCTGCTGCCCCCTTTTCCTTTTGCCTTCTTTATTTCCCAGGAGCAAGGTCTTTTTCAATGAGTCACCTCTTTCCATCTGGTGGCCAAAATACTGGAGCCTCAGCTTTAGCATCATACTTTCCAGTGACTATTCAGGGTTGATTAACATTGTATAGGAGGATTCTCTTGTCTCCACACCCTCTCCAGCACTTATTACTTGTAGATTTTTTTTTCATGATTGTCATTCTGATCATTGTGAGGTGATACCTTAGTGTAGTTCTGATCTGCATTTCTGTAATAATTAGCAATGTTGAGTATCTCTTCATGTGCGTATATTCTTTTGTATATGCTTAAACTTTTCCGTAACAAAAAGGTTTTAAAAAATCACCCAAACAACCAATCAAAATAGAGAAGGTAAGTAATCATTTCTACAGAAGAATGGAAAAATGGAGAAAACAGGTAAGCAAAAACTACACTAATGGTTAATAATATCTGAAAAGATGTATAACCTTAGTCATAATTAAAAAGGTGAAAATGACATGTTGTATCTAGCAGCTTGGTAAAGATTAGTAAGTCTGATAATGCCTTGTGTTGATTATAATGTAGAGAAACAGGCACTAATGCACACTGACAGACTGTGAAAACCAATGCCAACTTGTGGAGGACGGGTTGGATACATCAACATTTTCAAGACAAAATTTCACTTCTATGAATTTATCCATCAGATATGCTTGATTACATATCTATGTCAAAAATGGGAAACTTGAATGCCCATCAGTAGAGAACTTATGATTCATGCTCACATGAGAATACTGTGCAGTCATTGAAAAGGAGGTAGATTTATATGTATTAACAATGAAAGAGATCCTAGATAGACTGAAAGAAAAGAAAGTACAAAACAGTATAATATAGAATCCCATCTGGCTACAGAAAGAGGTGAAAAAAATATTTTGTCAGTCTAAAAATGTATGTGTCTTATTCATAGAAAATTTCTGGCTCAAATCACACAAAAATATTTTCAACAGGAGTTCTTCTGGAGAGTAGAAGTGGAAGGATAGGTAAGAGAATGTTTACTTTTCACTGTATACTTCTGCATATGGTTTTACTTTTAAATGTTAACCAAACTGACCCAAAAATGAATTTATAGTTTTCTTGAGCAACCATTTGTCCAGGAATTATTAATAGACTAGGCAGTGAGCTGCACCTTTATTTTTTTCTTTATTGCATATTAAAAGAGTGGGAAAGCAGAATATATCTGTTGAACAAGTCAACTAATATATTGTTAATAAAAAAAATCAAGGGTACAACTGCCTATGTTATTATATGAGCCCCCTACTTTTTACTTCTTATTTTAAAAAATTTCAAGTTTACTTAAAAGTTGCAGAAATAGAACACATATCTCTATATGCCATTCACCCCGATTTTACATTTGCTAATAATCATGAACTGTAAGAATAAGTTGCAGACACAAGTCTTCATTCCCCCCAAATAGCCGCAGGACAACAAGTAAAACAGAGACTAGCAGCGAGAGACATTAACATGTGATCATCGAGTGGCACTTTAAAAATGGCTCCTACTTTCACTTTTATGAATTAAAAGTTCCACAAGCATCAGTTACATAGTCCTGGTAGAAAAAACAAATATTAAGATTACAAACGTTCCTTCACCTTTGCATTGCCCTTAGAAACTAGATTGGGGAAGGCAATGGCGATCCACTCCAGTACTCTTTCCTGGAAAATCCCACGGACAGAGGAGCCTGGGGGGCTGCAGTCCTTAGGGTTGCTCAGAGTCGGACACGACTGAGCGGCTTCCCTTTCCCATTTCACTTTCATGCATTGGAGAAGGAAATGGCAACCCGCTCCAGTGTTCTTGCCTGGAGAATCCTGGGGATGGGGGAGCCTGGGGGGCTGCCGTCTATGGAATAGCAGAGAACTGGACACGACTGAAGCGACTTAGCAGCAGCAGAAACTAGATCCCTCCATCAGAGTCATCAATTAGGAAAGCAGCCTCCAGACATCTTTCTGTGCAAACTACATAGTACTGCAATTTTTCTATCTTGCTTTAGTCTCATGAAAATATCTGTTTTGAAGATCATATTGTATCTGTATGTCTAATAATTTTAAGGTTGACTTGGTTAAGTAGATTTTAATTCTACTTCCCCTTCATTTTAGAAATCCACCTCACAGGTATATCCCAGTGTGCATGGGATTTAGCTATTCCTTTCCCAAGTTTTCCTACCACCATCTAAGCTCCAGTGACTATCCGATCCATGCATCTGTATATGTCTTGTGTGATCCTATAGGAATGTGACCAAAAAGGGGAAAAGATAATTTAAATGTTAAGATTTGTGCCAGAAGGACTACTGCAAAGCCTTTACCCTTTCTTCCTCTCATCAGAGTATGACATGATCTGTACCTTTACACCACTGTTAATGCTAGATAGCACCACTGCCCCCTCTTTAAAACAACCTAATAGACTGAAAATGGAATCTTGATGTCTTATTTTCTTTCATTGCTATAGAATGAATGTTCGTGTCCCTCCATATTTCATTTGTTGACATCCTAAAGTCTGATGAGACGGTATTGGAGGGTGGGGCCTAGGGGAGGTGATCAGGTCACGAGGCTGCAGCCCTCATGAAAGAGATGAGCACCTTATAAGAGACCCCAGAGAGCTCCCTTGCCCATTCTGCTGTGAAGACACAGATGGACATCTAAGATTCAAGAAATTGGTCTTCACCACAGGCAAGAAATTTCACCAGTTATAAGACACTGGTGAAGTCAACTGCATCTAAATATGCTAGCTTAATGAACTTGAAACAAAGATACTAAGAGGTTTCTTAGTGGTGAACACAGTAGGTGCTTAAGAAAAGAGATCTATATGCATCCGTTCTGTTTTTCTTTTTGTTCCTAGCCGAGGATTGTTACTGAATGCCACTCCCTACTCCAAGCAAGATTCCTGTGCTAAGTTTATTTCATTATTTAAACCTTCATTTTATTTTTTTTAAAAAAAAAAGGCCACGAAGCACCTGTCATGTACCCAAACTGCACTACTGCCTGCAGCTGTGACGGATATGACCAAGACAGGTTCATGAGAGAACCCTGACAAGGGGAGACAGGTAGGCCAAGAGAGCAGAGTCAACAAGCTGAGGGATGCGTGTTCCTTGTACAATTCTCTCCCCTTTTGTGCTAACACCCAGGAGCATATCCTTCGGGGGTGGGCAAGCCTGGGAATATTTTTTATCTTTCTTCTCTGTGCTAGGCTGTAATTTCAGAAAACTTAGTCATGAGCTGCCATGCCTCTCCTTTCCCGGTGAGGTGGGAGCCACTGTTCAACAGGTCCTGCCGTGCGGGGCGGTCTGGATCCTGGTTTGTGGGGAGGGGGAGTCTACTGTTGAGGACCATTACGGAGCAACAGGGAAAGTCAGGTGTCCGGTGCTGTGAGAAGAGAGAAATGGGACAGACTCCTTCCCTCGGGTGACACGGCCCGAGAGCAAGTCCCTCTCTGTTGCAGGAGATGCCTGTGGAGACGCTCAGGATCAGACTGAAAGGATGCCCCCTGCCTACTTTAACC
>NW_024070199.1:0-18719 GCF_014754425.2 Oryx dammah
GTGCCACTGTGGGGTGAGTCGATCCTCGGCGTGCATGTCGAGGAAGTTCAGGGAAACCAGGTTCTTCTGGAGTGGACTGAGACATTTTGTGCACATTGGGAATGGTGGCACGATCCCTGGAGTTCCTCTCGACTTTTCTGTGGAGAGCGCCGCCTCCGAGAGGCGACAGCAAAGCCGGGAATCCTTTCCCAACGAAGCAGGGAAAGAAAGCCTCATCTCGAGCTTTGAGGAGGAAACGGGGCTCCTCTTGATGTGGGCGGGACACTCGGTGTTCCTCTCGAGTGGAGGCAGGTATGTCGGGGAACTTCTTGAGTTGCAGCAAGGGTGTGATGGACGCTATCGAAGATCAAGAGGGAAGGGGTGATTTGCCTCGAGACGCCTCAGCGGAAAAGGGCCTCATCTCGCCTGGAGGGGACAACCTCCTGGATTTTCTCGAGTTGCGGCGGGACATTCTCGATTTACGACGGGGACCTCTGGGACGCTCTCTTGTGGCCTCAGGACAGGCCAGTCTCCATGCGAGTTGCGAGGGGCCTGTCGGGATTCCTGTGCAGTCGGTGCCGGGGCCTAAGACCTCGTGTGGAGTATATGATGAAATCTGAGGTCTCCACTCCAGTGCTGACATGGAACTTGGGGTCCTTCTGGAGGCTCCACAGGGGTGTCAGTCCTCTTCTCGAGTGGGGACATGCAGGTCCGCTTTCCTCAGGAGCTGGAGCAGCCGTGGCAGTCTTCCCGGCGCCTTGATACAGGGATCTGTGGCATTCTTTGGAGGCCTTCCCACGAGGCGTTCCGACATTGCTGTCACACGTGCCACTGTGGTGTGAGTCAATCCTCGGCGTGCATGTCGAGGAAGTGCAGGGAAATCAGGTTCTTCTGGAGTGTACTGAGACATTTTCTGCACATTGGAAATGGTGGCACGACCCCTGGATTTCCTCTCGACTTTCCTGTGGAGAGCGCCGCCTCCGAGATGCGACAGCAAAGCCGGGAATCCTTTCCCGACGAAGCAGGGAAAGGAACCCTCATCTCGAGCTTTGAGGAGGAAACGGGGCTCCTCTTGATGTGGGCGGGATCCTCGGTGCTTCTCTCGAGTGGAGGCGGGTATGTCGGGGAACTTCTTGAGTTGCAGCAAGGGTGTGAAGACCCTTTCGAACTTCAAGAGGGAAGGGGTGATTTGCCTCGATACGCCTCAGCGGAAAAGGGCCTCATCTCGCCTGGAGGGGAGAACCTCCTGGATTTTGTCGAGTTGCGGCGGGACCTTCTCGAGTTGCGACGGGGACCTCTGGGACCCTCCCTTGTGGCCTCAGGACAGGCCAGTGTCCATGCGAGTTGAAGGGGCCTGTCGGGATTCCTCTGCAGTCGGGGCCGGGGCCTAAGCCCTCGTGTGGACTCTATGACGGAACCTGAGGATTCCTCTCCTGTGCTGACATGGAACTTGGTTTCCTTCTGGAGGCTCCACAGGGGAGTCAGTCCTCGTCTCGAGTGGGGACATGCACATCCGCTTTCATCAGGAGCTGGAGCAGCCGTGACCGGCTTCCCGGCGCCTTGATACAGGGATCTGTGGCATTCTTTGAAGGCCTTCCCATGAGGCTTTCCGACAGGGCTGTCACACGTGCCACTGTGGTGTGAGTCGATCCTCGGCGTGCATCTCAAAAATTGCAGGGAAATCAGGGTCTTCAGGAGTGGACTGAGACATTTTGTGCACATTGGGAATGGTGGCACGACCCCTGGAGTTCCTCTCATCTTTCCTGTGGAGACCGCCGCCTCCGAGATGCGACAGCAAAGCAGGGAATCCTTTCCCGACGAAGCAGGGAAAGGACCCTCAACTCGAGCTTTGAGGAGGAAACGGGGCTCCTCTTGATGTGGGCGGGACCCTCGGTGTTCCTCTCGAAGGGAGCCGGGTATGTCGGGGAACTTGGGTTGCAGAAAGGGTGTGAAGGACCCTTTCGAAGTTCAAGAGGGAAGGGGTGATTTGCCTCGAAATGCCTCAGCGGAAAAGGGCCTCATCTCGCCTGGAGGGGAGAACCTCCTGGATTTTCTCGAGTTGCGGCGGGACCTTCTCGAGTTACAACGGGGTCCTCTGGGACCCTTCCTTGTGGCCTCAGGACAGGCCAGTCTCCATGCGAGTTGCGAGGGGCCTGTCGGGATTCCTCTGCAGTCGGTGCCGGGGCCTAAGACCTTGTGTAGAGTCTATGACGTAACCTGAGGATTCCTCTCCAGTGCTGACATGGATCTTGGGGTCATTCTGGAGGCTCCACAGGGGAGTCAGTCCTCGTCTCGAGTGTGGACATGCACGTCGGCTTTCCTCACGAGCTGGAGCAGCCGTGGAAGGCTTCCCGGCGCCTTGATACAGGGATCTGTGGCATTCTTTGGAAGCCTTCCCACGAGGCTTTGCGACAGGGCTGTCACACGTGCCACTGTGGGGTGAGTTAATCCTCGGCGTGCATGTCGAGGAAGTTCAGGGAAACCAGGTTCTTCTGGAGTGGACTGAGACATTTTGTGCACAGTGGGAATGGTGGCACGACCCCTGAAGTTTCTCTCGATTTCCTGTTGAGAGCGCCGCCACTGAGATGCGACAGCAAAGCCGGGAATCCTTTACCGAGGAAGCAGGGAAAGGAACCCTCATTTCGAGCTTTGAGGAGGAAACGGGACTCCTCTTGATGTGGGTGGGAACCTCGGTGTTCCTCTCGAGTAGAGGCGGCTATGTCGGGAAACTTCTTGAGTTGCAGCAAGGGTGTGAAAGACCCTTTCGAAGTTCAAGAGGGAAGGGGTGATTTGCCTCGAGACGCCTCAGCGGAAAAGTCCCTCATCTCGCCTGGAGGGGAGAACCTCCTGGATTTTCTCCAGTTGCGACGAGACATTCTCGACTTACGACGGTGACCTCTGGGACGCTCCCTTGTGGCCTCAGGACAGGCCAGTCTCCATGCGAGTTGCGAGGGGCCTGTCGGGATTCCTCTGCAGTCAGTGCCGGGGCCTAAGACTTCGTGTGGAGTCTATGACGGAACCTTAGGTTTCCTCTCCAGTGCTGACATGAAACTTGAGGTCCTTCTGGAGGCTCCACAGGGGTGTCAGTCCTCTTCTCGAGTGGGGACATGCACGTACGCTCTCCTCAGGAGCTGGAGCAGCCGTGGCAGTCTTCCCGCCGCCTTGATACAGGGATCTGTGGCATTCTTTGGAGGCCTTCCCACGAGGCTTTCCGACATTGCTGTCACACGTACCACTGTGGTGTGAGTCGATCATCGGCGTGCATGTCGAGGAAGTGCAGGGAAATCAGGTTCTTCTGGAGTGGACTGAGACATTTTCTGCACATTGGGAATGGTGCACGACCCCTGGATTTCCTCTCGACTTTCCTCCGGAGAGCGCCACCTCCTAGATGCGACAGCAAAGCCGGGAATCCTTTCCCGACGAAGCAGGGAAAGGAACCCTCATCTCGAGCTTTGAGGAGGAAACGGGGCTCCTCTTGATGTGGCCGGGACGCTCGGTGTTCCTCTCGAGTGGAGGCGGGTATGTCGGGGAACTTCTTGAGTGGCAGCAAGGGTGTGAATGACCCTTTCGAAGTTGAGGAGGGAAGGGGTGATTTGCCTCGAGAAGCCTCAGCGGAAAAGGGCCTCATTTCGCCTGGAGGGGAGAACCTCCTGGATTTTCTCGAGTTGCGGCGGGACCTTCTCGAGTTATGTCAGGGACCTCTGGGAACCTCCCTTGTGGCCTCAGGACAGGCCAGTCTCCATGCGAGTTGCGAGGGGCCTTTCGGGATTCCTCTGCAGTCGGTGCCGGGGCCTAAGACCTCGTGTGGAGTCTATGACGGAACCTGAGGATTACTCTCCAGTGCTGACATGGATCTTGGGGTCCTTCTGGAGGCTCCACAGGGGAGTCAGTCCTCGTCTCGTGTGGGGATATGCAGGTCAGATTTCCTCACGAGCTGGAGCAGCCGTGGCATGCTTCCCGTTGTTTGATACAGGGATCTGTGGCATTCTTTGGAGGCCTTCCCACGAGGGTTTCCCACAGGGCTGTGCCCTGTGCCACTGTGGTGTGAGTCGATCCTTGGCGTGCAAGTCGAAGCAGTGCAGGGAAATCAGGTTCTTCTGGAGTGGACTGAGACATTTTGTGCACATTTGGAATGGTGGCACGACCCCTGGAGGTCCCTCGACTTTCCTGTGGAGAGCGCCTCCTCCGAGATGCGAAAGAAAACCGGGAATCCTTTCCCGACGAAGGGAAAGGAACCCTCATCTCGAGGTATGAGGAGGAATCGGGGTTCCTCTTGATGTGGACGGGACCCTCGGTGTTCCTCTCCAGTGGAGGCGGGTATGTTTGTGAACTTGTTGAGTTGCAGCAAGGGTGTGAAGGACCCTTTCGAAGTTCAAGAGGGAAAGTGTGATTTGCCTCGAGACGCCTCAGCGGAAGAGGGCCTCATCTCGCCTGGAGGGGACAACCTCCTGGATTTTCTCGAGTTGCGGCGGGACCTTCTCGAGTTACGACGGGGACCTCTGGGACCCTCCCTTGTGGCCTCAGGAAAGGCCCGTCTCCATGCGAGTTGCGAGGGGCCTTTCGGGATTCCTCTGAAGTCGGTGCTGGGGCCTAAGACCTCGTGTGGGGTCTATGACGGAACATGAGTATTCCTCTCCAGTAGTGACATGGATCTTGGGTTACTTCTGGGTGCTCCACAGGAGAGTCAGTCCTCGTTTCGAGTGTGGATATGCACGTCCGATTCCCTCACGAACTGGATCAGCCGCGACAGGTTTCCCGTCGCCTTGATTCAGGGATCTCTGGCATTTCATGTAGGCTTTCCCACGAGGGTTTCTCACAGGGCTGTCACACGTGCCACTGTGGTGTGAGTTGATCCTGGGCGTGCAAGTCGAGGCAGTGCAGGAAATCAAATTCTTCTGGAGTGGACTGAGACATTTGGTACACATTGGGAATGGTGGCACGACCCCTGGAGTTCCTCTCGAGTTTCCTATGGAGAGTGCCTCCTCCGAGATGCGCCCGGAAACCGGGAATCCTTTCCCGATGAAGCAGGGAAAGGAACCCTCATCTCGAACTGTGAGGAGGAAACGGGGCTCCTCTTTATGTGGGCGGGACCCTAGTTGTTCCTCTCGAGTGGAGGCGAGTATGTCGGGAAACTTCTTGAGTTGCAGCAAGGGTATGAAGGAACATTTAGAAGTTCAAGAGGGAAGGTGTGATTTGCCCCGAGACGCCTCAGTTGAAAAACGCCTCATCTCGCCTGGAGGTGACAACCTCCTGGATTTTCTCGAGTTGCGGTGGGACCTTCTCTAGTTACGACGGGGACATCTGGGACCCTACCTTGGGGCCTCAGGAAAGGCCCGTATCCATGCGAGTTGCGAAGGGTCTGTCGGGATTTCTCTGCAGTCGGTGCAGGGGTCTAAGACCTCGTGTGGAGTCTATGATGGAACCTGGGAATTCCTCTCCAGTGCTGACATGGATCTTAGGATACTTCTGGAGGCTCCACAGGAGAGTCAGTCCTCGTTTCGTGTTGAGACATGCACGTCCGCGTTCCTCACATGCTGGAGCAGCCACGACAGGTTTCCCATTGCCTTGTTACAGGGATCTTTGGCATTTCAAGGAGGCTTTCCCACGAGGGTTTCCCACAGGGCTGTCACACGTGCCACTGTTGTGTGAGTCGATACTTGGCGGGCAAGTCAAGGCAGTGCAGGGAAATCAGGTTTTTCTGGAGTGGACTGAGACATTTTTTGCACATTGGGAATGGTGGCACGAGCCCTGGAGTTCGTCTCGACTTTCCTGTGGAGAGCGCCTCCTCCGACATGCGACAGGAAAGCCGGGAATCCTTTCCCGACGAAGCACGGAAAGGAACCCTAATCTCGAGCTAGGAGTAGGAACCCGGGCTCCTCTTGATGTGGTCGAGACCCTCGGTGATCCTCTCGATTGGAGGCGGGTATGTCGGGGAACTTCTTGAGTTGCAGCAAGGGTGTTAAGTACTCTTTCGAAGTTCAGAGGGAAGGTGTGATTTGCCTCGAGACGCCTCAGCGGAAAAGGGACTCATCTCGCCTGGAGGGGAGAACCTCCTGGATTTTCTCGAGTTGCGGTGTGACCTTCTTGAGTTACGACGGGGACCTCTGGGACCCTCCCTTGTGCCCTAGGAAAGGCCAATCTCCACGCAAGTTGCGAGGGGCCTGTCGGGATTCCTCTGCAATCGGTTCCGGGCTCGAGGACCTCGTGTTGAGTGTAGAACGGAACCTGAGGATTCTTCTCCAGTACTGGCATGGATCTTGGGGTACTTCTGGATGTTCCACAGGGGAGTCAGTCCTCGTCTCGAGAGGGGACATGCAAGTCCGATTTTCTCCCGAGGTGAAGCAGCCATGGCAGGCTTCCCGTCGCCTTGATACAGGGATCTGTGGCATTCCATGGAGGATTTCCAACGATTTTCCCAAAGGGCTGTCACACGTGCCACTGTGGTGTGACTCGAACCTCGGCATGCATGTCGAGGAATTGCAGGGAAATCAGCTTCTTCTGGAGTAGACTGAGACATTTTTTGCACATTGGGAATAGTGGCACGACCCCTGGAGTTCCTCTCGACTTTCCTGTGGAGAGCGCCTCCTCCGAGATGCGACAGGAAACCCGGGAATCTTTCCCCAACGAAGCATTGAAAGGAACCTTCATCTCAAGCTATGAGTAGGAAACGGGGCTCCTCTTGATGTGGACGGGACCCTCGGTGTTCCTCTCGAGGGGAGGCGGGTATGTCGGGGAACTTCTTGAGTTACAGCAAGGATGTGAAGGACCCTTTCGAAGTTCCAGAGGGAAGATGTGATTTGCCTCGAGACGCCTCACAGGAAAAGGGCCTCATCTCGCCTGGAGGGGAGAACATCATGGATTTTCTCGAGTTCCGGCTGGAGCTTCTCGAGTTACGACGGAGACCTCTGGGACCTTCCCTTGTGGCCTCAGGAAAGGCCAGTCTCAATGCAAGTTGCGAGGTGCCTGTCGGGATAACTTTGCATTCGGTGCCGGGCCCTAGGACCTCGTGTGGTGTCTATGCAGGAACCTGAAGATTCCTCTCCAGTGCTGGTATGGATCTTCAGGTACTTCTGGAGGGTCAACAGAGGAGTCAGTCCTTTTCTCGACTGGGGACATTTAAGTTCGCTTTGCTCCCTAGGTGGAACATCCGTGGCAGGCATCCCGTCGCCTTGATACAGGGATCTGTGGCATTCCATGGAGGATTTCCCACGAGGTTTTCCCACAGGGCTGTCACACGTGCCACTGTGTTTTGAGTCTATCCTCGGCGTGCATGTCAAGGAAGTGCAGGGAAATCAGCTTCTTCTGGAGTGGACTAAGACATTTTGTGCACATTGCGAATGGTGGCACGACCCCTGGATTTCCTCTCGACAGTCCTGTTGTGAGCGCCTCCTCCCAGATGCGACAGGAAAGCCGGGAATCCTTTCCCGACGAAGCAGGGAAAGGAACACTCATCTCCAGCTATGAGGAGGAAACGGGACCTCTCTTGAAGTGGGACGGACCCTGGTGTTCCTCTCGAGTAGAGGTGGGTATGTCGTGGAACTTCTTGAGTTGCAGCAAGGGTGTGAAGGACCCTTTCGAAGTTCAAGAGTGAAGGGGTGATTTACCTCGAGATGCCTCAGCAGACATGGGCCTAATCTCGCCTGGAGGGGAGAACCTCCTGGATTTTCTCGAGTTGTGGCGGGACCTTCTGCAGTGACGACGGGGACCTCTGGGACGCTCCCTTATTGCTTCAGGAAAGGCCAGTTTCCATGCGAGTTGCAAGGGGCCTGTTGCGATTCCTCTGCAGTCGGTTCCGGGCCCTAGGACCTCGGAAGGAGTCTAGGACGGAATCTTAGGATTCCTCTCCAGTGCCGACATGAATCTATTGGTAATTCTGGAGGATCCACTGGGGAGTCAGTCCTCGTCTCGAGTGGGTACATGCAATTCCGCTTTTCTCCCGAGGTGGAGCAGCCATGGCAGGCTTCCTGTCGCCTTGATACAGGGATCTGTGGCATTCCATGGAAGATTTCCCAAGATGTTTTCCACAGGGATGTCACAGGTGCCACTGTGGTTTCAGTCGATGCTCGGCGTGCATGTCTAGGAATTGCAGGGAAATCAGCTTCTTCTGGAGTGGACTAAGATATTTTGTGCACATTGCCAACGGTGGCAGGATCCCTGGTTTTCCTCTCGACTTTCCTGTTGTGAGCGCCTCCTCCCAATTGTGACAGGAAAGCCGGGAATCCTTTCCCGACGAAGCAGGGAAAGGAACCCTCATCTCGAGCTATGAGGAAGAAACGGGACTCCTCTTGAAGTGGGCGGGACCCTCGGTGTTCCTCTCGAGTGGAGGCGGGTATGTCGTGGAACTTCTTGAGTTGCAGCAAGGGTGTGAAGGACCCTTTCATAGTTCAAGAGGGAAGGTGTGATTTGCCTCCTGATGCTTCAGCGGAAAAGGGCCTAATCTCGCCTGGTGGGGAGAACCTCCTGGATTAACTTCATTTGCCGCGGGACCTTCTCGAGTTATGACAGGGACTTCTGGGACCCTTCCTTGTGGCCTCAGGGAAGGCCAGTCTCCATGCGAGTTGAGAGGTGCCTGTCAGGATTCCTTTGCAGTCGGGGCCGGGCCCTAGGACCTCATGTGGAGTCTAGGAGGGAACCTGAGGATTCCTCTCCAGTGCTGACATGGATCTTGGGGGTACTCCTGGAAGCTCCACAGGCGAGTCAGTCCTCGTCTCGAGTGGGTACATGCAAGTCCGCTTTTCTCCCGATGTGGAGCACCCGTGGCAGGCTTTCCATCACCTTGATACATAGATCTGTGGAATTCCATGGAGGATTAACCACGAGGTTTTCCCACAGGGCTGTCACACATGCCACTGTGGTGTGAGTCGATCCTCGGAGTGCATGTCGAGGACGTGCAGGGAAATCAGGTTCTTCTGGAGTGGACTGAGACATTTTGAGCACATTGGGAATGGTGGCACGACCCCTGGAGTTCCTCTCGACTTTCCTGTGGAGAGCGCCTCCACCGATATGCGACAGGAAAGCCGGGAATCCTTTCCCGACGAAGCAGGGAAAGGAACCCTCATCTCGAGCTATGAGGAGGAAACGGGGTTCCTCTTGATGTGAGCGGGACCCTCGGTGTTCCTCTCGAGTAGGAGGCGGGTATGTCGGGGTACTTCTTGAGGTGCAGCAAGGGTGTGAAAGACCCTTTCGAAGTTCAAGAGGGAAGGTGTGATTTGCCTCGAGACGCCTCAGCGGAAAAGGGCATCATCTCGCCTGGAGGGAAGAACCTCCTGGATTTTCTCGAGTTGATGCGGGACCTTCTTGAGTTACTATGGGGACTTCTGGGACCCTCCCTGTGGCCTCAGGAAGGCGAGTCTCCATGCGAGGTGGGAGGGGCGTGTCGGGATTCCCCGGCAGTTGGTGCCGGTCCCCAGGACCACGTGTGGAGTCTACAATGGAACTGAGAATTCCTCTCCTGTCTGACATGGATCTTGGCGTACTTATGGAGGCTCCACAGGGGAGTCAGTCCTCGTCTCGAGTGGGGACATGCAAGTCCGCTTTTCTCCCGAGGTGGAGCAGCCGTGGCAGGCTTCTCATCGCCTTGATACAGGTATCTGTGGCATTCCATGGAGGATTTCCCACGAGGTTTTCCACAGGGCTGTCACACGTGCCACTGTTGTGTGTCGATCCTCGGCGTGCATGTCGAGGAAGTGAAGGGAAATCAGGTTCTTCTGGAGTAGACTGAGATATTTTGTGCACATTGGGAACAGTGTCACGACCCCTGGAGTTCCTCTCGACTTTCCTGTGGAGAGCACCTCCTCCGAGATGCGACAGGAAAGCCGGGAATCCTTTCCCGACGAAGCAGGGAAAGGAACCCTCATCTCGAGCTATGAGTAGGAAACGGGGCTCCTCTTGATGTGGTCGGGACCCTCGGTGATCCTCTCGATTGGAGGCGGTTATGTAGGGGAACTTCTAAATTTGCAGCAAGGGTGTGAAAGACCCTTTCGAAGTTCAAGAGGGAAGGTGTGATTTGCCTCGAGACGCCACAGAGGAAAATGGCCTCATCTCGCCTGGAGGGGAGAACCTCCTGGATTTTCTCGAGTTGCGGCGGGACCTTCTCGAGTTACAACGGGGACCTCTGGGACCCTCCCTTGTGGCCTCAGGGAAGGCCAGTCTCCATGCGAGTTGTGAGGGGCATGTCGGGATTCCTCTGCAGTCGGTGCTGGGCGCTAGGACTTCGTGTGGACTCTCTGACGGAACCTGAGTATTCCTCTCCAGTGCTGACATTGATATTTGGGTACTTCTGGAGGCTCCAAAGGGGAGTCAGTCCTCCTCTCCAGTGGGAATATGCAAGTCCGCTTTTCTCCCGAGTTGGAGCAGCCGTGGCAGGCTTCCCGTCGCCTTGATACAGGGATCTGTGGCATTCCATGGAGGATTTCCCACGAGGTTTTCCCACAGGGCTGTCACACGTGCCACTGTGGCGGGAGTCGATCCTCGGAGGGCATGTCGAGGAAGTGCAGGGAAATCAGGTTCTTCTGGAGTGGACTGAGACATTTTGTGCACATTGGGAATGGTGGCACGACATCTGGAGTTCCTCTCGAATTTCCAGTGGAGAGCGCCTCCTCCGAGATGCATCAGGAAAGCCGGGAATCCTTTCCCGATGAAGCAGGGAAAGGAACCCTCATCTCGAGCTATGAGGAGGAAATGGGCTCCTCTTGATGTGGGCGGGATCTTCGTTCTTCCTCTC
The DNA here is from genome assembly GCF_014754425.2 of Oryx dammah. Classification (NCBI taxonomy): domain Eukaryota; kingdom Metazoa; phylum Chordata; class Mammalia; order Artiodactyla; family Bovidae; genus Oryx; species Oryx dammah. The sequence goes on from NW_024070199.1 coordinate 10,703, forward strand.
GAGTGGAGGTGGGTATGTCGGGGAACTTCGTGAGTTGCAACAAGGCTGTGAATGACGCTTTCGAAGTTCAAGAGTTAAGGTGTGATTTGCCTCGAGACGCATCAGCGGACAAGGGCCTCATCTCGCCTGGAGGGGAGAACCTCCTGGATTTTCTCCAGTTCTGGTGGGACCTTCTCGAGTTTCGACGGGGACATTTGGGACCCTCCCTTGTGGCCTCAGGGAAGGCCAGTCTCCATGCGAGTTGCGAGGAGTCTGTCGGGATTTTTATCCAATCGGTGTCGGGCCCTAGGACCTCATGTGGAATCTAGGACGGAAGTTGAGGATTCCTCTCCAGTGCTGATATGGAACTTGGGGTAATTCTGGAGGCTCCACAGGGGAGTCAGACCTCGTCTCGAGTGGGTACATGCAAGTACGGTTTTCTCCCAAGATGGAGCAGCGATGGCAGGCTTCCCATCTCCTTGATAAAGGGATCTGTGGCATTCCATGGAAGATTTCCCACGAGGTTTTCCGACAGGGCTGTCACACGTGCCACTGTGGTGTGAGTCGATCCTCGGCGTGCATGTCGAGGAAGTGCAGGGAAATCAGGTTCTTCTGGAGTGGACTGAGACATTTTGTGCACATTGGGAATGGTGGCACGACCCCTGGAGTTCCTCTCGACTTTCCTGTGGAGAGCGCCACCTCCGAGATGCGACAGCAAAGCCGGGAATGCTTTCCCGACGAAGCAGGGAAAGGAACCCTCATCTCGAGCTTTGAGGAGGAAACGGGGCTCCTCTTGATGTTGGCGGGACCCTGGGTGTTCCTCTCGAGTGGAGGCGGGTATGTCGGGGAACTTCTTGAGTTGCAGCAAGGGTTTGAAGGACCCTTTCGAATTTCAAGAGGGAAGGGGTGATTTGCCTCGATACGCCTCAGCGGAAAAGGGCTTCATCTCGCCTGAAGGGAAGAACCTCCTGGATTTTCTCGAGTTGAGGCGGGACCTTCTTGAGTTACGATGGGGACCACTGGGACCCTCCCTGTGGCCTCAGGAAGGCCAGTCTCCATGCGAGTTGGGAGGGGCCTGTCGGGATTCCCCGGCAGTTGGTGCCGGGCCCCAGGACCACGTGTGGAGTCTACAACGGAACTGAGAATTCCTCTCCTTCTGACATGGATCTTGGCGTACTTATGGAGGCTCCACAGGGGAGTCAGTCCTCGTCTCGAGTGGGGACATGCAAGTCCGCTTCTCTCCCGAGGTGGAGCAGCCGTGGCAGTCTTCCCATCGCCTTGATACAGGTATCTGTGGCATTCCATGGAGGATTTCCACGAGGTTTTCCAAAGGGCTGTCACACGTGCCACTGTTGTGTGTCGATCCTCGGCGTGCATATCGAGGAAGTGCAGGGAAATCAGCTTCTTCTGGAGTAGACTGAGACTTTTTGTGCACATTGGGAATGGTGGCACGACCCCTGGAGTTCCTCTCGTCTTTCCAGTTGAGAGCGCCTCCTCCGAGATGCGACAGGAAAGCCGGGAATCCTTTCCCGACGAAGTAGGGAAAGGAACCCTCATATCGAGCTATGAGGAGGAAACGGGGCTCTCTTGATGTGGGCGGGACCCTCGGTGTTCCTCTCGAGTGGAGGCGGTATTGTCGGGGAACTTCTTGAGTTGCAGCAATGGTGTGAAGGACCCTTTTGAAGTTCAAGAGGGAAGGTGTGATTTGCCTCGAGACGCCTCAGCGGAAAAGGGCCTCATCTCGCCTGGTGGGGAGAACCTCATGGATTTTCACCTGTTGCGGCGGGACCTTCTTGAGGAACGACCGGGGCGCCTGAGACCCTCCCTTGTGGCCTCAGGGAAGGCCAGGCTCCATGGGAGTTGCGAGGGGCCTGTCAGGATACCTCTGCAGTCGGTGCCCGTCCCTAGAACCTCGTGTGGAGTCTATGACGGAACCTAAAGATCCTCTCCAGTACTGACATGGATATTGGGGTACTTATGGAGGCTCCACAGGGAAGTCAGGCCTCATCTCGAGTGGGGACATGCAAGTCCGCTAATCTCCCGAGGTGGAGCAGCCGTGGCAGGCTTCCCGTCACCTTGATACAGGGATCTGTGGCATTCCATTGAGGATTTCCCACGAGGTTTTCCCACAGGCTGTTACACGTGCCACTGTGGTGTGAGTCTACGTCGTTGAGAATGTCAAGGAAGTACAGGGAAATCAGCTTCTTCTGGAGTAGACTGAGACATTTTGTGCACAGTGGGAATGGTGGCACGACCCCTGGAGTTCCTCTCGACTTTCCTGTGGAGAGCGCCTCGTCCGAGATGCGACAGGAAAGCCAGGAATCCTTTCCCAATGAAGTAGGGAAAGGAACCCTCATCTCGAGATATGAAGAGGAAACGGGGCTCCTCTTGATGTGGGCAGGACCCTCGGTGTTCCTCTCGAGTGGAGGCTATTATCTCAGCGAACTTCTTGAGTTGGAGCAAGGGTGTGAAGGACCCTTTCGAAGTTCAAAAGGGAAGGGGTGATTTGTCTCGAGACGCCTCAGCAGAAAAGGGCCTCATCTCGCCTGGAGGGGAGAACCTCCTGGATTTTCTCGAGTTGCGGCAGGACCTTCTCGAGTTACGACGGGGACCTCTGGGACCCTCCCTTGTGGCCTCAGGAAAGGCCAGTCTCCATTCGAGTTAGGAGGGGCTTGTCGGGATTCCTCTGCCGTCCGTGCCAGGCCCTAGGACCTCGTGTGGAGTCTAGGAGGGAACTGAGGATTCCTCTCCAGTTCTGACATGGATCTTGGGGTACTTCTGGAGGCTCCACAGGGGAGTCAGTCCTCGTCTCGAGTGGAGACATGCAAGTCCGCTTTTCTCCCGAGGTGGAGCAGCCGTGGCAGGCCCCCGTCGCCTTGATACAGGGATCTGTAACATTCCATGGAGGATTTCCCACAAGGTTTTCCCACAGGGCTTTCACACGTGCCACTGTGGTGTGAGGCGATCCTCGATGTGCATGTCGAGGAAGTACAGGGTACTCAGGTTCTTCTGGAGTAGACTGTGATATTTTGTGCAATTTGTGAATGGTGGCACGAACCCTGGAGTTCCTCTCGTCTTTCCTGTGGAGAGCTTCTCCTCTGAGATGAGACAGGAAAGCCGGGAATCTTTTCCTGACGAAACAGGCAAAGGAACCCTCATCTCGAGCTATGAGGAGGAAACGGGGCTACTCTTGATGCGGGCGGGACACTCGGTGTTCCTATCGAGTGGAGGCGGGTATGTCGGGGATCTTCTTGAGTTGCAGCAAGTGTGTGAAGGACTCTTTCGAATTTCAAGAGGGAAGGGGTGATTTGCCTCAAGAAGTCTCAGCAAAAAGGGCCTCATCTCGACTGGAGGGGAGAACCTCCTGGATATTCTCGAGTTGGGGCGGGACATTCTCGATTTACGACGGGGACCTCTGTGACTCTCCCTTGTGGCGTCAGGACAGGCCAGTCTGCATGCGAGTTGCGAGGGGCCTGTCGGGATTCCTCTGCAGTCGGTGCCATGTCCTAAGACCTCGTGTGGAGTGTATGACGGAACCTGAGGATTCCTTTCCAGTGCTGACATGGATCTTGGGGTCCTTCTGGAGACTCCACAGGGGAGTCAGTCCTGGTCTCGAGTGGGGACATGCACGTCCGCTTTTCTCACGAGCTGGAGTAGCGGTGGCAGGCTTACCGGCGCCTTGATACAAGGATCTGTGGCATTCTTTGGAGGCTTTCCCACGAGGCTTTCCGACAGGGCTGTCAATCGTGCCACTGTGGTGTTAATCCATCCTGGGCGTGCATGTCGAGGAAGTGCAGGGGAATCAGGTTCTGCTGGAGTGGACTGAGATATTTTTTGCACATTGGGATTGGTGGAACCACTCCTGGAGTTCCTCTCGACTTTCCTGTGGAGAGTGCCTCCTCCAAGATGTGACAGGAAAGCCGGGAATCCTTTTCTGATGAAGCAGGGAAAGGAAATCTCATCTCGAGCTATGAGGAGGAAACAGGGCTCCTCTTGATGTGGGCGGGACCCTCGGAGTTCCTCTCGAGTGGAGGCGGGTATGTCGGGGAACTTCTTGAGTTGCAGCAAGCGTGTAAGGACCCTTTTGAAGTTCAAGAGGGAAGGGGTGATTTGCCTAGAGAAGCCTCAGCAAAAACGGCCTCATCTCGCCTAGAGGGGAGAACCTCCTGGATATTCTCGAGTTGGAGCAGGACCTTCTCTATTTACGACGGGGACCTCGGGACCCTCCCTTGTGGCCTCGGGAAAGGCCAGTCTCCATGCGAGTTGCGAGGGGCCTGTCGGGATTCCTCTGCAGTCGGTGCCGGGCACTAGATCCTCGTTGGAGTCTATGACGGAACCTGAGGATTCCTCTCCAGTGCTGACATGGATCTTGTGGTACTCCTGAAGGGTCCACAGGGGAGTCAGTCCTGTCTCGAGTGGAGACATGCAAGTTCCCTTTTCTCCCGTGGTGTAGCAGCCGTGGCAGGTTTCCCGTCTACTTGATACAGGGAATTGTGGCATTCCATGGAGGATGTCCCACGAGTTTTTGCCAAAGGCCTGTCACACGTGCCACTGTGGTGTGAGTCGAGCTCGGCGTGAATGTCGAGGAAGTGCAGGGAAATCAGCATCTTCTGGAGTGGACTGAGACATTTTGTGCACATTGGTAATGGTGGTACGACACCTGGAATTCCTCTCAACATTCCTGTTGAGAGCGCCTCCTCCGAGATGGGACAGGAAACACAGGAATCCTTTCCGGAAGAAGCAGGGAAAGGAACCATCATCTCGAGCTATGTGGAGGAAACGGGGCTCCTCTTGATGTGGGCGGGACCCTCGGTGTTCCTCTCGAGTGGAGGCAGGTATGTCGGGGAACTTCTTGATATGCAACAAGCGTGTGAAGGACCCTTTTGAAGTTCAAGAGGGAATGTGTGATTTGCCTCGAGACACCTCAGCAGAAATGGGCCTCATCTCGCCTGGAGGGCAGAACCTCCTGTATTTCTCGACTTGCTGTGGGACCTTCACAAGTTATGACGGGGACCTCTGGGACCCTTCCTTTTGGCCTCAGGAAAGGCCAGTCTCCATGTGAGTTGCGTGGGCCCTGTCGGGATTCCTCTTTAGTCGGTGCTGGCCCCAGGACCTCGGGTGGAGTCGAGGACGGCACCTGAGGATTCCTCTCCAGAGCTGACATGGATCTTGGGGTATTTCTGAGGTCTCCGCAGGGGAGTCAGTCCTCGTCTCGAGTGGGGACACGCAAGTCCGCTTTTTTCCCGGGTGGAGCAGCCGTGGCAGGCTTCCCGTGGCCTTGATACAGGGATCTGTGGCATTCCATGGAGGATTTCCCACGATTTTTTCCTACAGGGCTGTCACACGTTCCTGTGGTGTGAGTCGATCCTCGGTGTGCATGTCGAGGAAGTGCAGGGAAATCAGCTTCTTCTGGAGTGGACTGAGAAATTTTGTGCATATTGGGAATGGTGGCACGACCCCTGGAATTCCTCTCGACTTTCCTGTGGAGAACGCCTCCTGCCAGATGTGACAGGAAAGCCGGGAATCCTTTCCCGACGAAGCAGGGAAAGGAACCCTCATCTCGAGCTATGAGGAGGAAACGGGGCTCCTCTTGATGTGGGCGGGACCCTCGGTGTTCCTCTCGAGTAGAGTCGGGTATGTCGGGGAACCTCTTGAGTTGCAGCAAGGGTGTGAAGGACCCTTTCAAACTTCAAGAGTGAAGGTGTGATTTGCTTCGTGAAGCCTCAGCGGACAAACGACTCATCTGGCCCGGAGGGAAGAACCTCCTGAATTTTCTCGAGTTGCTGCGGGACCTTCTCGAGTTATGATGGGGACCTCTGGGACCCTCCCTTGTGGGCTCAAGGAAGGCCAGTCTCCATGCGAGTGGCGAGGGGCCTGTCGGGATTCCTCTGCAGTCAGTGTCGAGCTCTAGTATCTCGTGTAAAGTCTAGGACGGAACCTGAGGATTCCTCTCCAGTGCTGAAATGGATCTTGGGGTAATTCTCGAGGCTCCACAGGGTAGTCAGTCCTCGTCTCGAGTGGGGACATGCAAGTCCGCTTTTCAACCGAGGTGGGGCAGCAGTGGCAAAATTCCCGTCGCCTTGATACAGGGATCTGTGGCATTCCATGGAGGATTTTCCACGAGGTTTTCCACAGAGCTGTCACACGTGCCACTGTGGTGTGAGTCGATCCTCGGCGTGCATGTCGAAGAAGTGCAGGTAAATCAGATTCTTCTGGAATGGACTGAGTCATTTTGTGCACATTGGGAGTTTTGGCAAGAACCCTGGAGTTCCTCTCGACTTTACTGTGGAGAGCGCCTCCTCCGAGACGCGACAGGAAAGCTGGGAATCTTTTTCCGACCAAGCAGGGAAACTAACCCTCATCTCGAGCTATTAGGAGGAAACTGGGCTCCTCTTGATGTGGGCGGGAACCTCGCTGTTACTCTCAGTTGCGGAGGGTATGTCGGGGAACTTCTTGAGTTGCAGCAAGGGTGTGAAGGACCCTTTCGAAGTTCAAGAGGGAAGGTGTGATTTGCCTCGAGACGCCTCAGTGGAAAAGGGCCTCATCTCGCCTGGAGGGGAGAACCTCCTGGATTTTCTCGAGTTGCGGCGGGACCTTCTCGAGTTACGACAGGGACGTCTGGGACCCTCCCTTGTGGCCTCAGGAAAGGCCAGTCTCCATGCGAGTGGCGAGGGGCCTGTCGGGATTTCTCTTAGTCGGTGCCGGGCCCTAGGTCCTCGTGTGGAGTCTAGGACGGAACCTGAGGATTCATCTCCAGTGCTGACATGGATCGTTGGGTATTTCTGGAGGTTCCACATGGGAGTCAGTCTTCGTCTCGAGTGGTAACATGCAAGTCCGCATTTCTACCGAGGTGGATCAGCCGTGGCAGTCTTCCCGTTGCCTTGATACAGGGATCTGTGGCATTCCATGGAGGATTTTCCACGAGGTTTTCCCACAGGGCTGTCACAAGTGCCACTGTGGTCTGAGTCGATCCTCGGTGTGCATGTCAAGGAAGTGCAGGGAAATCAGCTTCTTCTGGTGTGGACTGAGACATTTTGTGCACATTGGGAATGGTGACACGAGCCCTGGAGTTCCTCTCGACTTTCCTGCGGAGAGCGCCTCCTCCGAGATTTGACAGGAAAGCCGGGAATCCTTTCCCGACGAAGCAGGAAAAAAAACCCTCATCTCGAACTCTTAGGACGAAATGGGGCTCCTCTTTATGTGGGCGGGACCTTCGGTGTTCCTCTCGAGTGGAGGCGGGTATGTCGGGGAACTTCTTGAGTTGCAGCAAGGGTGTGAAGGACCTTTTCGAAGTTCAGGAGGGAAGGGATGATTTGCCTCGAGACGCCTCAGTGGAAAATGGCCTCATCTCGCCTGGAGGGGAAAACCTCCTGGATTTTCTCGGGTTGCGGCGGGACCTTCTCGAGTTACGTTGGGGACTTATGGGACCTTCCCTGGTGGCCTCAGGAAAGGCCAGTCTCCATGCCAGTTGCGAGGGGACAGTCGGGATTCCTCTGCAGTCGGTGACGGGGCCTAAGACCTAGTGTGGGGTCTAAGACGGAACCTGAGGATGTCTCTCCAGTGCTGACATGGATCTTGAGGTCCTTCTGGGGGCTCCACAGGGGAGTCAGTCCTCGTCTCGAGTGGGGACATGCACGTCCGCTTTCCTCACGAGCTGGAGCACCCGTGGCAGTCGTCCCGTCCCCTTGATACAGGGATCTGTGGCATTCTTTGGAGGCTTTCGCATCAGGCACTCCGACAGGGCTGTCACAGTTGCCATGTGGTGTGAGTCGATCCGTGGCATGCATGTCGAGGAATTGCAGGGAAATCAGGTTCTTCTGGAGTGGACTAAGTCATTTTGTGCACATTGGGAATGGTTTCCGAGCCCTGGAGTCCCTCTTGACTTTCCTGTGGAGAGCGCCTCCTCCGAGATGCGACAGGAAAGCCGGGAATCCTTCCCCGACGAAGCAGGGAAAGGCACCCTAATCTAGAGATATGGGGAGGAAACGGGACTCCTCTTGATGTGGGCGGGACCCTCGGTGTTCCTCTCGAGTGGAGG
>NW_024070199.1:18729-30426 GCF_014754425.2 Oryx dammah
CCTCCTCCGAGATGCGAAAGGAAACCCGGGAATCCTTTCCCGACGAAGCAGGGAAAGGAACCCTCATCTCGAGCTTTGCGGAGGAAACGGGGCTCCTCTTGATGTGTGCGGGATCCTCGGTGTTCCTCTCGAGTGGAGGCGGGTATTTTGGGGAACTTCTTGAGTTGCACCAAGGGTGTGAAGGACCCTTTTGAAGTTCAAGCTGGAAGGGGTGATTTTCCTCCAGAAATCTCAGCGGAAAAGGGCCTCGTCTCCCCTGGAGGGGAGAACCTCCTGGATATTTTCCAGTTGCAGCGGGAGCTTCTCGAATTACTACGGGGACCTCTGGGACCCTCCCTTGTGGCCTCAGGAAAGGCCAATCTCCATGCGAGTTGCGAGGGGCCTGTCGGGATTCCTTGCAGTCGGTGCCGGGGCCTAAGACCTCGTGTGGAGTCTATCAGGGAAGCTTATGATTCCTCTCCAGTGCTGACATGGATCTTGGGGCACTTCTGGAGGCTCCACAGGGGAGTCAGTCCTCGTCTCAAGTGGGGACATGTACATCGGCTTTCCTCACTAGCTGGAGCAGCCGTGACAGGCTTCCCATCGCCTTGATACAGGGATCTGTGGCATTCCATGGAGGCTTTCCTACGAGGTTTTCACACAGGGCTGTTTCACGTGCCACTGTGGTGAGAGTGGATCCTCGGCATGCAAGTCTAATCAGTGCAGGCAAATCAGGTTCTTCTGGAGTGGACTGAGATAGTTTGTGCACATTGGGAATGCTGGCACGACCCCTCGCTTTCCTCTCGACTTTCCTGTGGAGAGCGCCTCCTCTTCAGATGCGACAGGAACGCCGTGAATCCTTTCCCGACGAAGCAGGGAAAGGAACCCTCATCTCGAGCTATGAGGCGGAAACGGGGCTCCTCTTGATGTGGGCGGGACCCTCGGTGTTCCTCTCGAGTGGAGGCGGGTATGTCGGGGAACTTCTTGAGTTACAGCAAGGTTGTGAAGGACCCTTTCGACATTCCAGAGGGCAGGATTGATTTGCCTCTAGACGACTCAGCAGAAAATGACTCATCTCGCCTGGAGAGGAGAACCTCCTGGGTTTTCTCGCGTTGCGGAGGGAACTTCTCGAGTTACGTCAGGGACCCAGGGACCCGCTTTTGTGGCGTCAGGAAAGGCCTGTCTCCATGCGAGTTCCGAGGGGCCTGTCAGGTTTCCTCTGCAGTCGGTGCCAGGGCCTAAGACCTCGTGATGATTCGAGGCTTAAACCTGAGGATTCCTCTCCAGTGCTGACATGGATCTTGGGGTACTTCTGGAGGCTCCACAGGGGAGTCAGTCCTTGTCTCGTGTGGGGACATGCACGTCCCCTTTCCTCCCGAGCTGGAGCAGCAGTGGCCGTCTTCCCATCGCCTTGATACAGGGATCTGTTGCATTCCATGGAGGCTTTACCACGAGGTTTTCCCACAGGGCTGTCACACGTGCCACTGTGGTGTGAGTCGATCCTCTGCATGCAAGTCGAGGCATTGCAGGGAAATAAGGTTCTTCTGGAGTGGACTGAGATATTTTGTGCACATTTTGAATGTTGGCACGACCCCTGGAGTTCCTCTCGACTTTCCTGTGGAGAGCGCCTCCTCTTGAGATGTGACAGGAAAACCGGGAATCCTTTCCCGACGAAGCAGTGAAAGGAAACCTTATCTCAAACTACAAGGCGGAAACGGAGCACCTCTTCATGTGGCGGGACCCTCGGGGTTCCTCTAGAGTGGAGACAGGTATGTCAGGGAACTTCTTGAGTTGCAGCAAGGGTGTGAAGGGCCCTTTCGAATTTCAAGAGGGAAGGTGTGATTTGCTTCGAGACGCCTCAGCGGAAAAGGGCCTCATCTCGCCTGGAGGGGAGAACCTCCATGATTTTCTCGAGTTGCGGAGGGTCCTTCCCGAGTTCTGACAGGGACCTCAGGGGCCCGCTCTTGAGGCCTCAGGAAAGGCCAGTCTCCATGCGAGTTTCGAGGGGCCTCTCGGGATTCCTCTCCATTCAGTGCCGGGGCCTAAGTCCTCGTGTGGATTCGAGTCCGGAACCTGAGGATGCCTCTCCAGTGCTGAGATGGATCTTGGGGTAATTCTGGAGGCTTCACAGGGTAGTCAGTCCTCGTCTCGAGTGGGGACATGCACGTCCTCTTTCCTCCTGAGCTGGAGCAGCCGTGGCAGGCTTCGCGACGCTTTAAAACAGGGATCTGTGGCTTTCCATGGAGGCTTTCCCACAAGGCTTTCCGACAGGGCTGTCACACGTGCCAACGTGGTGTGAGTCAATCCTCGGTGAGCAAGTGGAGGCAGTGGAGGGAAATCAGGTTCCTCTGGAGTCGACTGAGACATTAGGGGGACTTTGGGAATGGTGGCACAACTCCTGGTGTTCCTCTCGACTTTCCTGTTGAGAGCGCCTCCTCTTGAGGTGCAACGGGAACGCCGGGAATCCTTTCCCAAAAAAGCAGGGAAAGGAACCCTGCTCTCAAGCTACGAGGCGGAAACGGGGCTCCTCTTGATGTGGGCTTTACCCTCGGTATTCCTCTCTAGTGTAGACGGGTATCTCGGTGAACTTCTTGAGTTGCAGCAAGGGTGTGAAGGACCAAATCGAATTTGAAGAGGGAAGGTGTGATTTGCTTTGAGATGCCTCAGCGGAAAAGGGTCTCGTCTCACCTGGAGGGGAGAAGCTCCTGGATTTTCTCGAGTTGCGGCGGTTCCCTCTCGAGTTACGACGGGGACGTCATGAACCCGCTCTTGACGCCTCAGGAAAGGCCAGTCTCCATGCGAGTTGTGAGGGGCCTCTAGGGATTCCTCTCCATTCGATGCCGGGGCCTAAGTCCTCGTGTGGAGACGAGACTGGAACCTGAGGATTCCTCTCCAGTGCTGACATGGAACTTGGGGTACTTCTGGAGGCTCCACAGGGGAGTCAGTCCTCGTCTCGAGTGGGAACATGCACGTCCGCTTTCCTCCCAATTTCGAGCAGCGGTGGCAGGCTTCCCGTCACCTTGAAACAGGGATCTGTGGCTTTCATGGAGGCTTTCCCACGAGGCTTTCCCACAGCCCTGTCACACGTGCCACCATGGTGTGAGTCAATCCTCGGGCTGCAATTCGAGGCAGTGCAGAGAAATCAGGTTCCTCTGGAGTGGACTGAGACATTTGGGGTACTTTGCGAATGGTCTTATGGCCCCTGGAGTTCCTCTCGACTTTCCTGTGGAGAGCGCCTCCTCTTGAAATGCGACGTGAACGCCGGAAATCCTTTCCCGATGAAGCAGGGAAGGAACCCTCATCTCGTGCCACGAGTGGGAAACGGGGCTCCTCTTGATGTGGGCGGGACCCTCAGAATTCCTCTCGAGTGGAGACAGGTATGTCGGGGAACTTCTTGAGTTGCAGCAAGGCTGTGAAGGACCCTTTCGAAGTTCAAGAGGGACGGTGTGATTTGCCTCGATATGCCTCAGCGGAAAAGGGCCTCATCTCGCCTGGAGGGGAGAACCTCCTGGATTTTCTCGAGTTGTATCAGGTCCCTCTCGAGTTACCACGGGGACCTCAGGGTCCCGCTCTTGTGGCCTCAGGAAAGGCCAGTCTCCATGCAAGTTGTGAGGGGCCTTTTTGGATTCCTCTCCCGTTGGTGCCAGATCCTAAGACCTCGTGTGGAGTCGAGGCCGGAACCTGAGGATTCTTGTCAGGTGCTGACATGGATCTTGGGGTACAGCTGGAGGCTCAACAGGGGAGTCAATCCTTGTCTTGACTGGGGACATGCACGTCCGCTTTCCTCTCGAGCTGGAGCAGCCCTGGCAGGCTTCCCGGCGCCTTGATACAGGGATCTGTGGCTTTCCATAGAGGCTTTCCCACGAGGCTTCCCACAGGGCTCTCACACGTGCCACCGTGGTGTGAGTCGAACCTCGGGCTGCAATTCGAGGCAGTTCCAGGAAATCAGGTTCCTCTGGAGTGGACTGAGACATTTGGGGAACTTTGGGAATGGTGGCATGACCCCTGGAGTTCCTCTCGATTTTCCTGTGGAGAGCGCCTCCTTTTGAGATGTGACGGTTATTCCGGGAATACTTTCTCGACGAAGCAGGGGAAAGAACCCTCATCTCGAGCTACGAGGCTGAAACAGGGCTTCTCTTCATGTGGGCGGATCCCTCGGTGTTCTTCTCAACTGGAGATGGGTATGTCGGGGAACTTCTTGAGTTGCAGCAAGGGTGTGAAAGACCCTTTAGAAGTTCAAGAGGGAAGGTGTGATTTGCTTCGAGACTCCTCAGTGGAAAAGGGCCTCATCTCGCTTGGAGGGGAGAACCTCTTGGATTTTCTCGAGTTGCATCGGGTCCCTCTCGAGTTACGACGGGGACCTCAGGGACCCGCTCTTGTGGCCTCTGGAAAGGCCAGTCTCCATGCGAGTTGCGAGGAGCCTCTCGGGATTCCTCTCCCTTCGGTGCCGGGGCCTAAACCTCGTGTGGTGTCAAGGCCGGAACCTGAGGATTCGTCTCCAGTGCTGACATGGATCTTGGGGTACTTCTGGAGGTTCCACAGGGGAGTCAGTTCTCGTCTCGAGTGGAGACATGCACGTCCGCTTTCCTCCCGAGCTGGAGCAGCCCTGGCAGTCTTCCCATCGCGTTGATACAGGGATCTGTGGCTTTCCCTCGAGGCTTTCCCACGAGGCTTCCCACAGGGCTGTCACACGTGCGACCGTGGTGCGTCGATCCTCGGCATGCAAGTCGAGGCAGTGCAGAGAAATCAGGTTCCTCTGGAGTGGACTGAGACATTTGGGGTACTTTGCGAATGGTCTCACGGCCCCTGGAGTTCCTCTCGACTTTCCTGTGGAGAGCGCCTCCTCTTGAAATGCGACGGGAACGCCGGAAATCCTTTCCCGATGAAGCAGGGAAAGGAACCCTCATCTCGTGCCACGAGTGGGAAACGGAGCTCCTCTTGATGTGGGCGTGACCCTCAGAATTCCTCTCGATTGGAGACAGGTATGTCGGGGAACTTCTTGAGATTCTTCAAGGGTGTGAAGGACACCTGCGAAAATCAAAAGGAAGGTGTGGTTTGCCTCGAGACCCCTCAATGGAAAAGGGCCTCATCATGCCTGGAGGGGAGAACCTCCTGTATATTCACGGGTTTGGCGGTTCCCTCTCGAGTTACGATGGGTACCTCAGAGACCCGCTCTTTTAGCCTTGTTATGCACCTTGCCTGTATCTCCAAACCAACTGAGAGAACTAGTCCACCACAGTAATACAAAAGAAGAAAGGGAGTTTATTTCTAGCGCGCTAGGGCTTAAGTCTCATCCAGCTCAGTGGAATCTGTCAAGAGCCCCGAACAAAGGAGCATGGCTGCTTATATACAGGCATTTTCTTTGTCTCTATGAGAGGGTAGCTGGCGTTACATGATTGGTTTGGACAGGGTGAGCTCATGTCCTGTCGCCTTAGGATAGGCGCTACTTGGGGAATTCTAATAAGGTTAAGGAATGTTCTGGCCTTCCTAATTTGGTTACAGGCCACTTCTGTTAGGAAATCGCTGATTCAGGCCTTAGTCCTTGTAGGCCTCACTGAGCCGCTCATGGCCTGTATTTTGTCCCAACATTCCCCCCTGTCCTTGGATCATATAAAGGAATCTTCCTCCTGGTGCTGAGACACAGTTTGATATTGCTGTCGAAGCACAAACAGCTGTACAGTGTTTATGCATTCCTTTACAAAGGCTATGAGGCGGTTGATAATGCATGGACCAAAAGTTAGCATTAGTAAAATCACCAGTAGGGGTCCCAGCAAGGTGGAGATTAGAGTGGTCATCCAGTGAGACTGTTGGAACCAGGATTCGAACCACCCTTGTTGGGCCTTGCGTTCCCGTTTAGGTTGGGCTAGTCCTTCTTTTACCTTGGACATAGATTCTCTGACTATGCCTGTGTGGTCAGCATAGAAACAGCATTCCTCTCCTAGGGCTGCACAAAGTCCCCCTTGTTGCAGAAAAAGCAGATCTAACCCTCTTCTATTTTGCAGAACTACTTCAGAGAGGGAAGTCAGAGAAGATTCTAAATGGCTAATAGACTGTTCTATGCGGGAAATGTCTTCATCTATGGCTGCTCTTAAAGAGTTAAATCCTTGGCTCTGTAAGGACAAAGCTGTTATTCCTGTTCCAGCCCCAGCTATTCCAAGGCCAAACATTGTTGCTATAGTTATAACAGTTAGAGGTTCTTTTTTAACCCTGTATGTTCGTTCTTGTGAATTCAAGGCTAACTTCTGGGCCCAATAATCATACATTGTTTCTTCTGCCCGATAAAGAATTTTTGGCACAACTGCCACCATAATACAGAATTCCTCTTTAGGGTCGAAAATCGAGCTGTGCAGGCAGGGAGTTAACCCCGTGTGTGAACAAACCCACCATCCTCCCATCTGTGGTATCAGCCATTTGGCTACGGGCAAGTCTGCAGTTTCAATGACAAACATGCACAATGGGGATCTTTCTGACAACACTTTACCAATGCATAATCCCTTTCCCCATACTTCTTTCATTGTAAGACCTACTTTTTGTTCTCCCCATCGACACTGAGGAGGGTTAGAGCTGTTGTCCAGATTATATGAGGCATTTAAGCCTATTGCCTTGTAATAGGGTGGGATTAAGTTATAGCATAGCCAACAGGATTTGGTGGCTTCTGGATGGGTCTGATTTAAGGTAATATAAGCTGCCTTCACTAATTTCCATAGAGAATCTGTATGTTCAAATTGTGTAATGGGGCCTGCTCCCAGACTTTTCATTGGTTCCTCTGGTGTAGGCAAGCAGTGGTGGTCGGGTGAGGGGTTATATAAACCTGCTCAATGGGGTTTGGACCGAGGCTATACATTTGCACTGGTTCCAAGACTTGACTCACAATAATAATTCCACTATAAGTTCATAGCTCATCTTTTGCCTGGAGTCCCCATGACACCCCATTAACCCAGGCCCTTTCTTCCTTGGCTTTATCAACATTGAACCTTATTTTCACTTGGGCATAGTTAAGATCTTTGTCCCAATCTCTATATGGGGGTATAGGTCCAGAAAATGAGAAGTTAAGTATATCTCGATTTCCTACATCCCATCTTCTATGCCCACCAATCCCCGACCCATCATTGGAAGTAACACAATCCCAAGATTTACAATAATAATCCTGTATCCCCTCGCAAGTCCTCCAGTTATGTCTGGGTGCACCGGGACATGCCCAAAATAGGTGGTTCCGGAGGTGCCCCCTCTGCACAGGTGCATTTACCACTGGTTTGAGATCAAAGTACAAGTCGGGCCACCAAGTATTAGGTGGATGTACAGTGGTAGTCGAGTTGAACATTTCACGTGTCAGCCCATTCTGTAGCTTCCAAGTGATCCCGATGGGTTGATGCGGGCTCACGATGGCAGCCTCAGAGCAGAGCAGCATGGTCATCCACAGGACGATCTGGACGACTTGTGGTCCTGTTGGTGGCGGAGCCTCAGCTTGAGGGCGTTGGACGGGTGTAGAGAGGCTTCCCATTCTTTCTTGGCGTCTTCTTGTTCTGCTGGGGTGGCCTGACGTACATGGTTGCAATGCACCCAAGGCCCGATATCGTCAACCTTTAGGGCAGCTGGGGTGGTAAGAAGAACAACATAAGGACCCTTCCATCTAGGTTCTAGTGCCTTGGGGTGGTGCCTTCTGACCCATACCCAATCTCCTGGGCCAATATCATGGGAGGGGATAGTCTCTTTATTTTGACCTATGTGTATTCCTCAAAGCAAGTTCCAAACACGAGAATGCACTTTACCTAAGGCCATCAAGGCCTCTTGGAATTGCCCCAACGTTGGGGGCGGTAGTTTCTTTCCCTCAAAGATTGGACAGACAGGGGGAGATCTCCCGTACAGAATCTCAAATGGGGTCAGATTAAGAAGATAAGGAGTGTTACGGGCGCGAAAGAGAGCGAAGGGAAGGAGGGTCACCCAGTCCCCACCAGTCTCTATAGCCAATTTGGTTAAAGTTTCTTTTAGGGTCCGATTCATTCTTTCAACTTGCCCCGAGCTCTGAGGACTGTATTCACAATGCAACTTCCATTTGGTCCCCAGAGCAAGGGCAAGGCTCTGAACTACTTGACTCACGAAAGCAGGTCCGTTATCAGAGCCAATAGTTACCGGCAGTCCAAACCTAGAACTATCTCCTCTAAAATCTTTTTCGCCACTATCATTGCGGTTTCTCCCTTTGTAGGAAAAGCTTCTACCCACCCCGAAAAGGTGTCTACCAAGACTAACAGGTACCGGTAACCATACTTGCCTGGCTTTACCTCAGTAAAGTCTATTTCCCAGTGCTGCCCTGGCCCTTCTCCCCAATACCTCAGTCCAGTGTGTTGTCCTTTCCCTGGTTTCATCTGTTGGCATGCCTCACATGCTTGTGTTATCTCATGCACAGCTGCTTGATGCCGGGGAAATCTCAATCGTGCAGTTTGGAGGAGCATTAGAGTCTTTCTCTTTCTCAGGTGGGTGGTCAAATGCAGGTGTTCACATAGTTGCCGTCCCAGGTGAGTGGGGAGTATCAAGTATCCATCTGAGTCCCGGTACCACCCATCTTTGTCCTTCTGGAGGTTTTCATTTTTCTGAATCCAGGTCAGGTCGGAAGATGGATACTCGGGGGATGGGGGCAAGGTTCCCATACCTGGAGGAGGAAGTCCTATCACCAGCACAGAGGCGATGTGGTCTTCATTAGCTGCCTTCTGAGCTGCCAGGTCGGCAGCGCGATTTCCTCGCACCGTGGGGTCTTCACCTTTCTGGTGTCCAGGTACGTGAACTATAGACACAGCCCGAGGCATCTGCACAGCCTCCAAAAGTCTACGAATTTCAGGCAAATTTTTTTATTTCTTTTCCTTCAGCAGTCAAAAACCCCCGTTTCTGATATATAGGGCCCTGGATGTGCACCGTGCCAAAGGCGTAGCGGCTGTCAGTGTAAATGGTTATTCTCTTTCCTTTGGCCCTCTCTAGTGCTTGAATTAAGGCAATTAATTCTGCCTTTTGTGCAGAGGTGCCTGGGGGCAGGGCCTCAGCCCATACTGTCTGTCCAGAGTCATTTATTATTGTGGCTCCCACCCATCTCTGTCCATCTTTTATATAACTGCTCCCATCTGTAAACCATATTAGTTCACTGTTGTCCAGTGGCATATCTGTTAAGTCTTTTCATATTGCCGTTACCCCGGCCAGTATTTCATCACAATTGTGGAGGGGGCTACCCTCCTCTGGATTGGGCAAGAGAGTAGCCAGATTTAAAGAACATGGCGTTTGAAAATGTATCCATGGGGTGTCGAGCAGTAAAGCCTGATAGTGTGTCAATCAGGCATTAGAAATCCATTTACCTGGGGGCTGCTTTAGAACTCTCTCTATGGCATGAGGAGTGTAAACCAAGAGTTTCTGTCCATAAGTCAGTTTATCAGCATCGTGGACCAAGAGGGCAGTGACCACCCTGCTGCCACTGGGTCCAGCCTCTTGGAGAGGTAAGCTACAGGCCGCTTCCATGGTCCCCATTTCTGTGTTAGTACCCCTTTTCCTACACCTCGTTTTTCATCTATATATAATTGAAAAGGCTTAGATGGGTCAGGGAGGGCAAGGGCAGGAGCTTCTAGCAAGGCTTGCCTGAGCTCCTGGAAGCCCATTTTCATTGGTTCAGTCCATTCCCAGTCTTTATTTTCTTTTGTCCCTTCATATAAGGGCCTTGCCTTTTCTGCAAACCCCAAGATCCATAACCGGCAATACCCCACAGTTCCTAGGAACTCTCTCACTTGTCTAGGGTTAGCTGGCTCAGGGATCTGGAGAATGGTTTCTTTCATGGCCTGTGTTAGCCATCTTTGGCCCTGTTTTATTTTGTAGCCGAGGTATGTGACCTCTTGTTTGGCGATTTGGGCCTTCTTGGCACTGGCCCTGTAACCCAAAGCCCCCAAGGTCTGAAGATCACCTGTTGCCTCTTGGCAACTTGATTCTGTAGTTGCTGCCAGCATAAGGTCATCAACATACTGCAGTAAAACAATAGCAGGGTGCTCGACCCGGTACTCATGGAAGTCTTCATCGAGGGCTTCATTGAACAGCGTGGATGAATTTTTGAAACCCTGTGGCAAGCGAGTCCATGTCAGCTGCACGGGGGTTTGGCCACTGTCTTCTTGCCATTCAAAGGCAAAGATCTCTTGGCTTGCAGGGGCGAGGGCCAAACTGAAAAAAGCATCTTTCAAATCCAAGACAGTATGCCAGATAGAGTTTGGAGGTAAGCTGCTTAGTAGTGTATAAGGGTTGGGGACTGGGGGATGAATATCACTCACCCGTTTGTTGACTTCACAGAGATCCTGGACTGGTCTGAACTCAGTTCCCCCAGGCTTTTTCATGGGCAACAGGGGAGTGTTCCATGGGGACCGGCATCTTTTTAAGATCCCTGCTTTCATGAGGCGCTGTATATGAGGTGTAATTCCTTGTCTTGCCTCTTGACTCATAGGATATTGCTTTATCCTCACCGGAAGGGCATTGACTTTTAATTCGACGATGATAGGAGGCTGCTGTTTGGCTAGTCCCATTCCCGCCGTTTCTGCCCAGGCCTGAGGGTATTTTTGGACCCATAACTGTACATCAAGGCTTACCGTCGTAGGGGCCTCTGGCAGATAGAGTCTGTATTCATCATTTAATGCCAGAGACAGAACTTGGAGAGGCTATCCAGTCCCATCCAGGACTGACACCTGCCCATGGTCGAAATGAATTTGGGCATTCACCTTAGACAACAAGTCTCTTCCTAGCAAGGGTGCTGGGCATTCAGGTATCATCGGGAATGAGTGGGTCACCTGGTGGGCCCCCAAGTTCACATGCCGTTTTGTGGTCCATCCATATCGTTTAGTCCCGGTTGCTCCTTGCACCCAACTTCTCTTTTTAGACATAGGCCCGTCCTTCTGATTTAGAACTGAGTATTGGGCTCCTGTGTTTACCATGAAGCCAACCGGTTTCACCTCCACATTTATGGTTACCCAGGACTCGGGGAGGGGTGCCGAGCCTTGACCCCCCTAGTCGCTATCCTCTCCCACATAGAGGATGCGACTTTCTGGAGAAGGGGTCTCGTTTTTGGAGATCCTGGGCCTCTCTTTCAGATTTTTCTTGGGGCATCTATCTTTCCAATGCCCAAATTCTTTACAAAGCGCACATTGGTTCTTTTCAAGTCTACGCCTTGCTGTCTTTTCTTCGGTTTTTGAGTCTATCTTCCTTCCTTTTTGGATTTTGCCCTTATTTTCAACCCCAGCAAAAAATATCTGGGCCAGTTCTTTTTTATTTTTACGGTTTTCCTCAGCTCTGAATTCCCTTTCTTCCCTTCCAATGTGGCCCTCTCTTTCCTCCAGGGTCTCTCTATGATTAAAAACTCTTTCTGCTGCCCTCACTAAATCCTGCAGGGATTGTTCATTTAACCTCTCTATCTTCTGTAGTTTTCTTCTAATATCGGGGACTGCTTGGTTCACGAATGCTAACATAACAGCTGCTCGTGACTCATCTGCCTGTGGGTCCATAGGGGTATACTGTCTAAAGGCCTCCATCAGCCTTTCAAGGAAAGCTGCTGGGCTTTCATTTGGCTCTTGCCTTACCGAATTTATTTTCACCAAATTTTTTGGCTTCCTGGCGGCCGCTCTAAGGCCGGCCATAAGAGTCTTTCAGTACACCCAGAGAAGCTCCCTACCTTCTGCCCGTTCGAAGTCCCAGTTGGGTCTCACCAAA
>NW_024070199.1:30436-288735 GCF_014754425.2 Oryx dammah
GCTCCCTACCTTCTGCCCGTTCGAAGTCCCAGTTGGGTCTCACCAAAGGGAATCCCGACGCTCCCTACCTTCTGCCCGTTCGAAGTCCCAGTTGGGTCTCACCAAAGGGAATCCCTCCTCAATAAGGTTAGGCTGTATTGTAGGCCTCCCATCAACCCTGGGTACATTCTTCCGGGCTTCTGATAGAATTTGTTCACGCTCCTCAGTGGTAAAAAGCACCTGTAACAGTTGCTGACAATCATCCCATGTGGGGTTATGAGTGAACAATATGGACTCTATAAGATTAATTAGTCCCTGCGGCTTTTCAATTAATGAGGGATTTTGGGTTTTCCAATTGTAAAGGTCACTTGTGGAGAAGGGCCAATATTGATAAGCCCGAGTCCCATCCTCACGTGCCGGTCCCGCCCGGACCGGAAATGCTCGAACGGTGGAGGAGGGAACCTCTGGGTCATCTTCTCCGGTTACATTGGCCAGTCCCCTTGTCCTTCCCCGAGTTCCCTGGCGGGGCCTCCTTCCTAGGGGGAAGCTGATGGCCCGGATTCTCTTTGGGTTTCTCCCAATGAAACCTGTGGAACCTGAGGAAGCAAGAGCGGATGTGGATCCGCTTAGGGGGGTGGAGATAGCTCGGTCTCCAGATCTATCAGATTAGGATATAGAGAGGATTCCCGGAATACTGGTTTCGGCTGCTTTTCATTCTTCTTTTCTTCTTTCTCTTCAGAAGCTTGCATGACTAGCACCTGTGGGCCTGGCGAGGTAGGAATTGGGGAAGGGGGACGGGGAGAGTTGGGAGGTTTAGGGGAGGTTACGACAAAGGGTTTAAGCCATTCTGGTGGGTTCCTCACTAAATCTTGCCAGACCACAATATAGGGGGTCTGGTCTGGGTGTCCGGCAGGGCCAGGAGCGAGTACCCTCTCTTTAAATGCCTGGATAATTTGTGGATTGAAGGTTCCCTCTTGTGGCCATCCAACATCAAAGACATGCCGCTCAGCGGAGCAGAAAGTCACCAGTCGACTCTTTTTCACCAGCAATGATAAGTTCTGAGCTCTAGACTTAAAATCGGAGAAGTGGTCAGTTGTCAGAGACAATGGTGTAGAAGTAGATTGTCCCATGGCCACAAGGAACACGAGTAACAATTAGCAATAAGACTCACACAGACAGGACAGTGCCAGCACATAGAACACAAGGTCACACAGACAGATGTTAGTCCCTAGCAACAAAAGCCTGCTTTTCTAATTCTAGGTATCTTACCGTCAGGACGTCCTCAGTGCAAGCTGCCTTCCCGGTACATTACCGGGGACTCGGCTTCACGCTGGGCTTACCTCTTAGCTTTTACCCAGATGCCTCCCCAGTACGATACTGGGCCCCGGACTTAGTCTGGGTCACAGAGCACGTACCCCCTTAATGGGGTTCCTCCCTTCTACTAGGAGAGTTATTCTCCCCAGTAGGATGGAGATCCCAGATGAGCCGCCAAATGTTACGCACCGTGTCCATACCTCCAAATCAACCAAGAGAACAAGTCCACCACAGTAATGCAAAAGCAGAAAGGGAGTTTATTTCTAGCGCGCTAGGACTCAAGTCTCATCCAGCACAGTGGAATCTGACAAGAGCCCCGAACAAAGAAGCATGGCCACTTATATACAGGCATTTTCTTTGTCTCTATGAGAGGGTAGCTGGCGTTACATGATTGGTTTGGACAGGGTGAGCTCATGTACTGTCGCCGTAGGATAGGTCCTCCTTGGGGAATTCTCCTAATAAAGTTAAGGAATGTTCTGGCCTTCCTAATTTGGTTATGGGCCACTTCTGTTAGGAAATCGCTGATTCAGGCTGTAGTCCTTGTAGGCCTCACTGAGCCGATCATGGCCTGTATTTGCTCCCAAAAGACTGAAGAAAGGCCAGTCTCCATGCGAGTTGTGAGGGTCCTCTCGTGATTCCTCTCCAGTCGGTGCTGGTGCCAAAGACCTCATGTGGAGGTGAGGCCAGAACCTGAGGATTCTTCTCCAGTAGTGACATGAATCTTGGGGTACTTCTGGAGGCTCCACAGGGAAGTAAGTCCTCGTCTCGACTGGGCACATGCACGTCCGCTTTCCTCCCGAGCTGAGGCAGAAGTGTTAGCCTTCCCGTCGCGTTGATACAGGGATCTGTGGCTTTCCCACGAGGCTTTCCCACAGGGCTGTCACACGTGCCTCCGTGGTGTGAGTCGATACTCGGCGTGAAGGCAAGGCAGTGCAGGAAAATCAGGTTCCTCTGGAGTGGACTGAGACATTTGGGGGACTTTGGGAAGAGTGACACGACCCCTGGAGAGCCTCTTACCTTTCCTGTGGAGAGCGCCTCCTCTTGAGATGTGACGGGAAGGCCGGGAATCCTTTCCCGACGAAGCAGGGAAAGGAAACCTCATCTCAAGCTACGAGGCAGAAACAGGGATCCTCTTGATGTCAGCGGGACCCTCGGTGTTCCTCTCGAGTGAAGACGGGTATGTCGGGGAACTTCTTGAATTGCAGCAAGGGTGTGAAGGAACCTTTAGAAGTTCAAGAGGGAAGCTGTGATTTGCCTTAGATTCCTCAGCGGAAAGGGGCCTCATCTCGCCTGGAGGGGAGAATCTCCTGGATTTTCTCGAGTTGCGGCGGGTCCCTCTCAAGTTATGACGGGGACTTCAGGGACCCGCTCTTGTGGCCTCAGGCAAGCAAGTCTCCATGTGAATTGCGAGGGGCCTCTGGGAATTCCTCTCCAGTCGGTGTCAGGGCCTAAGAACTCATGTGGAGTCGAGGGCGGAATCTGAGGAGTCCTCTCCAATGCTGACATGGACCTTGGGGTACTTCTGGAGGCTCCAGAGTGGAGTCAGTCTTCGTCTCCAGTGGGGACATGCACATCCGCTTTCCTCTCGAATGGAGCAGCACTGTCAGGCTTCCTGTCGCATTGATACAGATATCTGTGGCTTTCCATCGAGGCTTTCCCACAGGGCTGTCACACGTGCCACCATGGTGTGAGTCGATAGTCGGCATGAAAGTCGAGGCAGTGCAGGGAAATCAGCTTCTTCTGCAGGGGACTGAGACATTTGGGGGACTTTGGGAATGTTGGGACGACCCCTGGAGTTCCTCTCGACTTTCCTGTGGAGAGCGTCTCCTCTTGAGGTGTGCCAGGAATACCGTGAATCCTTTCCCAACAAAGCAGGGAAAGGTAGCCTCACCTCAAGCTATGAGGCGGAAACGGGGCTCCTCTTGATGTTGGCAGGATCCTAGGTGTTCCTCTCGAGTGGAGACGCGTATGTTGCGGAACTTCTTGAGTTGCAGGAAGGGTGTGAAGGACACTTTCGAAGTTCAAGAGGGAAGGTGTGATTTGTCTCGAGACGCCTCAGTGGAACAGCGCCTCATCTCGCCTGGAGGGAAGAACCTCCTGGATCTTCTCGAGTTGGGGCGGGTCCCTCTCGAGTTAGGATGGGGATCTCAGGGACCCACTCGTGAGGCCTCAGGAAAGGCCAGTCTCCATGTGAGTTGCGAGGGGCCTCTCGGGATTCCTCTAGGGCCGGTTATGGGCCTAAGACCACGTGTGGAGTCAAGGCCAGAACCTGAGGATTCCTCTCCAGTGCTGACATGGATCATGGGGAACTTCTGGAGGCTCAATAGGGCAGTCAGTCCTCGTCTAGAGTGGGGACATGCACGTCCTCTTTCCTCCCAAGCGGAAGCATCAGTGTCAGGCTTCCCGTAGTGTTGATACAGGTATCTGTGGCTTTCCCTCGAGGCTTTCCCACGAGGCTTTCCAACAGGGCTTTCACACGTGCGACCACGGTGTGAGTCGATCCTCGGCATGCAAGTAGAGGCAGTGCAGGGAAATCAGGTTTCTGTGGAGTCTACTCTGGCATTTGGGGGACTTTGGGAATGGTGGCACGACCTCTGGAGTTCCTCTCCTCTTTCCTGTAGGGCGCGCCTCCTCATGAGATGCGACGGGAATGCTGGGAATCCTTTCCCGACGAAGCAGGGAAAGGAACCCTCATCTCAAGCTACGAGGTGGAAACGGGGCTCCTCTTGATGTTGGCGGGACCCTCGGTGTTCCTCGCGAGTGGAGACAGGTTTGTCGGGGAACTTCTTCAGTTGCAGCAAGGGTGTGAAGGACCCTTTCAAAGTTCAAGAGGGAAGGTGTGATTTGCCTCGAGACCCTTCAGCGGGAAATGGCATCATCTCGCATGGAGGGGGAACCTCCTCGGTTTTTTCGAGTTGCGGCTGGTCCCTCTCAAGTTACGACAGGGACCTCAGGGACCCGCTCTTGTGGCCTCAGGAAAGGCCAGTCTCCATGAGAGTTGTGAGGGGCCTCTCAGGCTTCCTCTACAGTCGGTGTTGGGGCCTAAGTCCTTGTGTGGAGTCGAGGCTGGAACCTGAGGATTCCTCTCCAGTGCTGATATGGATCTTGGGGTACTTCTGGAGGCTGCACAGGGGAGTAAGTTCTCATCTCGAGTGCGGACATGCATGTCCGCATTGCTCCCAAGCTGGAGCAGCAGTATCAGGCTTCTCATCGTGTTTATACAGTGATCTGCTGCTTTCCCTCGAGGCTTTCACATTAGGCTTTCCCAAAGGGCTGTCACACGTGCCACCGTGGTGTGAGTCGATCCTTGGCGTGAAAGTAGTGGCAGTGCAGGGAAATCACGTTCCTCTGGAGTGAACTGAGACATTTGAGGGGCCTTTGAGAATGATGGCCCGACCCCTGGAGTTCCTCTCGATTTTCCGGTGAAGAGCCCCTCCTCTGAGATGTGCCAGGAATGCCACATAAGTTTTCCCGACAAAGCAGGGAAAGGAACCCTCAAATAGAGCAACGAGGTGGAAACGGGGCTCCTCTTGATGTTGGCAGGACCCTCGATGTTCCTCTCGAGTGGAGCCGGGTATGTCGGGTAACTTCTTGAGTTGCAGCAAGGGTGTGAAGGATCCTTTCAAACTTCAAGAGGCAAGGTGTGATTTGCCTCGAGACGCCTCAGCCAAAAAGGGCCTCATCTTGCCTGGAGGCGAGAACCTCCTGGATTTTCTCAAGTGGTGTCAGGTCCCTCCCGAGTTGCAGCGGGTCCCTAGTGAGTTATGATGGGGACCTCAGGGACCGTCACTTGTGGCATCAGAAAAGGCCAGTCTCCATGCAAGTTGCGAGGGGCCTCTCGGGATTCCTCTCCATTCGGTGCTGGGGCCTAAGACCTCGTGTGGAGTTGAGGCCGGACCCTGACGATTCCTCTCCAGTGCTGACATGGATCTTGGGGTACTTCTGGAGGCTTCACAGGGGAGTCAGTCCTCGTCTCGAGTGGGGACATGCACGTCCGCTTTCCTCCCGAATTGGAGCAGCTGTATCATGTTTCCTGTCGCGTTGATACAATGATCTGAGGTTTTCCCTCGAGGCTTTCCCACGAGGCTTTCATACAGGGCTGTCACATGTGCCACCGTGGTGTGAGTCGAAACTCGGCGTGAAAGTCGAGGCAGTGCTGGGAAATCAGGTTCCTCTGGAGTGGACTGAGACATCTGCAAGACTTTGGGAATGGTCTCACGACACCTGGAGTTCCTCTCGACTTTCCTGTGGGGAGCGCCTCCTCTTGAGATGCGACGGGAATGCCAAGAAACCTTTCCCGATGAGCAGGGAAAGGAACCCACATCTCGAGCTACGAGGCACAAACGGATCTCCTCCTGATGTTGGCGGGACCCTCGGTGTTCCTCTCGTGTGGAGACGGGTATGTCGGTGAACTTCTTGAGTTGCAGCATGGGAGTGAGTGACCCTTTGGAAGTTCAAGAGGGAAGGTCTGATTTGCCTTGAAACGCCTTAGGGGAAAACAGACTCATCTCGCCTGGAGGGGAGAACCTTCTGGATTTTCTCGAGTTGCGGCAGGTCCCTTTTGAGTTGCGGCGGGTCCCTAGCGATTTACCACAGGGACATCAGGGACCCGCTCTTGTGGCCTCAGGCAAGGCCAGTCTCCATGCGAGTTTCAAGCGGCTTCTCGGGATTCTTCTCCAGGCGGTACCGGGGCCTAAGACCTCGTGTGGAGTCGAGGCCGGGGAATGAGGATTCCTCTCCAGTGCTGACATGGACCTTAGGTACTTCTGGAAACTCCTCCTGTGAGTCAATCCTCGCGTCGAGTGGGGACATGCACATCCGCCTTCCTCCCAAGCTGGAGCAGTGGTGTCAGGCTTCCGGTCGCATTGATACAGTGGTCTGCGTCTTTCCCTTGAGGCTTTCCCATGAGGCTTTCCCACGAGGCTTTCCCACAGGGCTGTCATACGTGCCACCGTGGTATAAATCGTCACTTGGCCTGAATGTCCAGGCAGGGCAGGGAAATCAGGTTCCTCTGGAGTGGTCTGAGACATCTGAGGGACTTTGGGAATGGTGGCACGACCCGTGGAGTTCCTCTCCATATTCCTGTGGAGAGCGCCTCCTCTTGAGATGCAACGGGAATGCCAGGAATCCTTTCCCGATGAAGCAGGTAAAGGAAACCACATCTCGAGCTACGAGGCGGAAATGGGGCTCCTCTTGATGTTGGCGGGACCCTTGGTGTTCCTCTCCCGTGGAGATGGGTATGTCGGGGAACTTCTTGAGTTGCAGCAAGGGTGTGAAGGACCCTTTCGAAGTTCAAGAGGGAAGGTGTGATTTGAGTCGAGATGCCTCAGCGGAAAAGGGCCGCATCTCGCCTGGAAGGGAGAACCTCCTGGATTTTCTCGAGTTCCGGTGATTCCCACTTGAGTTACGGCACGGACCTCAGGGACCCCCTCTCGTGGCTTCAGGAAAGACAAGTCTCATTGCGAATTGTGAGGGGCCTCTCAGGATTCCTCTCCAGTTGGTCCCGGGGCCGAAGACCTCCTGTGGAGTCTTGGCCGGAACCTGAGGATTCCTCTCCAGTGCTGAAATGGATCGTGGGGTACTTCTGAAGGCTCCACAGGGGAGTCAGTCCTCGTCTCGAGTGGGGACATGCAAGTCCGCTTTCCTAATGAGCTGGACCAGCAGTGTCAGGCTTCCCATCGCGTTGAAACAGGGATCTGTGGCTGTCCCTCGAGGCTTTCCCACAAGGCTTTCCCAAAGGTCTGTCACACATGCCACCGTGGTGTGAGTTGATACTGGGCGTGCAAATCGAGGAAGTTCAGGGAAATCAGCTTCCTCTGGAGAGGACTGAGACATTTGGGGTTCTTTGAGAATGGTGGCCCGACGCCTGGAGTTCCTCTCGACTTTCCTGAGGAGAGCGCCTCCTCTTGAGATGTGACGGGAACCCCGGGAATCCTTTCCCGACGAAGCAGGGATAGGAACCCTCATGTCGAGCTACGAGGCGGAAACGGGGCTCCTCTTGATGTGGGCGGGACCCTGGGTGTTCCTCTCGAGTGGAGATGGGTATGTCGGTGAACTTCTTGTGTTGCAGCAAGGGTATGAAAGATACTATCAAAGTTCAAGAGGAAAGGTGTGATTTGCCTCGAGACGCATAAGCGGAAAAGGGCCTCATCTCGCTGAAGGGGAGAACCTCCTGCATTTCTCGAGGTGCGGCGGGTCGCTCTCAAGTTACGATGGGGAACTCAGGGACCCGCTCTTGGGGTCTCAGGAAAGGCCAGTCTCCATGAGAGTTGCGAGGGAACTCTCGGGACTCCTCTCCAGTCAGTGCCGATGCCTAAGACTTCATGTGGTGTCGAAGCCGGAACCTGAGGATTCCTCTCCAGTGCTGAAATTGATCGTGGGGTACTTCTGGAGGTTCCACAGGGGAGACAGTACTCGTCTCGAGTGGGGACATGCACGTCCGCTTTCATCCGGAGCTGGACCAGCAGTGTCAGTCTTCCCATCGCGTTGATACAGGGATCTGTGGCTGTCCCTTGAGGCTTTCCCACGAGGCTTTCACACAGGGCTGTCACACGTGCCACCATTGTATGAATCGATACTGAGCCTGAATGTCGAGGCAGTGCAGGGAAATCAGGTTCCTCTGGAGTGGACTGAGACATTTGGGGGATTTGGGTAATGGTGGCATGACCCTTGGAGTTCCTCTCAACTTTCCTTTGGAGAGCGCCTCCCCTTGACATGCGACGGGAACGCCGGTAATCCTTTCCCGACGAAGCAGGGAAAGGGACCCTATCTCGAGCTACGAGGTGGAAACGGGGCTCCTCATGATGTTGGCGTGACCCTCGTTGTTCCTCTTGAGCGGAGACGGGTATGTCGGGGAACTTCTTGAGTTGCAGCAAGGGTGTGAAGGACCCTTTCGAGGTTCAATAGGGAAGGTGTGATTTGCCTTGAGATGCCTCAGCGGAAAAGGGCCTCATCTCGCCTGGAGGGGAGAACCTCCTGGATTTTCTCAAGTTGCAGTGGGTCCCTCCCATGTTAAGACGGGGACCTCAGAGACCCGCTCTTGTGGCCTCAGGCAAGGCCAGTCTCCATGCGAGTTTCAAGCGGCTTCTCGGGATTCCTCCCCAGTCGTTACTGCGGCCTAAGACCTCGTGTGGAGTCGAGGCTGGGGAATGAGGATTCCTCTCCAGTGCTGACATGGACCTTGGGTACTTCTGGAAACTCCTCCTGTGAGTCAATCCTCGCGTCGAGTGGGGACATGCATGTCCGCTTTCCTCCCGAGCTGGAGCAGCGGTGTCAGGCTTCCGGTCGCATTGATACAGTGGTCTGCGTCTTTCCCTTGAGGCTTTCCCATGAGGCTTTCCCACGAGGCTTTCCCACAGGGCTGTCATACGTGCCACCGTGGTGTAAATCGTCACTTGGCCTGAATGTCCAGGCAGGGCAGGGAAATCAGGTTCCTCTGGAGTGGTCTGAGACATCTGAGGGACTTTGGGAATGGTGGCACGACCCGTGGAGTTCCTCTCCATATTCCTGTGGAGAGCGCCTCCTCTTGAGATGCGACGGGAATACCAGGAATCCTTTCCCGACGAAGCAGGTAAAGGAAACCACATCTCGAGCTACGAGGCGGAAATGGGGCTCCTCTTGATGTTGGCCGGACCTTCGGTGTTCCTCTCGTGTGGAGACGGGTATGTTGGGGAACTTCTTGAGTTGCAGCAAGGGTGTGAAGGACCCTTTCGAAGTTCAAGAGGGAAGGTGTGTTTTGCCTCGAGACGCCTCATTGGAAAAGGGCCTCATTTCGCCTGGAGGGGAGAACCTCCTGGATTTTCTCGAGTTGCAGTGGGTCCCTCTCGAGTTATGATGGGGACCTCAGGGACCCGCCTTTGTTGCCTCAGGAAAGGCCAGTCTCCATGCGAGTTGTGAGGGGCCTCTCAGGATTCCTCTCCAGTCGGTGCCGGGGCCTAAGACCTCATGTGAATTCCAGGCTGGAAACTGAGGATTCCTCTCGAGTGCTGACATGGAACTTGGAGTACCTCTGGAGTACCCACAGGGTAGTCAGGCCATCTCTCGAGTGGGGACATGCACGTCCGCTTTCCTCCCGAGCTGTAGCAGTATGTCAGGCTTCCTGATGCATTGATACACGGATCTGTGGCATTCCTTTGTGGCCTTCCCACAGGGCTGTCACACGTGCCACCGTGGTGTGAGTCGATACTTGGCGTGAAATTTGAGGCAGTGCAGGGAAATCAGGTTCCTCTGGATTGGACTGAGACATCTGGGGGAATTTTGGAATGGTGACACCACCCCTTGAGTTCCTCTCGTCTTTCCTGTTGAGAGTGCCTCCTCTTGAGATGCCATGGGAACGCCTGGAATCCTTTCCCAACGAAGCAGGGAAAGGGGACCCCTCATCTCGAGCTACGAGCCCAAAACAGGGCTCCTCTTGAATTTGGCAGGACCCTCGGTGTCCCTCTCGAGTGGAGACGGGTATACCTTGGAACTTCTTGAGTTTCAGCAAGGATGTGAAGGACCCTTTCCAAGTTCAAGAGCGAAGGTGTGATTTCCCTCCAGCCGCCTCAGCAGAAAAGGGCCTCATCTCGCCTGGAGGGTAGAACCTCCTGGATTTTCTCGAGTTGCTGTTGGTTCCTCTCGAGTTACGATGGGGACCTCAGGGACCCTCTCTTGGGGCCTCACGAAATGCCAGTTTCCATGCAAGTTTCCAGGGGCATCTCGGGATTCCTCTCCAGTCGGTGTCGGGGCCTAAGACCTCTTGTGGAGTCGAGACTGGAACCTGAGGATTCCTTTCCAGTGCTGACAAGGATCATGGGCTAGCTCTGGAGTCTCCACAGGGTATTCAGGCCTCGTCTCGAGTGGGGACATTCACGTCCACTTTCCTCCAGGCCTGCAGCAGCAATGTCAGGCTTTCCTTTGCATTCACCCAGGTATCTATGGCTTTACTTTGAGGCTTTACAACAGGGCTGTCACATGTGTCACCGTGTGATGAGTCGATACTTGGCGGGAAAGTCGAAGCAGTGCAGGGAATTCAAGTTCCTCTGGAGTGGGCTGAGACATTTGGGGGACTTTCGGAATGGTGGCACGTCCCCTTGAGTTCCTCCCGACTTTCCTGTGGAGAGCACCTCCTCTTGAGATGCGACGGGAACACTAGGAGTCCTCTCCCGAATAATCAGGGAAAGGAACCCTTATCTCAAGCTATGAGGCAGAAACGGGGCTCCTTTGATTTTGGCGGGACCCTCGGTGTTCCTCTGGATTGGAGACTGGTATGTTGGTGAACTTCTTGAGTTGCAGAAAGGCTGTGAAGGACCCTTTCGAAGTTGAAGAGGGAAGGTGTGATTTGGGTGAGACACCTCTGCGGAAAAGGGCCTCATCTCGTCTGGAGGTGAGTACCTCCAGGATTTTCTCGAGTTGCGGCAGGTTACTCTCGAGTTACGACGGTGACTTCAGGAACCCGCTCGTGTGTCCTCAGGAAAGGCCAGTCTCCATGTGAGTTGTGAGGGGCCTCTCGGGGTTCCTCTCCACTCAGTGCCGGGGCCTAAGACCTCGTGTGGAATCGAGGCTGTAACCTGAGGTTTCCTCTCCAGTGCTGATATGGATCTTGTCGTAGGTCTGGAGTGTCCACAGGAGAGTCAGGCTTCGTCTCGAGTGGAGACATGCATGTCCGCTTTCTTCCCGAGCTGTAGCAGCAGTGTTAGGCCTCCCATCGCATTGAAACAGGGATCTGTGGCTTTCCCTCGAGGCTTTCCTACAGGGCTGTCCCACGTGCCACCATGGTGTGAGTCGATACTCGGGGTGACAGTCAAGGCAGTGCAGGGAAATCACGTTCATCTGGAGTGGACTGAGATATTTGGGGGTCTTTTGGAATGGTGGCGTGACCCTTGGGTTCCTCTCGACTTTCCTGTTTAGAGTGCCTCCTCCTCAGATTCAGTGGGAACAACGGGACTCCTTTCCCGACGAAGCAGGTAAATGAACCCACATCTCGAGCTGAGGTCCTCTTGAGGTGTGACGGGAACCTATGTGTTCCTCTTGAGTGGAGAGGGGTATGTCGGAGAATTTCTTGAATTGCGGCAATTGAATGAAAGACCTTTTCGAGGTCCAAGAGGGCAGGTGTGATTTCTCTTGAGTCGCCGCAGCTGTAATGGGCCTCACATAGCTGGGAGGGAGAATCTCCTGGTTTTTCTCGAGTTGCAGCTGGTCCCACTCAAGTTACGATGGAGAACTTAGGGAACCGCTGATGTGGCCTCAGGAAAGGCCTGTCTCCATGCGAGTTGTGAAGAGCCTCTCGGGATTCCTCTCCAGTTGGTTCTGGGTCTTAAGTCCTCATCTGGAGCCAAGGCTGGAACCTGAGGTTTCCTCTCCAGTGCTGACATGCATCTTATGGTCCCTCTGGAGTCTCCACCGGGGAGTCAGTCCTCGTTTTAAGAGTTAACATGCACGTCCGCTTTCCTCCCGAGCTGTAGCATCAGTATCGGGCTTCCAGGCGCCTTGACACAGGGATCTGTGGCTTTCCTTCAAGGTGCCACTAGGCTTTCACACGAGCCACCGTGGTGTGAGTCGATACTCGGGGTGACAGTCGAGGCAGTGCAGGGAAATCAGGTTCATCAGGAGTGGACTGAGACATTTGGGGGTCTTTTGTAATAGTGGCACGACCCCTGGGTACCTCTTGACTTTCCTGTTTATAGCGCCTCATCCTGAGATGCAAAGGGAACGCGGGGAATCCTTTCCCGATGAAGCAGGGAAAGGAACCCTCATCTCGAGCTGAGGAGAGTCAAAGGGGCACCTCTTGAGTGGTTCCGGGACCATCGGTGTTCCTCTCAAGTGGAGACAGGTATGTCGGGGAACTTCTTGAGTTGCAGCAAGGGAGTGAAGAACCCTTTTGAGGTCCAAGAGGGAAAGTGTGATTTCCCTCTAGATGCCGCAGCCGAAAAGGGCCTCATCTCTCCTGGAGGGGAGAACTTCCGGGTTTTTCTCGAGTTGCAGCAGGTCCCTCTCGAGTTAAGATGGGGACCTCAGGGACACGCTCGTGTGACCTCAGGAAAGGCCAGTTACCATGCGAGTTGCGAGGGGCCTCTCGGGATTCCTCTCAAGTTGGGGCCAGGTCCTAAGTCCTCGTCTGGAGCTGAGGGCCAAACCTGAGTTTTCCTCTCCAGTGCTGGCATGGGTCTTCGGTTCCTCTGGACTCTCCACAGGGGAGTCAGGCCTCGTTCGAGTGGAGACATGCACGTCCGCTTTCCTCGCGAGCTGTAGCAGCAGTTTAAGGCTTTCCGTCGAGTTAACACAGGGATCTGTGGCTTTCCCGCGAGGTGCCACAGGGCTGTGACACATGCCACCGTGTTGTGAGTCGATACTCGGATTGACACACGAGGCAGTGCAGGGAAATCACGTTCATCTGGAGTGGACTGAGACATTTGGGGGTCTTCTGGAATGGTGGCACGACCCCTGGAATTCCTCTCGACTTTCCCGTTAAAAGCACCTCCTCCTGAGATGCGACGGGAAAGCTGGGAATCCTTTCCCGACGAAGGGAAAAGAACCCTCATCTTTAGCTGATGAGGGGACAACGGGGCTCCTCTTGAGCTGTGGCAGGACCCTCAGGGATCCTCTCGAGAAGAGACGGGAATGTCGGGGAACTTCTTGAGTTGCACCAAGCGTGTGAAGGACGCTTTTGAGGTCCAAGAGGGAAGGTGTGATTTCCCTCGAAACGCCGCAGCAGAAGAGGGCCTCATCTTGCCTGGGTGGGAGAATCTCCAGTTTTTCTCGAGTTACAGCAGGTCCCACTCGAATTACGACAGGAACCTCAGGGACCCGCTCGAGAGGCCTCAGGAAAGGCTAGTATCCATGCGAGTTGCAAGGGGCCTCTCAGGATTCCTCTCCAGTCGGTGCCGGGTCCTAAGTCCTTGTCTGGAGCTGAGGCCAGAACCTGAGGTTTCCTCTCCAGTGCTGACATGGATCTTGGGGTTCCTCTTTAGTCTCCACATTGGAGTCTGGCCTCCTCTCCTGTGGAGACATGCACGTCTGCTTTCCTCCCTATCTGTAGCAGCAGTGTCAGGCTTCCCTGCGAGATGACACAGGGATCTGTGGCTTTCCTTCGAGGTGCCACAGGGCTGTCACATGTGCCACAGTGGTGTTAGTTGATACTTGGTGTGACAGTCGAGGCACTGCAGGGAAATCAGGTTCATCTGAAGTGGACTGAGACATTTGGTGGTCTTTTGGAATGCTGGCACGATCCTTGGTTTCCTCTCAATTTTCCTATTTAGAGCACCTCCTCCTGAGATGCGAAGGAAACGCAGGGTTACTTTCCTGACGAAGCAGGGAAAGGAACCCTCATCTCGAGTTGAGGAGGGTCAACAGGGCTCCTCTTGAGTTGTGGCGGGACCCTCAGTGTTCCTCTCGAGTGGAGAGGGGTATGCCGGGGAACTTCTTGAGTTGCAGCAAGGGTATGAAAGACCATTTCGAGGTCCAAGAGGGAAGGTGTGATTTCCCTCTAGACGATGCAGTGGAAAAGGTCCTCATCTCACCTGGAGGGTAGAATCTCCTGTTTTTTCTCAAGTTGCAGCTAATCCCACTCAAGTTATGATGGAGACCTTAGCGAACAGCTGATGTGGTCTCAGGAAAGGCCAGTCTCCCTGCGAGTGTCGAGGGGCCTCTCGGATTCCTCTCCAGTCATAACTGGGTCCTAAGTCCTCATCTGGAGCTGAGACCGGAACCTGAGGTTTCCTCTCCAGTGCTGACATGGATCTTTGGGTATCTCTGGAGTCTCCACAGGGGAGTCACTCCTCGTTTTAAGAGGAAACAATGCACGTCCGCTTTCCTCTCGAGCTGTAGCAGCAGTGTCAGGCTTCCAGGCGAGTTGACACAGGGACCTGTGGTTTTCCTTCGAGGTGCCACTGGGCTTTCACACGAGCCACCATGGTGTGAGTCGATACACGGGGTGACAGTCGATGCAGTTCAGGGAAAGCAGGTTCATCTGGAGTGGACTGAGACATTAGGGGGTCTTTTGTAATGGTGGCACGACCCCTGGGTTCCTCTCGACTTTCCTGTTTACAGCGCCTCCTCCTGAGGTGCGAAGGGAACACCGGGAATCCTTTCCCGATGAAGTAGGGAAAAAACCCTCATCTCGAGCTGAGGAGTGGACTACGGGGCTCCTCTTGATTTGTGGCCGACCCACGGTGTTCCTGTAGAGGGGAGACAGGTATGTCAGGGAACTTCCTGAGTTGCAGCAAGGGTGTGAAGGACCCTTTCGAGGTCCAAGAGGGAAGGTGTGATTTCCCTCGAGACAACGCAGCGGAAGAGGGCCTCATCTCGCCTGGAGGGGAGAATCTCCAGTTTTTCTCGAGTTGCGGCAGGTCCCACTCGAGTTACCGCGGAGACCTCAAGGACCCGCTCATGTGGGCTCAGGAAAGGCCAGTCTCCCTTCGAGTTGCGAGGGGCCTCTCCGGATTCCTCTCCAGTGGTTGCCGGGTCCTAAGTCCTCATCTGGGGCTGAGGTCGGAACCTGAGGTTTCCTCTCCAGTGCAGACATGGATCTTGGGGTACCTCTGAAGTTTCCACAGGGGAGTCAGGCCTCGTCTCAAGTGGAGACATGGACGTCCGCTTTCCTTCCGAGCTGTAGCAGCAGTGTCAGGCTTCCCGGGGAGGTGACCCAGGGATCTGTGGTTTTCCCTCGAGGTGCCACAGGGCTGTCACAAGAGCCACCGTGCTGTGAGTCGATACTTGGCGTGACAGTCGAGGCAGTTCATTGAAATCAGGTTCATCTGGAGTGGACTGAGACATTTGGGGGTCTTTTGGAAAGGTAACATGACCGCAGGAGTTCCTCTCAACTTTCCTGTTGAGAGCTCTTCTTCCTGAGTTGTGACAGGAACGCCTGGAATCCTCTCCCAACGAAGCAGGGAAACGAACCCTCATCTTGAGCTGAGGAGGGGACAACGAGGCTCCTCTTGAGTGGTGTCAGGATCATCGACGTTCCTCTGGAGTGGAAACGTGTTTGTCAGGGAACTTATTGAGTTGCAGCAATGGTGTGTAGGACCCTTTCGAGGTCCAAAGTGAAAAGTGTGATTTCCCTGTAGATGCACCAGCGGAAAAGGGCCTTATCTCGCCTGGAGGGGAGAACCTCCTGGTTTTTGTCGAGTAGTGGCAGGTCCCTCTCGAATGAAGACGAGAACCTCAGGGACCCGCTCTTGTGGCCTCAGGAAAGGCCAGTCTCCATGCGAGTTGCAAGGGGCCTCTCGGGATTCCTCTCCAGTCGTTGCCGGTTCCTAAGTCCTCATCTGGAGCTGAGGCCGGAACCTGAGTTTTCCTCTCCAATACTGACATGAATCTTGGGGTTCCTCTAGGGGAGTCAGGCCTCATCTCGAGTGGAGACATTCACGTCTGCTTTCCTCCCAAGCTCTAGCAGCAGTGTAGCCTTCCTGTCGAGTTGACACTGGGATCTGTGACTTTCCCCCCAGGTGCAACAGGGCTGTCACACGTGCCACCATGGTGTGAGTCGATATCCGTGGTGACAGTCAAGGCAGTGCAGGGAAATCAGGTTCGTCTGGAGTGGCCTGAGACCTTTGGGGGGGTCTTTTGGAATGGTGGCACGACCCCTGGAGTTCCTCTTGACTTTCCTGTTGAGAGCACCTCCTCCAGAGATATGACGGGAACGCCTGGAATCCTTTCACGACGAAGCAGGGAAAGGAACCCTTATCTCGAGCTGAGGAGTGGACTACGGGCTCCTCTTGAGTTGTGGCCGGACCCTCGGTGTTCCTCTCGAGTGCAGACAGGAATGTCGGGGAACTTCTTGAGTTGCCTCAAGGGTGTCAAGGACCCTTTCCGGGCTCAGGACGGAAGATAGGTTTTCTCTATAGCCTCGCAGTGGAAAAGGGCCTCAGCTCACGTGGAGGGGAGAATCTCCAGGTTTTTCTCGAGTTGGGGCAGGGTTCCTCTCAAGTTATGATGGGGACCTCAGGGACCCAGTCGTGGGGCCTCAGGGAAGTCCAGTCTCCACGCGAGTGGCAAGGGGCCCCTCGGGATTCCTCTGCAGTCTCTGCCAGGGCCAAAGTCTTCATATGGAGTTGAGGCCAGAATCTCAGGGATCCTATCCAGTGCCGACATGGATCTCGGGGATCCTCTGGAGTTTCCACAGGGCATTCAGGCCTCGTCTAGTGTGGAGACATGCCAGTCCGCTCTCCTCTCGAGCTGGAAAAGCAGTGTCAGGCTTCCTGTCCGGTTGACATAGGGATCGGCGTCTTTCTCTCTAAGTGCCACAGGGCTGTCACACCTCCCATCATATTTTTAGTTGATGCTCATTAAGACCATCGAGTCAGTGCATGGGGGTCAGGTGTATCTGGAGTTCATTGGGGCATCGGAGTCTGTTGAAATGATGGCACGACCCCTGGAGTTCCTCTCGAGTGTCAAGTTGAGACCGCGTTCTCTTGAGGTGCGACGGGAACGCCAGGGTTCCTTTCCCGATGAAGCGGGGAAATGGACCCTCCTCTCGAGATGAGGAAGGCAAACCAGGGCTCTTCTTGAGTTGTGGTGGGACCCTCGGTGTTCCTCTCGAGTGGAGATGGGTATGTCAGGGACCTTCTTGAGTTGCCTCAAGGGTGTCAAGGACCCTTTCGAGGCTCAAGGCGGAAGGTGGGATTTCTCTTGAGATGCCACAGCAGAAAGGGGCCTGATCTCACGTTCAGAGGAGAATCTCCTCGTTTTTCTCGAGTAATGGCAGCAAACTTGGGGTTCCTCTCGAGTTATGACAGGGACCTCAGAGACCTGCTCTTGTGGCCTCAGAAACGTACAGTCTTCATGCGAGTTGCGAGGGGCCTCTGGGGATTCCTCTACAGTCACTGCCGGGGCCGACATCCTCATCTGGAGTTGAGGCCAGAAGCTCAGAGTTCCTCTCCAGTGACGATATAAATTTCAGGGTTCCTCTGGACTTTTCACAGGGGAGTCAGGCCTCATCTCGTGTGGAGACATGCAACTCCACTCTCCTCTTGAGCTGGAAAAGCAGTGTCAGGCTTCCTGTTGAGTTGACATAGGAATCGGCGGCTTTCTCTCGAGGTGCCACAGGGCTGTCACACCTGCCATCGTGTTGTGAGTCAGTCCTCGGGGTGACCGTCGAGTCAGTGCATGGGAGTCAGGTGTATTTAGAATGCATTGGGACATCGAGGACTTTGAAATGGTGGCACGACCCCTGGAGTTCCTATCGAGTGTCAAGTTGAGACTGTGTCCTCTTGAGGTGTGACAGGAATGCCAGGATTCCTTTCACGATGAAGCAGGGAAATGGACCCTCCTCTCGAGATGAGGAATGTAAAAATGTGGCTCTTCTTGAGTTGTAGTGGGACCCTCGGTGTTCCTCTCGAGCGGAGACGGGTATATCAGGGAACTTCTTGAGTTGCCTCAAGGGTGTCAAGGACCCTTTTGAGACTCAAGAGGGAAGGTGGGATTTCTCTCCAGATTCTGCAGCGGAAAAGGGTCTCATCTCGCGTTGAAGTGAGAATCTCCTGGTTTTTCTCGAGTTGCGGCAGCAAACTTGCGGTTCCACTCGAGTTACAACGGGGACTTCAGGAACCCACTTGTGTGGCCTCAGGAAAGTCCAGTCTCCATGCGAGCTGCGCTGGGCCTCTCAAGATTCCTCTGCAGTCCCTTCTGGGGCTGAAGTCCTCATCTGGAATTGAGGCTGGAACCTCAGGTTTCCTCTCCAGTGACAACATGTATCTCGGGGTTCCTGTGAAGTTTCCACAGTGGAGTCAGGCCTCATCTCCTGTGGAGACATGCAAGTTTGCTCTCTTCTCGAGCTGGAAAAGCAGTGTCAGGCTTCCTGTTGGGATGACATAGGGATCGTTGGCTCTCTCAGGAGTTTCCACCAGGGGTCAGGCCTCGTCTCAGGAGGTGCCACAGGGATGTCACACATGCCATCGTGTTTTGAGTCGATCCTCGGGGTGACTGTCGAGTCAGTGCAGGGAGGTCAGGTGTATCTGGAGTTCATTGGGACATTGGGGTCTTTTCATATGATGGCAGGACCCTTGGAGTTCCTCTCGAATGCCAATTTGAGACCGTCTCCTCTTGAGGTGCAACAAGAACGCTGGGATTCCTTTCCTGACGAAGCAGGGAAATGGACCCTCTAGAGATGAGAAATGGAAAACCGGGGCTCTTCTTGAGTTGTGGCAGAATGCTCGGTGTTCAACTCGAGTGGAGACAGGTATATCGGGGAACTTCTTGAGTTGCCTCAAGGGTGTCAAGGACCCTTTCAAGACCCAAGAGTGGAGGTGGGATTTCTCTCGAGACGCTGCAGTGGAACAGGGCCTCATCTCACGTTGGGAGAAGAATCTACTGGTTTTTCTTGAGTTGGGGCAGGAAACTGTGGGTTCCTCTTGAGTTAGGATGGAGACCTCAGGGACCCGCTCATGGGGCCTCAGGAACGTCCAGTCTCCATGCGAGTTGAGAGGGGCCTTTTGGGATTCCTCTCCAGTCGCTGACAGAGTCGAGGTCCTCATCTGGAGTTGAAGCTGGAACCTCAGGTTTCCTCTACAGTGCTGACATGGATCTCGGGGTTCCTCTGGAGTTTCCACAGAGGATTCAGGCCTCGTCTCATATGAAGACATGCAAGTCAGCTCTCCTCTCGAGCTGGAAAAGCAGTGTCAGGCTTCCTGTCGAGTTGACATAGGGATCAGTGGCTTTCTCTCGAGGTCCCACAGGGATGTTACACCTGCCATCGTGTTTTGAGTCAATCCTTGGGGTGACCGCCTAGTCAGTGTAGTGGAGTCAGGTGTATCTGGAAGAGACTGGGATATCGGAGCCTTTTGGAATGGTGAGACGACCCCTGGAATACCTCTCAAGTGTCAAATTTTGACCGCCACCACTTGAGGTGCAACAGGAACGCCAGGATACCTTTCCCGACGAAGCAGGTAAATGGACCCTCATCTCGAGATGAGGAGGAAAATAGGGGCTCTTCTTGCGTTGTGGTGGGACCCTCGATGTTCCTCTCGAGTGGAGACAGTTATGTCGTAAAATTTTTGAGTTGCCTGAAGGGTGTCAAGGAACCTTTTGAGGCTCAAGAGGGAAGGTGGTATTTCTCTCGGGACACCACAGAGGAAAAGGGACTCATCTCGCGTTGAGGGGAAAATCTCCTGGTTTTTCTCGAGTTGCAGCAGGAAACTTGGGGTTTTTGTAGAGTTACAACGGGGACATCAGGGACCCGTTCGTGTGGCCTCAGGAAAATCCAGTCTCCATGCGAGTTGTGAAGGGCCTCTCGGAATTCCTCTCCAGTCGCTGCTGGGGCCAAGGCCCTCATCTGGTGTTGAGGCCTGAACCTCAGTGTCCCTCTCCATTGCTGACATGGATCTCAGGGTTCTTCTGGAGTTTCCACCAGGGAGTCAGGCCTCGTCTCATGTGCAGACATGCAAATCTGCTCTCCTCTCAAGCTGGCAAAGCAGTGTCAGGCTTCCTGTCGAGTTGACATAGGGATTGGTGGCCTTCTCTTGACGTGCCACAGGGTTGTAACAACTTCAATCGTGTTTCTAGTCAATCCTCGTGGTGATTGTCGAGTCATTGCAGGGAAGTCAAGTGTATCTGGAGTGGTTGGAACATCGGGGTCTTTTGGAATGGTGGCACGACCCCTGGAGTTCCTCTCGAGTGTCAAGTTGATACTGCCTCCTCTTGAGGTGCTATGGGAACTCCGAGATTCCTTCCCTGATGAAGCAGGGAAATGGACCCTCATCACGAGATGAGGAGGGAAAATCGGAGCTCTTTTTGAGTTGTGGCGGGACCCTCGGTGTTCCTCTCGATTGTTGACCCGTATGTGGGGGAATTTCTTGAGTTGCCTCAAGGGTTTCAAAGACTTTTTCGAGGCTCAAGAGGGAAGGTGGGATTTCTCTCGAGATACCGCAGAAAAAAAAGGGCCTCATCTCGCGTTGAGGGGAGAATCTCCTGGTTTTTCACGTGTTGCTGCATGAAACTTATGGTTCATCTGGAGTTTCGAAGGGGATCTCAGGGACCCACTCGTGTTGCCTCAGGAAAAGCCAGTCTCCATGTGAGTTGCGAGGGGCTTCTCAGGATTCCACTCCTGTCGCTTCCGGGGCTGAGGTCCTCATCTGGAGTTGAAGCCGGAACCTCAGGGTACCTCTCCACTGCTGACATGGACCTCAAGAGTCCTCTGGCGTTTCCACAGGGCAGTCAGGCCTCGTCTAGTGTGGAGATATGCAAGTGCGATTTGTTCTCGAGCTGGAAATGCAGTTTGAGTCTTCCTGTCGAGTTGACCTATGGATGGATGGCTTTCTCTCGAGGTGCCAAAGGGCTGTCACATCTGCCTTCGTGTTTCGAGTTGATCCTTGGGGTGACCGTTGAAACAGTGCAGGGGAGTCAGGTGTATCTGGAGTATATTTGGACATCGGGGTCTTTTGGAATGGTGTCAGGACCCCTGGAGTTCCCCTCGAAGTCAAGTGGATACCTCCTCCTCTTGAGGTGCAAATGGAATGCCGGGATTCCTCTCCCGTCGAAGAAGGGAAATGGACCCTCATCTCGAGATGAAGAGAGAAAACTGGGGCTCTTCATGAGTTGCGGCGTGACCTTCAGTATTCCTCTCGAGTGGAGACTGGTATGTCGGGGAACTTCTTGAGTTTCCTCAAGGGTGTCAAGGACCCTTTCGAGGCTCAAGAAGAAAGGTGGGATTTATCTCGAGGCGCCACAGTGGAAAAGGGCCTCATCTGGCGTTGAGGGGAGAATCTTGCAGATTTTCTCAAGTTGAGGCAGGAAACTTTGTGGTCCTCTTGAATTACGATGGAAACCAGAGGAACCCGCTCGTGTGGCCTCAGAAAAGGCCAGTCTCCATGCGAGTTGCAAGGGCCCTCTTGGAATTCCTCTCCAGTCCCTGCCGGGGCCGAGGTCCTCATCTGGAGTTGAGGCAGGCACCTCAGGGTTCCTCTCCAGTGCTGACACGAATCTCAGTGTTCCTCTGGAGTTTCCACAGGGGAGTCAGGCCTCGTCTCGTGTGCAGACATGCAAGTCCGCTTTCCTCTCGAGCTGTCAAGGCAGTGTCATGCTTCCTGTCGAGTTGACATTATGATTGGTGGCTTTCTCTCGAGGTGCCACAGGGCTGTCACATCTGCCATCGTGTTTTGACTCGATCGTCTGGGTAACCGTCGAGTCATTGCAGTGGAGGCAGGTGTATCTGGAGTGGATTGGGACATAGGAGTCTTTTGGATCAAGGGTGTCAATGACCCATTCGAGGCTCAAGAGGGATTTGGGATTTCTCTCAAAACGCTGCCTTGGAGATGGGCCTCATCTCGCGTTGAGGTGAGAAATCCTGGTTTTTCTCGAGTTGTAGCAGGAAACGTTGGGTTCCCCTCGTGTTACATCAGGGATTCAGGGACCAGCTCGTGTTTCCTCAGAAAAGTCCAGTCTCTATCCAAGTTGCGAGGGACCTCTTGGGATTCCTGTCCAGTTGGTTCCGGGTCCTAGGTCCTCATCTGGAGCCGAGGCAGGAACCTCAGAGTACCTCTCCAGTGCTGACATGGATCTCGGGGTTCCTATGGCATTTCATCCGGGGAGTCAAGCCTCGTCTTGTGTGGAGACATGCAAGTCCGCTTTCCTCTCGAGCTATAATAGTAGATTCAGGCTTCCTGTTGAGTTGACATAGGGACCTGTGGCTTTCTCTGGAGGTGCCACAGGGCTGTCACACGTGCCATTGTGTTGTGAGTTGATACTCAGGGTGACAGTCGAATCAGTGCAGGGTATCATGTGTATCTGGAGTGGATTGGGACATCGGGTGTCGGGGTTCAGCCTCGGTGGATCCAGGGAATTCAAAGGGGAGACTGAGTTGGCGTCTTAGAAAAAATTATTTACTAGAAATATAAAGATTAGGATTAAATATTATAGTAGGAAAATTAGTGGAGAAAAGACGCTGAATAACTTGGGTTGCGTGGAGAGCTAATAAAACCCCGAGACAAGAGGTTTGCACCATCTATGTAAGCCACCGGCGCCCGCTGAAATAGTGGAGGGTGCCCCGCCTTGAGCTCCCTCTCACGTGGGTCTTAGAATCCAGGGCAAGTAAGTAGACATGGTGAGCCTCCACGCCCCAGATGGAAAATCAGCCTGAAAAGGAGAGGGAAGGAGAGGGAGAAAGAGAGAGAGAGTCTACACGGGGGAAACCAGTATTTCCAGTGACTGGCCCATCTTTTATTGTCCGGAAAGGCTTTTTATAGTTTTGGTTGTACATAGTGATCAATGGATAATACAAAATTATGCAGTGTCAGCAGCCCTGACTCTTATTGAGACCAGGCTTTCTCTCTGCACACCCAGCTGTATACACAAGTCTTAGGTGATTTACATCATCTTCTGCTCAGAAGGCCAATTAACGTTTTACAGCCCTTTTCTGATAAGGGTCTGTCAACCAGAAAACTTATTTGCCTTAACAGTGTTGTTCTTCCCAAAGTCTGGTGCTACTCTCAGAAAGCACTAAATAAAGTTACATTCTTACATAGCAAGGACACAACAATTTATAACAAGGAAAGAGGAGTACAGTGATTTATAACAGAGAAAATTCATGAACTCAAAAGTCTACTGTTGCTAACATTAAAACTACTGTATTCCTTTTTCTATATCCCAATTACATTGATTAATATCTTTCAGGTGCCTAAAAGATAAGGAATATGGAGGCCTGGCCACAGTCATTGACTCAACAGTGAAACCCATCAACAATATAATTTCTAGCTTTTTAGAAAAGGCTCTATATTTTTAAGATGCTTTAAGCTGCATGCCTCTCACAGTAGGGGGGCTGTAAATAATTCACAAGTTGGAAAAGTCCGGGGGAACCTGTCAGGCAAGTTAGAGAGCCATCAGAGGGATTTGAGCTGAGACACTCCTTTCATATGCAGGAGACGATTTGCAGCTCTAAGTTAACTTTTTCCAGGGAAAGGTGGTTGGGGATAGCCCTCTGTAATGTCAGAAGAGTATAGTATAGCAGACAGTAAACAGACAGATTTTGGTTTCGGGGTAGATGCTCAGGCAGAGGAACACTTGACACCTGACTCGCCAAGCCCCATCAGGTCTCTCCGCAAGAACTTGTCATGGGTAGGATCTCCCGTGCTTGCTCCCGGTAATTAGGGTCTTTTAGAATGGTGGCACAATCCCTGGTGTTCCTCTCCACTTTCAAGTTGAGACCGCCCCTTCTTGAGGTGCTACTGGAAAGCCGGGATTACTTTCCCAAATAAGCAGGGAAATGGACCCTCATCTCAAGATGAGGAGGGAAACACGCCGCTCTTCTTGAGTTGTGGTGGGACCCTCAGTGTTCCTCTCGAGTGGAGACGAGTATGTCAGGGAACTTCTTGAGTTGCATCAAGGGTCTCAAGGCCCTTTCGAGGCACAAGAGGAAAGGTGGGATTTCACTCGAGACACCGCAGTGGTAAAGGGCCTCATCTCGCGTTGAGGGGAGAATCTCCTGGTTTTTCTAGAGTTGCGTCAAGGAACTTGGGGTTCATCTCGACTTATGACGGGGACATCAAGGAACCGCTCGGGTAGCCTCAGGAAAGTCCAGTCTCCATGCGAGTTGAGAGGGGCCTCTCGGGATTCCTCTCCAGTCATTGCCGGGTCCTAGGTCCTCATCTGGAGTAGAGGCCGGAACCTCAGGGTTCCTCTCCAGTGCTGACATGGATCTCAGGGGTCCTATGGAGTTTCCACAAGGGAGTCAGTCCTCGTCTCGTGTGGATACACGCATGTCCGCTTTCCTCTAGAGCTGTAACAAAAGTGTCAGGCTTCCTGTCGAGTTGACATAGGGATCTGTGGATTTATCTCGAGTTGCCACAGGGCTGTCACACCTGCCATCATGTTTTGAGTTGATAT
This sequence comes from Oryx dammah, assembly GCF_014754425.2. Lineage (NCBI taxonomy): Eukaryota > Metazoa > Chordata > Mammalia > Artiodactyla > Bovidae > Oryx > Oryx dammah. The sequence continues at coordinate 54,524 of NW_024070199.1, forward strand.
GCGGGGTGACAGTCTAGCCAGTGCAGGGAAATCAGGTGTATCATGAGTGGATTGGGACATCAGGATCTTTTGGAATGGTTGCACGACCCTTGCCGTTCCTCTAGAAGTTCAAGTAGAGACCACCTCTTGAGGTGCGATGGGAATGCCAGGATTCCTTTCCCGACAAATCAGGGAAATGGACCCTCATCCTGAGATGAGGAGGGAAAAACTGGGGTCTTCTCTAGTTGGGGTGGGACCCTCGGTGTTCCTTTACAGAGCAGACGGGTATGTCGGGGGAACTTCTTGAGTTGCCTCAAGCATGTCAAGGACGCTTTCAAGGCTCAAGAGGGAATGTGGATTTCTCTCGAGATGCTGCAGTGGAAAAGGGCCTCATCTCACATTGAGGGGAGAATCTCCTAGTTTTTTTCGAGCTGCGGCAGGAAACTTGGGGTTCCTCTCAAGTAATGATGGGGACCTCAGGGACCCGCTCGTGTTGCCTCAGGAAAGTCCAGTCTCCATGCGAGTTGTGAGGGTCCTCCCGGGATTCCTTTCCAGTAGGTGTCGGGTCCTATGCCCTCATCTGAGGCTGAGGCAGTAACCTCAGGTTTCCTCTCCAGTGCTGACAACGATCTCGGGGTTTCTGTGGAGTTTCAACAGAGAGGTCAGGCTTGGTCTCATACGGAATCATGCAAGTCCGCTTTCATCTCAGGATGTAACTGTAGTGTCAGGCTTCCTGTTGAAATGACATAGGGATCGGTGGCTTTATCTCAAGGTGCCACAGGGCTTTCACACGTTCCATCATGTTTTGAGTTGATCCTTGGGGTGACCGTCGAATCAGTGCAGGGGAGTCAGATGTATCTGGAGTGGATTGGATCACTGGGGTCTTATGGAATTGTTGCTGAACCCCTGGAGTTCCTCTCGATGTTCAAGTGAAGACCGCCTCAACTTGAGGTGCGACAGGAATGCCAGGATTCCTTTCCTGACGAAGCAGGGAAATGGACCCTCATCACGAGATGAGGAGGGAAAACTGGGGCTCTTCCGGAGTTGTGGTGAGACCATCGGTATTCCTCTCCAGTGGAGACAGGTATGTCGGGGAATTTCTTGAGTTGCCTCTATGGTGACAAGCAGCCTTTCGAGGCTCAAGAGGGAAGGTAGGATTTCTCTCGAGATGCCGCAGCAGATAATTGCCTCAGCTTGCGTTTAGGGGAGAATCTCCTTGTTTTTCTCGAGTTGCGGTGGGCTTCCTCTCAACTTACAACAGGGACCTTAGGGACCCGCTTGTGGGGCCTCAGGGAGGTCCAGTTTTCACGCGAGTCGCAAGGGGCCCCTCGGGATTCCTCTGCAGTCGCTGCCGGGGCTGAAGTCATCTGGAGTTGAGGCCGGAAACTCAGGGTTCCGCTCCAGCACACATGGATCATGGGGTTCCTCTGGGGCGTCCACAGGGGAGTCAGGGCCTTGTCTCGTGTGAAGCCATGCAAGTCCGCTCTCCTCTCAAGCCAGAAAAGCAGTGTCAGGCTTCCTGTCAAGTTGACATAGGGATCGGTGGCTTTCTCTCAAGGTGCCACAGGGCTGTCACACGTGTCATCATGTTTTGAGTTAATCCTCGCAGTGACCATCGAGTCAGTGCAGGGGGGTCAGATGTATCTGGAGTGGATTGTGACATTTGGGTCTTTTTGAATGATGGCACAACCCCTGGAGTTCCCCTCGAGTATCAAGTGAAGACCGCCTCCTCTTGAGGTGCGACGAGAACGTCAGGATTCCTTTCCCCACGAAGCAGTGAAATGGACCCTCATCTCGAGATGAGGAGGGAAAACTGGGACTCTTCTTGAGTATTGGTGGGACCCTAGGTGTTCCTCTCGAGTGGATACGGGTACGTTGGGGACCTTCTTGAGTTGCCTCAAGGGTGTCAAAGAGCCTTTCGAGGCTCATGAGGGAAGGTGGGATTCTCTCGAGACGCCACAGTAGAAAAGGGCCTCATCTTGCATTGAGGGGAGAATCTCCTGGTTTTCCTCGAGTTGCAGCAGCAAACTTGGGGTTCCTTTCGAGTTACAACGGGGACCTCAGGCACCCATCGTGTTGCCTCAGGAACGTCCAGTCTCCATGCAAGTTGTGAGGGGCCTCTCGGGATTCCTCTCCAGTCGCTGCTGGGGCCGAGGTCCTCATCTGGAGTTGAGGCCGGAACCTCAGGCTTCCTCTCCAGTGCTGACATGGGTCTCGGTGGTCCTCTGGAGTTTCCACATGGGAGACAGGCCTCGTCTCGTGGGCAGACTTGCAAGTCCGCTCTCCTCTGGGGCTGGCAAAGCAGTGTCAGGATTCCTGTGGAGTTGACCTAGGGTTCAGTGGCTTTCTCTCGAGGTGCCACAGGGCTGTCACAACTTACATCGTGTTTTGAGTCGATCCTTGTGGTGACCGTCGAGTCAGTGCAGAGGGGTCTTGTGTGTCTGGAGTGAATTGGCACATCGGGGTCTTTTGCAATGGTGGCACGAAACCTGGAGTTCCTCTCAAGTGTTAAGTTGAGACAGCCTCCTCTTCAGGTGCGATGGGAACACCGGGATTCCTTTCCCAATGATGCAGGGAAATGGATCCTCATCTCGATATAAGGACAGAAAACCGGGGTTCTTCTCGAGTTGTGGTGGGACCCTCGGTGTTCCTCTCGAGTGGAGACGGGTATGTCGGGGAACTTCTTGAGTTGCCTCAAGGCTGTCAAGGAGCCTTTCAAGGCTAAAGAGGGAAGGTGGGATTTCTCTCGAGATGCTGCAGTGGAAAAGGACCTCATCTCGCGTTGAGAGGAGAATCTCCTGGTTTTTCTCGAGTTGTGGCAGGAAACTTGATGTTCATCATGAATTATGACGGTGCCTCAGGAACCCACTTGCAGGGTCTCAGGAACATTAGGTCTCCATGCAAGTTTCGATGGGCCTCTTGGGATTCCTCTCGAGTCACTGCCAGGGACAAGGTCCTCATCTGGAGTTGAGGCCCGAAATTCGGGGTTCCTCTCCAGTGCTGACATGAATCTCAGGGTTCCATTTTAGTTTCCACAGGCCAGTCAGGCCTCGACTCCTGTGCAGACATGCAAGTCCACTCTCTTCTCAAGCTGGAAAAGCAGTATCAGGCTTCCTGTCGAGTTGACATAGGGATCGATGGCTTTCTCTCGAGGTCCCACAGGGCTGTCAAACCTGCCATCGTGTTTTGAGTCAATCCTCGGGGTGACCGTCGAGTCAGTGCAGGGGAATCAGGTGTATCTGGAATGCATTTGGACATTGGGGTATTTTGGAATGGTGGCACGTCCCCTGGAGTTCCTCTCAAGTGTCAAATTGAGACCGCATCCTCTTGACGTACGGTGGGAACGCCGGGATTCCTTTCCAGACTAAGCAGGGAAATGGACCCTCATCTCGAGATGAGGAGGGAATCCCGGGGCTCTTCTTGAGTTGTGGCAGGACCCTCGGTGTTCTTCTCTAGTGTAGAAGGGTATGTCAGGGAACTTCTTGAGTTGACTCAAGGGTGTCAAGGAGCCTTTCAAGGCTCAAGAGGGAAGGTGGGATTTCTCTTGAGATGCCACAGCAGAAAGGGGCTTGATCTCACGTTCAGGGGAGAATCTCCTCGTTTTTCTCGAGTCACGGCAGCAAACTTGGGGTTCCTCTCGAGTTACGACAGGGACCTTACGGACCCGCTCGTGGGGCCTCAGGAACGTCCAGTCTCCATGCAAGTTGAGAGGGGCCTTTCAGGATTCCTCTCCAGTCACTGCCAGGGCCGAGGTCCTCATCTGGAGTTGAGTCCCAAACCTCAGGGTTCCTCTCCAGTGCTGACATGGATCTCAGGGTTCCTCTGGAGTTTCCACAGGGGAGTCAGGCCTCGTCTCATGTGCAGACATGCAAGTCCGCTCTCCTCTCGAGCTGGAAAAACAGTGTCAGCCTTCCTGTCGAGTTGACATAGGGATCTGTGGCTTTCTCTCGAGGTCCCACAGGGCTGTCAGAGCTACCATAGCCTTTTGAGTCGATCCTCAGGGTGACCCTCGAGTCAGTGCAGGGGAGTCATGTGTATCTGGACTTGATTGGGACATCAGGGTCTTTGGAATAGTGGCCCGACCCCTGGAGTTCCTCTCGAGTGTCAAGTTGAGACCACCTCCACTTAAGGTGCGACGGGAACGTCAGGATTCCCTTCCCGACGAAGCAGGATAATGGACCCTCATCTCGAGATGAGGAGGGAAAACCAGGGCTCTTCTTGAGTTGTGGCGGGACCCTCTGTGTTCCTCTCAAGTGGAGACGGTTATGTCGGGGAACTTCTTGAGTTGCCTCAAGGGTATCCAGGAGCCTTTCAAGGCTCTAGAGAGAAGGTGGGATTTCTATCAAGACACCGCAGTGGAAAAGGGCCTCATCTAGCTTTGAGGGGAGAATCTCCTTTTTTTCTCGATTTGCAGCTGCAAACGATGGGGACCTCAGGGACCCACTTATGTGGCCTTAGAAAAGTTCAGTCTGCATGCGAGTTGTGAAGGGCCTCTCAGGATTCCTCTGCAGTCGCTGTGGGACCGATGTCCTTACATGGATTTGAGGGTGAAACCTCAGGTTTCCTCTGCAGTGCCGATATGGATCTCGAGGATCCTCTGGAGTTTCCACAAGGGAGTCAGGCCTCGTCTCGTGTGGAGACATGCAAGCCTGCTCTCCTCTAAGCTGGAAAAGCAGTGTCAGTCTTCCTGTCGGGTTCACATAGGGATCGGTGGCTTTCCTTCAAGGTGCCGCAGGGCTCTCACACCTTCCATCGTGTTTTGAGTCGATCCTCGTGGTAACCATCGAGTCAGTGCAGGGGGGTCAGGGTGTGCATTGGGACACGGGGTCTTTTCAAATTGTGGCACGACCCCTGGAGTTCCTCTCGAGTGTTAAGTTGAGACTGTCTCCTCTTGAGGTGTGAAGGGAATGCCAAGATTCCTTTCCTGAAGAAGCAGGGAAATTGACCCTCTTTTCGAGATGAGGAGGGAAAACCGGGTCTCTTCTTGAGTTGTGGCGGGACCCACAGTGTTGCTCTCAAGTGGAAACGGGTACGTCGGGGAACTTCTTGAGTTGCCTCAAGAGTTTCGAGGAGCGGTTTGAGGCTCAAGAGGGAAGGTGGGATTTCTCTTGAGATGCCACAGTGGAAAAGGGCCTCATCTCGCGTTAAGGGGAGAATCTCCTGGTTTTTTCTCAAGTTGCAGCAGCAAACTTGGGGTTCCTCTCGAGTTATGACAGGGACCTCAAGGACCTGCTCGTGGGGCCTCAGGAACGTCCAGTTTCCATGCTAGTTGCGAGGGACCTCTCGGGATTCCTCTGCAGTCGATGCTGGGGCCGATGTCCTCATATGGATTTCAGGCAGGAAAATCAGGGTTCCTCTCAAGTGCCGACATGGATCTTGGAGATCCTCTGGAGTTTCCACAGGGGAGTCAGGCCTCGTCTTGTGGGGAGACATGCAAGTCCCCTCCTCTAAGCTCGAAAAGTAGTGTCAGGCTTCCTTTCTGGTTGACATAGGGATCAGAGGCCCTCTCTCGAGGTGCCACAAGGTTGTCACACCTGCCATCGTGTTTTGAGTCGATCCTCGGGGTGACCATCAAGTCACTGCAGGGGAGACATGTGTATCTGGAGTGGATTGGGACACCGGGGTCTTTTGAAATGGTGGCACGACCCCTGGAGTTCCTCTAGAGTGTCAAGTTGAGACCGCCTCCACTTGAAGTGCGACAGGAACATAGGGAATCCTTTCCCGACCGAGCAGGGAAATTGACCCTTCTCTAGAGATGAAGAGGGAAAACCCGTGCTATTCTTGTGCTGTGGCGGGACCCTCGGTGTTCCTCTCGAGTGGAGACGGGTATGTCTGGGAAAGTCTTGAGTTGCCTCAAGGGTGTCAAGGAGCCTTTCGAGGCTCAAGAGAGGAGGTGGGATTTCTATCAAGACGCCACAGCAGAAAAGGGCCTCATCTTGCGTTGAATGGAGAATCTCCTGGTTTTCTCGAGTTGCGGCCTCAAACGAGGGGTTCCTCTCGAGTTACAATGGGAACCTCATGTACGCACTTGTGGGGCTTCAGGAAGGTCCAGTTTTTTGCGAGTACTGAGTGGCCTCTCAGGATTCCACTGCAGTCGTGCTGGCGCTGAGGTCTTCATCTGGAGTAGGCCCGAACCTCAGGGTTCCTCTCCAGTGCCTACATGGAACTCGGGGTTCCTCTGGAGTTTCCACAGGGGAGTCAGGCCTCGTCTTATGTGGATACATGCAAGCCCGCTATCCTCTAAGCTGAAAAGCAGTGACAGGCTTCCTGTCGGGTTGACATAGTGAATGGTGGCTTTCTCTCAAGGTGCCACAGGGCTGTCACACCTGCCATTGTGTTTTGAGTCAATCCTCATGGTAACCGTTGAGTCTGTGCAGGGGAGTCAGGTGTATCTGGAGTGCATTGGGACATCGGGGTCTTTTGAAATGGTGGCACGACCCCTGGAGTTCCTCTCGAGTGTCAAATTGAGACCGCCTCCTCTTGAGGTGCGAAGGGAACACCGGGATTCCTTTCCCAAGGAAGCAGGGAAATGGACCCTCCTCTCAAGATGAAGAGGTAATACCGGGGCTGTTCTTGAGTTTTGGCGGGACCCTCGGTGTTCCTCTCGAGTGGAGACGAGCATGTCGGGGAACTTCTTGAGTTGCCTCAAGGGTTTCAAGGACCCTTTCGAGACTCAAGAGGGAAGGTGGGATTTCTCACAAGATGCCATAGATGAAAAGGGCCTCATCTCGCGTTGAGGGGAGAATCTCCTGGTTTTTCTTGAGTTGTGGCAACAAACTCAGGGTTCCTCTCAAGTTTTGACAGAGACCTCAGGGACCCGTTCATGTGACCTCAGGAAAGTCCAGTCTCCATGCGAGTTGTGAGGGGACTCTCGGGATTCCTCTACAGTCGCTGCTGGGGCTGAGGTCCTCTTCTGGAGTTGAGGCCGGAACCTCAGGGTCCTCTCCAGTGCCGACATAGATCTCGGGGTTCCTCTGGAGTTTCCACAGGAGAGTCATGACTCGTCGCGTGTGCAGACATGCACGTCCACTCTCCTCTCGAGTACAAAAGCACTGTCAGGCTTCCTGTGGAGTTGACATAGGGATTGGAGGCTTTCTTTCGAGGTGGCACAGGGCTGTCACATTTGCCATCATGTTTTGAGTCGACCCTCGGCGTGACCGTCGAGTAAGTTCAGGGAAGGCAGTTGTACCTGGAATGGATTGACACATTGGGGTCTTTTGCAATGGTGGCACGAAACCTGGAGTTCCTCTTGAGTGTCAAGTTGAGACTGCCTCCTCTTGAAGTGCAACAGGAACACCGGGATTCCTTTCCTGATGAAGCAAGGAAATGGACCCTCATCTCGAGATGAGGAGGGAAAACCCGGGCTCTTCTTGAGTTGTGGCAGGACCCTCGGTGTTCTTCTCAAGTGGAGACGAGCATGTCGGGGAACTTCTTGAGTTGCCTCAAGGGTGTCAAGGACCTTTTGAGGCTCAAGAGGGAAGGTATGATTTCTCTCGCGTCGCGGCAGCGGAAAAGTGCTTCATCTCGTGTTGAGGGGAGAATCTCCTGGTTTTTCTCAAGTTGCGGCCAGACACTTGGATTTTCTCTCGAGTTACAATGGGGACCTCAGGGACCCACTCGTGTGGCCTCAGGAACATCCACTCTCAACGCGAGTTGCGAGGAGCCTCTCGGGATTCCTCTCCAGTCGCTTCCAAGGCTGAGGTCCTCATCTGGAGTTGAGGCCGGAAACTCAGCTTTCCTCTCCATTGCTGACATGGATCGCGGGGTTCCTCTGGAGTTTCCACAAGGGAGTCAGGCCTCATCTCGTGTGCAGACATGCAAGTCCGCTCTCTTTTCGGGCTTGAAAATCAGTGTCGGGCTTCCTGTAGAATTGACATAGGGATTGGTGGCTTTCTCTCGAGGTGCCAGAGGGCTGTCACACCTGCCATCGTGTTTTGAGTCCATCCTCAGTGTGACCGTCGAGTCAGTGCAGGGGAGTCAGGTGTATCTGGAGTGGATTGGGACATGGGGGTCTTTTGGAATGGTGGCACGATCCCTGGAGTTCCTCTCGAGTGTCAAGTTGAGACAGCCTCTTCTTGAGGCGTGACGTTAACGTTGGGATTCCTTTACCGACAAGCAGGAAAATGGACCTTAATCTTGAGATGAGGAAGGAAAACTGAGGCACTTCTTGAGTTGTGGTGGGACCCTTGGTGTTCCTCTCGAGTGGAGATGGGTATGTCGGGGAACTTCTTGAGTTGCCTCAAGAATGTCAAGGAGCTTTTCGAGGCTAAAGAGGGAAGGTGGGATTTCTCTCGAGACACCACAGCAGAAAAGGACCTCATCTCACGTTGACGGGAGAATCTGCTGCTTTTTCTCGAGTTGTGGCAGAAAATGTGGGTTTCCTCTTGAGTAAAGATGGGGAACTCAGGGACCCACTAATGGGGGCCTCAGAACCATCCAGTCTCCATGAGAGTTGCGTGGGGCCTTTCGGGATTCCTCTCCAGTTGCTGCCGAGGCCAAGGTCCTCATCTGGTGTTGAGGCTGGAACCTCAGGTTTCCTCTCCAGTGCTGCCATGGATCTCGGGGTTCCTCAGGAGTTTCCACAGAGGAGTCAGGCCTCATCTCGTATGCAGACATGTATGTCCGCTCTCCTCTCGAGCCGGAAAAGCAGTGTCAGGCTTCCTGTCGAGTTGACATAGGGATCGGTGGCTTTCTCTCGAGGTGCCACAGGGCTGTCACACCTGCCATCGTGTTTTGAGTTGAACCTCAGGGTGACCGTAGAGTCAGTGCAGGGGAGTCAGGTATATCTGGAGTGCATTGGGACATCAGGGTCTTTTGACATAGCGTTACAACCACTGGAGTTCTTCTCCAGTGTCAAGTTGAGACCGCCCCCTCTTGAGGTGTGACGGGAATGCCAGTATTCCTTTCCCGAAGAAACAGGGAAATGGACCCTCCTCTCGGGATGAGGAGGGAAAACCGGGGCTCTTCTTGAGTTGTGGCGGGACCCTCGGTGTTCCTCTCGAGTGGAGACAATTATGTCGAGGAACTTCTTGAGTTGCCTCAAGGGTGTCAAGGACCCTTTCAAGGCTCAAGAGGGAACGTGGGATTTCTCTTGAGATGCCGCAGCGGAAAAGGGCCTCATCTCGCGCTGAGGGGAGAATCTCCTAGTTTTTATCGAGTTGCGGCAGCAAACTTGGGGTTCCTCTCGAGTTACGATGGGGACTTCAGGGACCTGCTTGTGGGGCTGCAGGAAAGTCCAGTCTCCATGTGAGTTGCGAGGTGCCTCTCGGGATTCCTCTGCAGTTGCTGCCGGGGCTGAGGTCCTCATCGGAGTTGAGGCTGGAACCTGAGGCTGGTTCCTCTCTGGTGCCGACATGGATCTTGAGGTTCCTCTGGAGTTTCCACAGGGGAGTCAGGCCTCGTCTCATGTTGAGACATCCAAGTCCGGTCTCCTCTCGAGCTGGAAAAGCAGTGTCAGACTTCCTGTAGAGTTGACATAGGGATCGGTGGCTTTCTCTTGAGGTGCCCCAGGGCTGTCACACCTGCCATCGGGTTTTGAGTCCATCCTTGGTGTGACCATCGAGTCAGTGCAGCAGAGTCAGGTGTATCTGGAGTACATTGGGACATCAGGTCTTTTGAAATGATGGCACGACCCCTGGAGTTCCTCTCGATTGTCAAGTGGAGACCTCCTCCTCTTGAGGTGTGACAGGAATGCCGGGATTCCTTTCCCTTCAAAGCAGGGAAATGGACCCTCTTCTGGGGATGAGGAAGGAAACCGGGGGCTCTTGAGTTGTGGCAGCACCCTTCTTGTTCGTCTCGAGTGGAGATGCGTATGTCAGGGAATTTCTTCAGTTGCCTCAAGGGTGTCAATGGACCTTTCAAGGCTCAGAGGGAAGGTGGGATTTCTCTCAAGTCACCGCAGTGGAAAAGGGCCTCATCTCACATTGAGAGGAGAATCTACTGGTTTTTCTCGAGTTGTGGCCAGAAACTTGGGGTTCCTCTTGAGTTACAATGGGGACCTCAGGGACCCGCTCGTGGGGCCTCAGGAAAGTCCAGTCTCCATTTGAGTTGGGAGGGGCCTCTCGGGATTCCTCTGCAGTCGCTGCTGGGGCCTAGGTCCTCATTTTGAGATAAGGCCAGAACTTGAGTGTTCCTCTCCAGTGCCGACATGGATCTCGGAGTTCCTCTGGCATTTCCACAGGGAAGTCAGGCCTCGTCTCATGTGGTGGCATGCAAGTCTGCTCTCCTCTCAAGCTGGAAAAGCAATGTCATGCTTCCTGTCAGGTTGACATAGGGATTGGTGGCTTTCTCTCAAGGTGCCACAGGGCTGTCTCACCTGCCTTCGTGTTTTGAGTTGATCCTCGGGGTGATCATCGAGCCACTGGAGGAGAGTCAGGTGTATCTCGAGTACATTGGGACATCGGGGTCTTTTGACATTGTGGTATTGCCCCTGTAGTTCCTCTCGAGTATCAAGTTGAGACTGCCTCCTCTTGAGTTGCGATGGGAACTCCAGGATTCCTTTCCCGAAGAAGCAGGGAAACGGCCTCCTCTCGGGATGAGGAGGGAAACCCGGGGCTCTTCTTGAGTTGTGGTGGGACCTTCGGTGTTCCTCTCGAGTGTAGGCGTGTATGTCAGGGTACTTCTTGAGTTGCCTCAAGGGTGTCAAGGACCCTTTCAAGGCTCTAGAGGGAAGGTGGGATTTCTCTCAAGACGCCACAGCGGAAAAGGGCCTCGTCTCGCATTGAGGGGAGAATCTCCTGGTTTTTCTCAAGTTGTGGCAGCAAACTTGGGGTTCTTCTCGAGTTATGACAGGGACCTCTGGGACCTGCTCGTGGGGCCTCAGGAGAGTCCAGTCTCCATGCGAATTGCGAGGGGCTGCCGGGGTCCAGCCCCGATGGATCCTGGGACATTTGAAGGTTGGATGGCGTAGGCGAGGAAAAAACTTATTTATTTATAAATATAAGATTCGATTAGGAAGAAATAGTGTAGTAGGAAAATGAGTGGAGAAAAGAGGCTGAATAACTTGGTTTACGTGGAAAGCCAATAAAGTTCCTGTAAAGGAGCTTGCACCATTTAAGTTGGGCCACAGACGTCCGCTTGTATAGCGGAGGGTGCCCTGCCTTGGGCTCCCTCTCACGCGGGTCTCAGAAGCCCGGGCAAGTAAGTAGACTCGGTGAGCCTCCACGTTCCAAGCGATCAGCCTCAAAAGGAGAGGGAGGGAAAGGAGCATAGAAAGAATCGACACGGGGGAGGCCAGGCTTGTGCAAAAACTCCTCGAACTTTATCATTTAAAAAGTGTTTATATACCCTAAATTTTACATAATGGAAGATACAGAGTCATGCACGGGCAGCAGTCCTGACCCTTTCTGTATATCTTTTGTACACAAAAGGTCTCTGGTGATTTACATTATCTTCTGGCCAAGAGGCTTGCTAACACTTTTTGGCTCTCTTCCTTAATGAATGTTAATCTCGTTTCCCCTGAAGTGTTTTTCTTTAATCTGCATCTCCTTAAAGCACTAAAGTTACATCTCTATAGAACAAAGGCACAGTGGGTTATAAAAAAGAAGGTACTTAACTCAAAGATCTATTGTTGCTACTTGTTTTTTTCTATATACCAACTATATCAACAAATAAAAGATATGAAAATTTGACAGCAAATATTGGCTCAACAAATGAAACATTTAATCTGTCCAATTCTGATGATTTTGACTCCTCAGAAGCCCCTACATTCCTAGGGTGTTTTAAGCTTCCTGTGCCTCCCACAGTTGGGAAGCCTCAAACAATCACATGCACAGCTATACGAGTCCTAAAGGCATGTTAGAAAACCATCAGAGGGGTTTTTTTGGATTGAAACAACCTTTCAAATGCAGAAGACTAAAGCCATGAGATGACTTTTTCCAGAGTGTGTCCGAAGAGTGGAAAAGCAGAGTACAAAGGCCGGCTGACTTTGGTTTTTTGGGGTACCTGCTCAGGAAATACCAGGGGGAAGCCCTGAGATTAGACTCGCCTTGCCCATCAGATCTCTGCCACATGACCTTGTCACAGGTGTGATTCCTCACGCTGGCCCCAGGCAATGGTCCTCTAGGGATTCCTCTGCAGTCACTGCCGGGGCCGAGGTCCTCATCTGGAGTTGAGGCCAGAACCTCAGGATTCCTCTCCACTGACTATATGGAACTCGGTGTTCCTCTGGAGTTTCCACAGGGGAGTCAGGCCTCGTCTCGTGTGGAGACATGCAAGTCCGCTCTTTTCTCTAGCTGGAAAAGCAGTGTCAGGCTTCCTGTCGGTTTGACATAGGGATTGGTGGCTTTCTCTTGAGGTGCCACAGGGCTGTCACACCTGCCATCATGTTTTGAGTTGATCCTCGGGGTGACAGTCGAGTCAGTGCATGGGAGTCAGATGTATCTGGAGTGTTTTTGGACATCGTGGTCTTTTGAAATGGTGGCATGACCCCTGGAGTTCCTCTCGAGTGTCAAGTTGAGACCACCTCCTCTTGAGGTGCGACGGGAACGCCAGGATTCCTTTCCCGAAGAAACAGGGAAATGGACCCTCCTCTCAGGATGAGGAGGGAAAACCGGGGCTCTTCTTGAGTTGTTGTGGGACCCTCGGTGTTCCCCTCAATTGGAGATGGGTATGTCGTGGGACTTCCTGAGCTGCCTTAAGGGTGTCAAAGAGCCTTTTGAGGCTCAAGAGGAAAGGTGGGATTTCTCTCAAGACGCCGCAGCGGAAAAGGGCCTCATCTCGCATTGAAGGGAGAATCTCCTGGTTTTTTTCGAGTTGCAGCAACAAACTTGGGCTTCCTCTTGAGTTACGATGGGGACCTCAGGGACTCGCTTGTGGGGCCTCAGGAAAGTCCAGTCTCCATGCAAGTTGCGAGGGGCCTCTCGGGATTCCTTGCATTTGCTGCTGGGGCCGAGGTTCCCATTTGGAGTTCAGGCCAGAACCTCAGGTTTCCTCTCCAGTGTCCACATGGATCTCGGGGTTCCTCTGGAGTTTCCACAGGAGAGTCAGGCCTCATCTCTGTTATGCCCAGAGTCTGAGTCCCCAAAACTGAGAGAATAAGACATCCACAGCAATGCAAAAGCATGAAGGGGTTTTATTTCTATCTCGAGCTAGGGCTCCCGCCACATCCAATGCAGTGGAGTGGAGCAAGAGCCCCGAGCCCAGATTTACAGCACTATTTATAGGTATAGAACAAAGACAGAGAGTTGGCAAGGGCTGACTGGCTGCAGGAGTTTTCTGGTATTTACTAATTGGCTATTGGCTGCAGGGGGGATGTCTTTTATGTCCTGATAAACTCAAACCAGGTTACGGGGAGTATGCTGATTAGACAAGTCCTGGCATCCGTGGGGATGACCTCACTGGGCAATGACTCAGCTTTTCCCCTGAGTCCTACCTTAGTCCCTGAAGCCTATCATGGCGTTTGTTATGTCCCAACAGTCTCCTGTACAGACATGCAAGTCCCCTCTCCTCTCAAGCTGGAAAAACAGTGTCAGGCTTCCTGTCGGGTTGACATAGGGATCAGTGTCTTTCTCTCGAGGTGCCAGAGGGCTATCACCCATGCCATCGTGTTTTGAGTCAATCCTCGTGTTGACTGTTGAGTCAGTGCAGGGGAGTCAGGTGTATCTGGAGTGCATTGGGACATCAGGGTCTTTTGGAATGGTGGCACGACCCCTGTAGTTTTCTCGAGTGTCAAATTGAGACTGCCTTCTCTTGAGGTGCAACGGGAATGCTGGGATTCCTTTCCCGACGAAGCACGGAAATGGACCCTCCTCTCGAGATGAAGAGGGAAACCCGGGGCTCTTCTTGAGTTATGGCAGGATCCTCGTTCCTCTCGAGTGGTGACGGGTATGTCGGGGAACTTCTTGAGTTGCCTTAAGGGTGTCAAGGACCCTTTCGAGCCTCAAGAGTGAAGGTCGGATTTCTCTCAAGACGTCGCAGCATAAAAGGGCCTCATTTCACGTTGAGGGGAGAATCTCTTTGTTTTTCTCGAGTTGCGGCAGTAAACTTGGTGTTCCTCTGGAGTTAAGATGGGGACCTCAGGGACCCACTCGTGTGGCCTAGGAAAGTCCAGTCTCCATGCGAGTTGCGAGGGGCCTCTTGGGATTCCTCTGCAATCGCTGCCGGGGCCGAGGTCCTCATCTGGATTTGAGCCTGGAACCTCAGGGTTCCTCTCCAGTGCTGACATGCATCTCGGGGTTCCTCTGGAAATTCCACAGGGGAGTAAGGCATCGTCTTGTGTGGAGACATGCAAATCCGCTCTCGTTTCGAGCTGGAAAAGCAGTGTCAGGTTCCTGTCAGGCTGATATAGGGAACGGTGGCTTTCCTTCGAGGTGCCAAAGGGCTGTCACACCTGCCATCGTGTTTTGAGTCAATCCTCGGGATGACCATCACGTCAGTGTAGGGGAGTCAGGTTTATCTGGATTGCATTGGGACATCGGGGTCTTTTGACGTGATAGCACAACCCCTGGAGTTCCTCTCGAGTGTCAAGTTGAGACTGCCTCCTCTTGAGGTGCAACTGGAATGCCGGGATTCCTTTCCCGACGAAGCAAGGAAATGGACCCTCCTCTCAGGATGAGGAGGGAAATCCCGGCCTCTTCTTAAGTTGTGGCGGGACCCTCGGTGTTCCTCTCGAGTGGAGACGGGGAACTTCTTGAGTTGCCTCAAGGGTGTCAAGGACACTTTTGAGGCTCCAGAGGAAAGGTGGGATTTCTCTCGAGATGCCGCAGCTGAAAAGGGCCTCATCTCACGTTGAGGGGAGAATCTCCTGGTTTTTCTCGATTTGCAGCAGCGAACTTGGGTTTCCTCTTGAGTTACGACGCGGACTTCAGGGACCTGCTCGTGTCACCTCAGGAAAGTCCAGTCTCCATGTGAGTTGCAAGGGGCCTCTTGCAATTCCTCTGCATTTGCTGCCGGGACCGAGGACCTCATGTGGAGGTGAGGCCAGAACCTCAGGGTTCCTCTCCACTGCCGACATGGATCTCGGGGTTCCTCTGGAGTTTCCACAGGGGAGTCAGGCCTTGTCTCATGTGGAGACATGCAACTCCGCTCTTCTCTCAAGCTGAAAAAGCAGTGTCAGTCTTCCTGTCGGGTTGACATGGGGATCGGTGACTCTCTCAAGGTGCCCCAGGGCTGTCACTCCTGCCATCGTGTTTTGAGTCGATCCTCTGGGTGACCATCGAGTCAGTTGGAGTAAGCCTGAAGACTGTGGACTTGTGACCCTAGTTGCAGGTTATGGGGAGGATCTCACCCAGGAGATTGTGGACATATGACCTCAGATTCATGGTCAGTAAGATGGGGTCACCCTGGTGGCTGAACATGTTACCTCAGATGCAGGTTCTCGTAGGGGTTTACCCTGGACACCATGGTCGGGAGAAACAAGGGGCAGGGTATGTAAGGTTAGGTCACCTCAAGACTGTGGTCCTGATACCCCAGACCAGGGTCAGTGAGGCTGTGTCACCCTGGAGAATAGGGATGTGTGCACAAGTATACAATCTGGGGAACATTGTCACACTGGAGACTGGACATGTGATACCAGGTTCAGGGTCTGGCGAGGGGGTATCACAATGGAGACCGTGGACGTATGACCTCAAGTGCAGGGTCTGGGAGTGGTGTCACCCTGGATACTGTAGACCTGTGATCCGAGGTGCAGAGTCTGGATAGGGTCACATAGAAGTCTGGATATGTGACCCCAGGTACAGGATCTGGGAAGGGTGTCACCCTGGAGACTATTCACGTGTGACTCCAGGTGCAGGGTGTGTGAGAGAGGTCACCTTGGAGACTGGACATGTGACCCCAGGTGCAGGGTATATGCATGGTGTCACCCTGCAGACTGTGGACATGTGACACAAGGTGCAAAATCTGGGAAGTGGCTCATCCTAGACATTCTAGAAGAGTAACCCCAGGTACATGGTCTGGGATGGAAATCACACTGGTGAATGTGGACATGTTGACACCAGGAACAGGGTCTTTGAGGAGGGGTCAGCCTGGGGGCTCTGGACCTGTCACCCCAGGAGCTGGGTCATTGAAGGGGCTCACCCTGGGAGACGTGGATGTGTGTTCCTGGGTACAGAGTCAGGGAGAGTGTCAGCCTGGAAACTGCAGATATTTGACCCCAGGCACTGAGCTATTTCAAATCCTGAAAGATGATGCTGTGAAAGTGCTGCACTCAATATACCAGCAAATTTGGAAAACTCAGCAGTGGCCACAGGACTGGAAAACTTCAGTTTTCATTCCAATCCCAAAGAAAGGCAATGCCAAAGAATGCTCAGACTACCACACAATTGCACTCATCTCACACGCTAGTAAAGTAATGCTCAAAATTCTCCAAACCAGGCTTCAGCAATATGTGAACCGTGAACTTCCAGATGTTCAAGCTGGTTTTAGAAAAGACAGAGGAATCAGAGATCAAATTGCCAACATCTGCTGGATCATGAAAAAAGCAAGAGAGTTCCAGAAAAACATCTATTTCTCCTTTATTGACTATGCCAAAGCCTTTGACTGTGTGGATCACAATAAACTGTGGAAAATTCTGAGAGAGATGGGGATACCAGACCACCTGACCTGCCTCTTGAGAAACCTATATGCAGGTCAGGAAGCAACAGTTAGAACTGGACATGGAACAACAGACTGGTTCCAAATAGGAAAAGGAGTACGTCAAGGCTGTATATTGTCACCCTGCTTATTTAACTTATATGCAGAGTACATCACAAGAGACGCTGGGCTGGAAGAAACAGAAGCTGGAATCAAGCTTGCCAGGAGAAATATCAATAACCTCAGATATGCAGATGACACCACCCTTATGGCAGAAAGTGAAGAGGAACTAAAAAGCCTCTTGATGAAAGTGAAAGAAAAGAGTGAAAAAGTTGGCTTAAAGCTCAACATTCAGAAAACTAAAATATGGCATCTGGTCCCATCATTTCATGGAACTAGATGGGGAAACAGTGGAAACAGTGTCAGACTTTATTTTGGGAGGCTCCAAAATCACTGCAGATGGTGATTGCAGCCATGAAATTAAAAGATGCTTACTCCTTGGAAGAAAAATTATGACCAACCTAGATAGCATATTGAAAAGCAGAGACATTTCTTTGCCAGTAATGGTCCGTCTAGTCAAGGCTATGGTTTTTCCAGTAGTCATGTAGGATGTGAGAGTTGGACTGTGAAAAAAGCTGAGCGCCAAAGAATGGATGCTTTTGAACTGTGGTGTTGGAGAAGACTCTTGGGAGTCCCTTGGGCTGCAAGGAGATCCAACAAATCGATTCTGAAGATCAGTCCTGGGAGTTCTTTGAAAGGAATGATGCTAAAGCTGAAACTCCAGTACTTTGGCCACCTCATGCGAAGAGTTGACTCATTGGAAAAGACTCTGATGCTGGGAGGGATTGGGGGTAGGAGAAGAAGGGGACGACAGAGAATGAGATGGCTGGATGGCATCACTGACTCGATGGATGTGAGTTTGAATGAACTCTGGGAGTTTGTAATGGACAGGGAGGCCTGGCCTGCT
Organism: Oryx dammah; assembly: GCF_014754425.2. NCBI lineage: Eukaryota > Metazoa > Chordata > Mammalia > Artiodactyla > Bovidae > Oryx > Oryx dammah. The sequence goes on from NW_024070199.1 coordinate 71,979, forward strand.
GCGATTCATGGGGTCACAAAGAGTCGGACATGACTGAGTGAATGAACTGAACTGAACTTAACAGGGTTTGGGAGGGTGGTCACACTGGAGACTGGGCACAAGTGACACCAGGTGCAGGGTCTGGGCAGGGATGTCATCCTGGATATTTTGTAAGTGTGACCTCAGGTAAAGGGTTTGGAGGGTGTCCTCTGAAGATGGCAGATATTTGACCCCAGGTACAGGGTCTGGGAGGGGGTTCACACTTGAGACTGTGGACATATGACCCAGATACAAGGCCTGGGAAATGATATCACCCCGGAGACTATGGACGTCTGTCATCAGGTACTGGGTCTGGGAGAATGCAAATGGTAGAGACTGGATATGTGACTCCAAATACAGTGCCTGGGAGAGGTCACCCTGGGGACTGAAGACATGTGATCTCAGATACAGTATCTGGGAGGGTGTCACCCTGGAAACTGTGGACATGTCACCCTGAAGTCTGTGGACTGTGTCCACAGGTACAGGGTCTGGGGGTTGTCACCCTGGAGACTGGAAATGTGACCAGAGGTTCAAAGTCTGGGAGTGGTGGTCACCCTGGAGACTGTGTACATGTGACCAGAGGCAAAAGTTCTGGTGAGATGGAGTCACCATGGAGAATGTGGATGTGTGACCCTAGGTGTGGGGTCTGGGAGAGGCAGTTACCCTGGAAACTGGAAATATGACCCCAGGTACAGGGTCTGGGTGAGGTGTCACCAAGGAGACTGTGGACATTTGACCCCAGGTGCTTGTATTTCAAAGGGGTTACCCTTTAGCCTGTGGATGTGTAACCCCAGGTGAAAGGTCTGGGAGTAGGGATCACCCTGAACTGTGGTCATCTAACACCAGGTGCAGGGTCTGGGAAGAGGGCTCTCCATGGAGACTGTGAATATGTGACCCCAGGTGCAGGTTCTGTGAGGTGTTTTCTCCTTGGAGAAATTGGACATGTGACCCAAAATACAGTGTCTGGGGTAGAGGCTGACCCTGGAGCCTGTGGATGCATGAAGCCAGGTGAACTGTCTGGGAGGTGGGGTCACCGTGTAGACTGTGGACATGTGAACCCAGGTGCAGGGTCTGGGAGAGTATTCACCCTGCAGACTATGGGCACATGACCCTATGAATAGGGTCTATGAAGGGGTTCACCAGGGAAACTGTGGCCATGTGACACCAGGTAAAGGATCTTATGTGGGGTATGAACGTGGAGACTGTGGTCATATAACCCCCAGTGCAGGGGGAAAGGGGGTCACCCTGGAAACTGGGTGTGTGATCCCAGGTACATAGTCTGAGAGGGGTTCATCATGGAGAGTGTGGACATGAAATTCCAGGTATAGGATCTGGGAGGTGGGGTTACCATGCAGATTGTGTGCAGGTGTTTCTGGTTGCTGGTTCTGGATGGTGAGGTCACCCTGAGGACTATGGACATGTGACCCAAAGTGCAGGGTCTGGGGACGGGGCTCTCCCTGCATACTGTGGACGTGTGATCCCAGATGCAACATCTGGGATGTGGGGTCACTCTGGGGATTGTGGACATGTTAAATCAGGTGAATGGTCTGGGAGGGGGTTACCCTGGAGACACTGGACTTGTTACCCTAAGTGCAGGGACTGGGAGATGGTATCATCCAGGACACTGTGGTCATGAGACCTCAGGTACAAAGTCTGGATGTGGGCTTATACTAGAGACTGGACATGTGACCCCATGTATATGGTCTGGGAGGGAGTCACCCTGGATACTACAGAAATTTGACCCCAGGTACAGGGTCAAGAAGGGGTTACCCTGGAGACTGTTTACATGTGACCACACATGCAGTTTCTGGGAAGTGGGGTCACATTTCAGACTGTAGACAAGTGACCCTGGTCCAGGGTGTGGGAGGGGATAACCCTGGATCTTGTGGACATGGGACATTAGGTCCAGGGTCTGGTAAGTGGTGTCAGTCTTGGAACTGTGGACATGTTACTCCAGGTGAATGGTCTGGGAGGGGTTCACCTTGGAGATTGTGGATGGGCGACCCTAGGTACAGGGACTGGGAGATGTCACACTGGGCACTGTAGTCATGTGACCCCAGGTACATAGTATGGAGGTGGTCTCACCCTGGAGACTGTTTACAGGTGACCCCAGGTGCAGGGTCTGGGAAGTGGGGTCACCCTGGGGACAATGGACATGTGATCCAAGGTCCTAGGTCTGGGGAGGGGTGGCACCAAGGAGACTGTGGACGGGTGACCACACATACAGGCTCTGGGAGGGTGTCACCCTGATGAATGTGGACTTGTGAACCCAGGTGCTGGGTCTGGAGGGGGTCATAAAAGAGACTGAGGATATGTGAAAACAGGTATAAGTTTTGGCAAGGTGTAGTCACCCTAGAGACTATGGACATGTGAACCCAGGTGTGGGGTATGAACAGTGTCAACAAGGAGAATTCTGACATGTGACCCCAGGTGCAAGTACTTCGAAGCAGTCAACATTGAGCATGTGGATGTTTGAACCAAGGGCAAGGGTCTGGGAGGTGGGGTCACCCTTGAGACTCTGGACATGTGACCCCAGGTTCAGGGTCTTGAGGTGGGTTCACCTTGGCGACTGTGGATATGTGACCCCAGGTTCAGGGTCTTGGAGGACATTCATCCTGCAGAATGTGGACATGCGATCCTAGGTACAGGGTCTGCAAATGTGTTCACCAAAGGGACTGGCCATGTGACACCTGGTATAGTGTCTGAAGAGGGGTGTCAGGATGGAGACTGTGGACATGTACACCAAGTGCTTGGATGTGGGCTGAGGTCACCCTGGAGACTGTGCATGTGTGCCCAGTTTCAGTGTCTGGGATGTTTCTCACCTGGAGATGGTGCACTTTTGACTTCAGGTACAGGGTCTGGAGGGTGCGGTCACCTTATGGACTGTGGATATGAGATCCCATGTGCAGGGTCCGGAAGGGGGCCTCTGTAGAGACTGTGGAAGTCTTACCCTAGGTACAGGGTCTGGGAGGAGGTCACCATGGACACTGTGAATGTGTGATCCCAGATACTGGGTCTTGGGGGCAGGATCACCCTGGAGACTGTGGACATGTGATCCCAGGCACAGCATCTGGGAGGTGGGGTCAGCATGGGTAATGTGGACATTTGACCCAAAGTGTAGGTTCTGGGGAGAGGGCTAACTATGAAGACTGGATGTGTGAATCCAGGTGCATGGTCTGAGAGAGTGTCACCTTGGAGATTGTGGATGTGTGACTCCACATATAGGGTATAGGAGGTGGGGTCACACTTTAGACTGTAGACATGTGACCCCAGTCCAGAGTCACTCTGGAGATTGTAGACATAAGATCCCAGGTGCAGGATCTGGGAGGTGGCTCACCCTGGAGACTATGATATCAGACCCCAGGTACATTGTTTGGGAGCTGGATCACCCTGGAGACTGTGGACGTGTGACTCCTTGTACAGTTTCTGGGAGGGTATCAACCCTAGACTGTGGACATGTGACCCCAAGTGCAGGATTTAGGAGAGGGGTCACCCTGGTGACTGGACATATGTCATCAGGTGCAGGTTATAGGTAGGAGGGACACCCTGGATATTGTCGAAGTATGACCCCTGGCACAGGGTCTGAGCATTTCCTCATAGCTCAAAAGTTTCCCCCATAACTCAGTTAGTAAAGAATCTACCTGCAATTCAGGAGACTCAGGTTCGATTCCTAGGTTGAAAAGATTTCCTGGAGAAGGAAATGGCAATCCACTCCAGTATTCTTGCCTGGAGAATCCCATGGATAGAGGAACTTCCCCGGCTACAGTCCATGGGGTCACAAGAGTCAGACACGACTTAGTGACTAAACCACCACCACTAAGGACTTTTAAGGAGTGAGAGGTTAGTAAATAGAAAATAAATAGAGTCTGGGAGAGGAAGTCACCATGGAGACTGCACATGTGACCTCAGGTACAGTGTCTGGAAAGGAGGTCACCCTGGTGACTATGGACATGTGACCCCAGGTACAGGGTAGGCGACATGAAGTCACTGTGAAGACTGTGGACATGTGACACCAGCTGTAGGGTCTGGCAGGGGTTCACCTTGGAGACTGTGGATAAGTGACAAAATGTGTAGGGTCTAGGTGTAGGGATTACCCTGGAAACTGGAAATGTGACTCCAGGTACAAGGTCTGGGGTAAGCATGGAGACTTTGAACTTGTGACAACATGTATATGGTCTGAGAGTGGTTAAAACTGAGACTATGTACACGTGACCACATGTGTAGGTTTGTGAGGGAGTGTAAGAGGGTGTGAGAGGGAATGTAAGAGTGTGAAAGAGTGTGCAAGGGGGTATAAAAGTATGCGAGGGTGTGAGGGAGAGTAAGAGTGCATGAGAGCATGTGAGGGAGTGTAAGAGTGTGCAAGCATGTGCAAGGGAGTGTAAGAGTATACAAGCGAGTGTAAGAGTGTGTGAGGTGTATGACGGAATGAAGGAGTGTGTGAGGGTGTATGATGGAACGTAAGAGTGTGCAAAGGTGTGCAGGAGAGTGAAAGAGCATGCAGGGGAGTGTAAGAATGTGCAAGAGTGTGTGAAGGAGTGTATGTTTGTCAGATTGTGCCACAGAGTGTAAGAGCACGCAAGGGAGTGTAAGAGTGTCTGAGAGTGTCCACTGGAGTGTAAGGGTGAGCAAGGGTGTGCAAGGGAATGTAAGGGCCTACAAGAAAGTGTAAGAGCATTTAAGGTTATGTGAGGGAGTATAAGAGCATGATAGGGAGTGTAAGAGTGTGCAACGGTATGGAAAAGTGTGTAGGAGCATGTGAGGACTGTGAGGGTGAGGGTGTGCAAGGGAGTGCAAAAGTGTGTGATGATGTGTGATGGAGTGTAAGAGTGTGCAACAGAGTGTAAGAGAGTGCAGGGAGTGTAACAGTGTACTAGGGTGTGAGATTGAGTGTAAGTGTGAGAGGGAGTGCCCGGAAGTGGAAGAATGTGCGAGGGTGTGCAAGGGAGTATAAGAGTGTGTGTGAGAGGTGTTGTGAGGGAGTGTAAGAGTGTGTGAAGGCATGCGATGGAGTTAAGAGTATACAAGGGTGTTGGGAGCCAGCATGAGGAACTCTGCCCATGGCAAATGTCATGAGGAAGGAAGCTTGGCATACGCAAAGGCGTGATCAAGCCTCAGGAAACCCCCTGTTCCCGAGCATCTACCCCCAAAACCAGAGTACTCTACGGGGAGCTCTCCCCCATAACCATTTCTCTCAGAGAAGGAGTTAACTTGCAGCTCCAGTTAATAAAAATTCTTGAGCATGACAAGAGTGTTTCAACTTACGAACTCTGAAGGTTCTCTGGCCTGCCTGATCAGGCTCGTCCAGCCGCATGTGATTGTTTACAGCCTCCCAACTGTGAGAGGCACGGGATGTTTTAAGACTTTCTAGATACAGACTCTTTTGAGAAGTTAGAAGATCATTAGTATAGTATTAGTGGGTTGATTAGGAATTATATTGGTGAAGGGTTTTTTCATTTGTCCTGCCAATAATTACTGCTAATTTCCTGCCCTGGGTGTGACAAGGATCTCAGGTCAAACCTCTCTGCTGACAGACTACCTTGTGTGACAGCCTCTCAACCATAAACAGCACAGAGAGTTTGGAATATTAGCATAGGGCTTTTTTCATTGATGAGTCAATGATTGCCATATCCTTAGGCACCTGGGAATATATTAATCAATGTATTTGGAATATAGAAAAGGAAATATAGTAGTTTTTTGATGTTAGCAATACTAGACTTTTTGAGTTAATGAATCTTCTCTTTTATTATAGATCACTGTACTTTGTTATAAATCACTATGCTATGTAAAGATGTAACTTTATCACTATCTTAAGACAAAATAGATCTTAAGGGGAACATTGGTGAACGGTTTACATTTGTTGAGCCAATATTTGCTGCTAAATCTCCATATTCCTGCCCTTATAATGAATATAACTAGCATATAGGAGAAATAAGTATTAACCTTTAAGATTAATCATGTTAAACCTTAGGTTAAGTAAATTCCTTTCTTGATTGTAACTCACTACACCCTCACCCTATAGGAATGCAACTTTATTTGGAGGGTGGCGCCTGATTTAAGAAAAAAATCACCCCTGGAAAAATAAGTTTTCTGGTTAACTGACCAGTATCAGAAAGGGCCATAAAATGTCAGCAGACCTCATGGCCAGAAGATGATGAAACTCATAAGACCTTTGTATAATTTTATATGAAGCACCTGATTGTGACAAGGGTCAGGTCTACTGACCCCCGCGTGACTCTGTATTCATCCCTATGTATAACAAAAAGGTATATAAACAGACCTGAAAAAATAAAGAAATCAGATCAGTTTCTGGAAAGACTGATTCCCCCGTGTCATTTCTTTCTTGCTCCCCGCTTTCCTGGCTGAATTCCCATCTGAAATGTGGGTACTCACCAAGCCTACTAATTCTTCCTGGGCTTCTGAGGTCAGACTGGGGAGGCCTCAGTGCCTCCTCTCCTTTGGGAGAATGGAAAGATGCCTGTGGCCTACGTAGGTGGTAATTGGTATTCCATGTAAACCAGTTATTCAGCCTCTTTTCTCCATTAATTCTCCTACTACACTATCTGTTTCTAATCTCCCTCTATATCTGTAATTTAAAATGTTTTTTTCCAAGAACGCCAACTCTGTCCCCACCTTCGAATCACCCTGGATCCACCGGGGCTGAACCCCGGCACAAGGGTGTGTGAGAGAGCATAAGAGTGTGCAAATATGTGCAAGGGAGTGTAAGAGTATGTGAGGTGTATGATGGAATGAAAGACTGTGTGAGGGTGTGTGATGGAATGTAAGAGTGTGTAAAGGTGTGCAGGAGAGTGTAAGAGCATGCGGGGGAGTTTGAGCGTGCAAGGGTGGGCAAAGGAGTGTATGTTTATCAGGTTGTACCACGGAGTGTAAGAGCATGCAAGGGAGTGTAACAGTGTCTAAGAGTGTCTTATGGAGTCTAAGGGTAAGCGAGGGTGTTCAAGGGAGTGGAGCACCAGCAAGGAAGTGTAAGAGCATTTAAGGTTGTGCTAGGGAGTATAAGAGCATGATAGGGAGTGTAAGAGTGTGCAAGGGTGTGGGAAAGTGTATAAGAGCATCTGAGGGACTGTAAGAGTCTGTGAGGGTGTGCAAGGGAGTGTAATAGCATGCAAAGGAATGTAAAGTGTGTGATGATGTGTGAGGGAGTGTAAGAGTGTGCAACAGAGTGTAAGAGCGTGTGAGGGAGTGTAAGAGTGTAGTAGGGTGTGAGATTGAGTGTTAGAGTGTGTGAGGGTGTGCAAAAGGGTATAACAGTGTGTGAGGATTGTAAGAGTGTGCTAGGATGTGAGACGGAGTGTAAGAGTTTGAGAGGTCATGCCAGGAAGTGTAACAGTGTGTGAGGATGTGCAAAGGATTATAAGTGTGTGAGGGTGTTGTGAGGGAGTGTAAGAGTGTGCTATGGTGTGAGATGGAATGTGAGAGTATGAAAGGGTGTTCCAGGGAGTTTAAGAGCGATCCCAGGTGCAGGGTAGGTTGGGAGTCACCCTGGAACTAGTGGTCATTTCAGGGATTGTAAGAACATGGGAGAGAGTATAAGAATGTGCAAGGGTGTGCAAAGAGTATAAGAATGAGCAAGGGAGTGTAGTGTGTGAGGGTGTGCAATGGAGTATGAGTGTGTGAGGGCATGCAAGGGAGTGTAAGAGTGTGCAAGCGCATGCAAGTGAGTGTAAGAGTGTGCGTAGGAGTGTGAGAGTGTGCATGGGAGTGTAAGAGTGTGTGACAGGGTTTGAGGGAGTGTAAGGGTGAACAAGGAAGTGTAAGACTGCAAAGGTGTGCAAGGAGTGTAACAGTGTGCAAGGTAGTGGAAGGGAGTGTAATAGTGTGCACTAGTGTGCAAGGGACTGTAAGAGTGTATAAGGGTGTGTGAGAGTATGCAAGGATGTGTGAGAGTGTGTGATGGTGTGCAAGGGTAGGCAAGGTCATTCGAGGATGTGTGAGGACATGTGAGAGCATACAAAGATGCGCAAGTGTGTGTGAGGTTGGGCGAGAGCATGTGAGGGCTGCAAGAGCATGCAAGGACATGGAAGGGTATGTGTGGCCATGCTAGTGCATGCAAGGGCGTCTGAGGGCATGCAAAGGCATGGGAGAGCATGCACGGACATGTGGGAGTATGTGAGGATGTGTGAGGGCATGCAAGGGTATGCAATATCATAAGAGGGCGTGCAAGGACATGAGAGAGTATGCGGGGGCATACAGGCCATGCAATAGTGTGTGAAAGTAGGCAAGGGCATGAAAGCATGTGTGAGGACATGAGAGAATGTGTGGAGACATGCAAGGGCATGTGAGGACGTGCAAGGACATAGTGGAGTGCCAGAGAATACGAGGCCCTGTGACAGCCTGCAAGGGCATGTGAGGACGTGCAAGGACATAGTGGAGTGCAAGAGACTATGAGGCCCTGTGGCAGCCTGCAAGGGCATGTGAAGACATGTGAGGGTTTGTGAGGGCATGTGAGAGCATGTGAGTGAGTACATGTGAGGTCGAGCAAGAGTGTGCGAAGGTGTGCGAGATAGTGCAGTGGTGTGCAAAATCAGGTGATGGCATGTGAGGGCATGTTAGGGAGTGCAAGTAAGTGCAAGGTGATATGGGAGTGTGTGAGGATGTGCAAGGACATGTGAGGATGTGCAAGTGCGTGTTAGGGCCTGTGAGAGTGTGGGAGGGCACGTGAGAGCATGCGAGACAGTGCAAGCCGGTGTGAGAGTATGTGATTTTGTGCAAGGGGATGCTAGGGCATGCAGGAGTGTGTGAGGGTGTGCAAGGATGTGCGAGTGTGTGCAAGGCCATGGGAGAGTGTGCGAGGGCATGCAAGGACTAGCGAGAATCTGTGAGGGCATGCAAGGACATGCAAAAGCGTGCCATGATGTGCGAGAGTGTATGAGGATGTGCAAGGGTGGGCGAGGCCGTGCGAGGGCGTGAGGTGGCATGCCAGAATTGTGAGAGCGTGCAAAGATGTTCAAGTGCATGTGAGGCCATGTGAGAGTATGTGAGGACATGCCAGGGCATGCGCAGGCATGTGAGTGCATGTAAAGACATGCAAAAGTGTGCGAGGATGTGCAAGAATATGAGAGCGTGGGCAAGAGCATTCTAGGTGTGCATGGGCATGTGAGGGTGTGTGAGGATGTGTGAGAGTGTGTGAGTATCTGTGAGTGTGGGCGAGGGCATGCTAGGGCATATGAGGGCGTGTGCAGTCATCCAAGGGTGTGCAAGGGCATGCAAATGTGTGTGAGTACCTGCAAGAGCGTGTGAGGATGTGTGAGAGTGGACGAGGGTGTGGGAGAGCTTCCGAGAGCGTGTGAGAACATGTGAGGACTTGAGAGAGGGTGCAAGGATGTGCGAGGGGGTGCAAGGCCATATGACAGTGTGCAAAGGTGTGTGAATTCATGGGAGAATGTAAAAGAGAGAACGAGGACATGCAAGGGTATGCAATGCCATGCAATAGCATGAGAGGTCGTACGAGGGTGTGTGAGGATGTGTGAGAGTGTTCAACAATGTGAAAGAGAGTGCAAGGGCATGCAGGGGTGTGTGGGGGCATTTGAGGATGTGCTAGGGCATGGAGAAAGGTGCTAGGGCATGCAAGTGCGGGCAAGGGTATGAAAGGAGGTGTGTGGCTGTGCGAGAGTGTGCATGTGCATGTGAAAGCATTCAAGGGTGTATGAGGACGTACAAGGGAGTGGGAGTAGTGCGAGGGTATGCAAGGGCATGTGAGGGTGTGTGACGACATGCGAGAGCATTTGACAATGTGTGAGAGAGCACAAGGGAATGAAGGGGTGTGCGAGGGCATTTGAGGACATGTTAGGTTGTGGGAGGATGTGTTAGGGTGTGCAAGTGCATGCGGGGAGGTGTGTAGCTGTCCAAGATATGTGTGTGAGTACGAGAGCAGTCGAGGGCATCCGAGGGCATGAGAGGATGTGTGAGTCTGTGCAAGGGTTGCAGGAGTGTGCGAGGGCGTGTGAGGGCTTATGAGAGTGTGCAAGGGAGCATGAGGATGTTCAACCCCCTGCAAGGGTGTGTGAGGGTTTGCGAGAATATGCGAGAGCAGGTGAACATGTGATGTGTGAGGGCATAAAGAGCACGCAAGTCCATGCGAGAGTGTGCAAGGGCATGGGAGGACATTCAAGAGTGTGCAATGGTGTGTGATGGCGTGCCAGGGTGTGCAAGGATGTGCAAGTGCATGCAAGCCTGTGCAAGAGTGTGCAAGGGTATGAGAGCATGTGCAAGGGCATGCAGGATCATGCAAAAGCAGGTGAGGGTGTGCAAGAGTGTGGGCGGAAAAGAGAGAGCATGCAAGCACCTGAAAGGGCATGCGAGGACGTGTGAGGCTATGCAAGTGCCGGAGTCCAGCCCCGGTGGATCCAGGGTGATTCGACGGTGGGGATGGAATCGGTGTCCTGGAAAAAACTTATTTAATTACAGATATAGAGGGAGATTAGAAACAGATAGTGTAGTAGGAGAATTAATGAAGAAAAGAGGCTGAATAACTGGTTTACGTGGAATACTAATCACCCCCTACGTAGGCCACAGGCGTCTTTCCATTCTCTCGAAGGAGAGGAGGCACTGAGGCCTCCTGGTCCGATCTCAGAAGCCCAGGAAGAATTAGCAGGCTTGGTGAGTACCCACATTTCAGATGGGAATTCAGCCAGGAAAGCGGGGAGCAAGAAAGAAATGAAACGGGGGAATCAGTCTTTCCAGAAACTGATCTGATTTCTTTATTTTTTCAGGTTTGTTTATATACCTTTTTGTTATACACAGGGATGAATACAGAGTCACGTGGGGGTCAGTAGACCTGACCCTTGTCACAATCAGGTGCTTCATATAAAATTATACAAAGGTCTTATGAGTTTCATCATCTTCTGGCCATGAGGTCTGCTGACATTTTATGGCCCTTTCTGATACTGGTCAGTTAACCAGAAAACTTATTTTTCCAGGGGTGATTTTTTTCTTAAATCAGGCGCCACCCTCCAAATAAAGTTGCATTCCTATAGGGTGAGGGTGTAGTGAGTTACAATCAAGAAAGGAATTTACTTAACCTAAGGTTTAACATGATTAATCTTAAAGGTTAATACTTATTTCTCCTATATGCTAGTTATTTATATTCATTATAAGGGCAGGAATATGGAGATTTAGCAGCAAATATTGGCTCAACAAATGTAAACCGTTCACCAATGTTCCCCTTAAGATCTATTTTGTCTTAAGATAGTGATAAAGTTACATTTTTGCATAGCAAGGACACAGTGATTTATAACAAAGTACAGTGATCTATAATAAAAGAGAAGATTCATTAACTCAAAAAGTCTAGTATTGCTAACATCAAAAACTACTATATTTCCTTTTCTATATTCCAAATACATTGATTAATATATTCCCAGGTGCCTAAGGATATGGAGGCCTGATGGCTATCATTGACTCATCAATGAAAAAAGCACTATGCTAATATTCCAAACTCTCTGTGCTGTTTATGGTTGAGAGGTTGTCACACAAGGTAGTCTGTCAGCAGAGAGGTTTGACCTGAGACATCCTTGTCATACCCAGGGCAGGAAATTAGCATGACAAATGAAGAAAAAACCCTTCACCAATATAATTCCTAATCAACCCACTATACTATACTAATAATCTTCTAACTTCAAAGAGTCTGTATTTAGAAAGTTTTAAAACATCCCATGCCTCTCACAGTTGGGAGGCTGTAAACAATCACATGCGGCTGGACAAGCCTGACCAGGCAGGCCAGAGAACCTTCAGAGTTCGTAAGTTGAAACACTCTTGTCACGCCCAGGAATTTTTATTAACTGGAGCTACAAGTTAACTCCTTCTCTGAGAGAAATGGTTATGGGGGAGAGCTCCCCGTAAAGTACTCTGGTTTTGGGGGTAGATGCTCGGGAACAGGGGGTTTCCTGAGGCTTGATCACGCCTTTGCGTATGCCAAGCTTCCTTCCTCATGACCTTTGCCATGGGCAGAATTCCTCACGCTGGCTCCCAACATACAAGGGAGTGTGAGAGTGTATGAGGCCCTGTGAGGGCATGCGAAGGCTTGCAAGGATTTGCGAGGGTTTGTGAGGACATGCAAGGCTGTGCAAGGCCATGCAAGGCTGTGCAAAGCCATGCAATGGCATGCAAGAGCAGGCGAGTGTGTGCAAGGGCCTTTGAGAGCATTCTAGGATGTGTGAGAGTGTGAGAAGGCACGTGAGTGTATTAAGGATGTGCGAGAGCATGTGAGGGCATGTGAGGGTGTCAGAGGGCATGCTAGTCCATATGAGAGCGTGTAAGGATGTATGAGAGTCTGTGAGAGCATGTGAGGACATGCAAGGGCGTGTGAGAACATGGGAGCCCATACGAGGGAGTATGAGAGTGTGCAAGCACATGCGAGAGCAGGCAAAGGTGGGCGAGGGTGTGCAAGGACATGCAAGAACATGCAAGAGTGTGCAAGGATGTGCAGAAATGTGCAAGAGTGTGCAAGGGCATGAGAGAGCAGGCAATAGTGTGCAAGAGCATGTGAGGATATATGAGGACTTGTGAGGGTGTGCAAGGGCAATCAAGAGCATGCGAGTGTGTAAGGGCGTGTGAGGACATGGGAGGGTGTGGGAGGGCAATCAAGGTCGTGCAAGAGTGTGTGAGGGCTTGTGAGGATGTGCTAGGGTGTGCAATTGCATGCAAGGATATGTGAGAACATGAGAGAATATGTCAGGTCATGAGAGAGTGTGCAATACCATGTCAGGGCATGCAAGGAGGTGGGAAGGTGTGTAAGGATATGAAAGCCTGGAAGGACATGTCAGAGCATGCGAGGATGTGCAAGTTTGTGCAAAGGCATGAGAGGCCATGCGATGGTATGCGAGAATGGGCAAGGGCGTGTGAGGGTGTGTGAGGTCATGTGAGGATGTGTAAGAGCATGCAAGGACGTGTGAGGGCATTCGAGGTCATGAAAGAGCATGCACGGGTGTGTGAGGGTGTGCAATTGCATGTGAGGGTGTACCAGACCATGTGAGAGCATGCAAGGACATGCATGTGAGAGTATGTGAGAGCATGCAAGGGAGTGCAAAGACTTGCAAGAGCATACGAGGGTGTATGAGACTGTCGTGAGGGTGTATGAGGGTGGGAGAAGATGTGCAAGAGGGTGGGAGGGCATGCGAGGGAGTGTGAGGACCTGTGAGCCTGAAGAAGGAAATGTAACAGTGTGCGAGGACATGCGAGGGCATGCAAGGGTGTGTGAGGGTGTGAGAGAACATACAAGGGCCTGCGAAGACGTACAAAGTCATGCAAGGGCTTGCGAAGATGTGCGATGATGTGAGGCCATGTGAGAGCATTGAAGGGCATGCGAGGGCGTGCGAGGGCATGCGAGGATATGCAAGGACGTGCGAGGCTGTACGAGAGCATGCAAGAGCGTTCGAGGACATGCAAGGACAAGTTAGTTCGTGTGAAGATGTGCAAGGTCATGTGAGGTTGTGCAAGGTCATGTGAGGTTGTACAAGGACATGCAATGGTGTGCCAGTTCGTCTGAGAACATGCAAGAGTGTGTGAGGGCATGCAAATTCGTCTGAGGATGTCTGAGGGTGTATGAAGGCATGCTAGAGTTTGTGAGGGCATGCAAAGACTTGAGAGAATGTGTGGGGGTGTGCCAGGACGTACAAAGGCATTCGAGTTCATGGGAGGACGTACGATGGGGTACGATGCCATGCAAGGACATGCGAGTGTGTGCAGGGTCGTGCAAGAACATGCAGGAGTTTGCAAGGGCATGTGAGGGCGTGTGAAGATGTGCAAGGGCATGGGGCAGTGTGAGAGGGTGTGGGAGAACATGCAAGGACTTGCAAAGGCGTGCAAGGGCCTGTGATGGTGTGCAAGGATGTGTGAGGACGTATGAGGCCATATGAGAGCGTTTGAAGGCATGCGAGTGTGTGCAAGGATATGTGTGGCCATTCGAGAGGATTTGAGGATGTGCAAGGACCTGCAAAGGCATGCAAGTTTGTGTGGGAGCATGCAAGGGTGTGCGAGGATGTGTGACAGTGTGCAAGAGCATGCGAGATCATATGATTCTGAGCGAGGGTGATCGAAGACGTGCGAGGGTGTGGGTGGCCATGCCAGTATGTGCGAAGGCATACGAGGACATGTGAGAGCATGGCAGGGCATGGGAGAACATGCAAGGGTGTGCAAGGGCATGCAAGGCCGAGTGAAGCCATGCATTTGTGTTTGAGGACATGCGAAGTTGTGCAAGGAGGTGAGAGGGCATCAAGGCCGTGCAAGGGCAGGCAAGGAGGTGCAAACGCATGCGAGGGTATCTGATGGTATGAGAGAGTGTGCAAGGGTGTATGAGTTTTTGCAAAGATGCGCTGGGGGTGCAAGGGCATGCGAGAGCATGCACACATGATCGTGTGAGGCCTTGTGATGACGTGCAAGGAAGTGCAACATCATGCAAGGATGTGCACGAGTGTGTGAGGCTGTGGGAGGGACAGTGAGAGCATGCATGGGAGGGTCAAGAGCAGGCGAGTCCATGCAAGAATGTGCGAGGGCATGCAAGGGCATGTGAGAGCGTGTGATGCCATGTGATGGCGTGCAAGGACGTGCGAGAGTGTGTGGAAGCATGTGAGGTCTTAAGAGAGTGTATGAGGCCATGTAAGGGTATGGAAGGGCTTGTGAGAGGATGCAAGGATGTGCGAGGTCATGTGAGTGCCTGTGAGGGTGTGCAAGGGCATGTGAGTTTGTATGAAGACGTGGAAGGGTGTGCAAGGACGTTTGAGGGCATGCGAGGCTGTGAGTGTGCAAAGCCTTGCTAGAACCTGTGAGGGTGTGCAAGAGCATGTGAGTCCATGCAAGGACGTGCAAGGGTGTTGAAGTTGTGCCAGGATGTGCAATGGCATGTGAGTTCATGCGAGGACATGCCAGGTCGTGGATGAGTATGCTAGAATGTACAAAGGCATGCGAGGACGTGTGAGAGGATGGGAGGTAGGGATAGGGCATGCGAGAGCATGTAAGCCCATCTGAGGGCATGCAAAGGGCATGAGAGGATGTGCAAGAGTGTTCAAGTGTGTGAGAGGATTGTGAGAGCATGCAAGTGTGTGCAAGGACATGAGAGAGCAACTCAAGATGAGCCCCAAGACCCCTGATGCAACTCCAGAGGATTCCCAAGAGGAGCCACCCCAAACACAACTCAGACGGTTAAGCGTCTGTCTACAATGTGGGAGACCCGGGTTCGATCCCTGGGTCGGGAAGATCCCCTGGAGAAGGAAATGGTAATCCACTCCAGCACTCTTGCCTGGAAAATCCCATGGACAGAGGAGCCTGGTAGGCTACAGTCCATGGGGTCGCAAAGAGTCGGACACGACTGAGCGACTTCACTTTCACTTTCACTTTCACTCCACCACAACAAGAAAAGAAGCCACATACCTCAACTAAAGAGGAGACCCCCATCCCCTGCCACAACTACAGAGGAGTCTGCAAACTACAACAAGAGAGGAGCAGGAAAAAAAAATGTCAGTTGATCCCACTGCAACTAGAGCAGAGCCCCATGCAATAAAAATACAGTAGCCTACCGCACATTACAACTAGACAGGAGCCAGCCTGCTAATCTCTACTACAGACGAGCTGACCCACGCAGCTCGAGAGGAGGCCCCACCATACCTCTAAAGGAACCCAAGTCACCTGTCCCAATTCGAGAGGAACCCCAAGTCCCCCACCACAACTCAACAGGAGCCATGTGCCATCACAAGGAAGGAGCCCCCAGCAACAAACAGAGAAGTACCACACCATAACTGGAGAGGATTCCCCTGCCAAAACTAGAGAGGAGCCCTACAGCACATTGTGCTGACAGAGAAGGCCCTCTGCTGCAAATAGAGACGAGGCCCCTGAAGTAACTCAAAACAAGCATCTAACAACTGGAGTGGAGCAACTCCGTGAAAACTAGTGAGGAGGCCCCAATGCCACAAGTAGAGAGAACAGCCTCCCCACAGAGAACTCCCAGAGGAGGTGACACCATAACTAGGGAAGTGCCCTGAGTCCCCTCCTGAACTTGAGAGAAGGCCTATGCCAAAACTCAAGAGAAGCCCACGGCCACAAGAGAGGAGCCCAGCAGCCAGAACCAGAGTGTCCCACCATTCCAACTGGAGCGGAGAACCCAGACATCGCACCTACAGAGGCTCCCCTCCAATGCAAATAGAGATGAGCGCTGTGCTGCAAGTTGAGTAGATCCCGCTACCACTGTCAGAGAGGAATAACCTCGCCACACCTAGAGAGCAGCCCCTTGAACATCGCCACTTGAGATTAGCATTCCCACACATTGGAATTACACAGAATCCTCCTTGTACAACTAGAGAGGAGGCTCCCATGCCACAACTAAAGAGCAGGGTCCATACCAAAATTCAAGAGTAGGCTCACACATATCACACCTGGAAAGATTGCCTGTGCACATCGCTACCAGAGAGGAAACCCCCTCAACAATTCAGAGGAATAGAGCACTGCAACACTAGAGGTGCCCCACACACACCTTAACTAGAGAAAAGCCCCCTAACAAAACTTGAGAGGAGCCTACACACCACAGCTAGAGAGGAGCCCACCCAACACAACTAAGAGTTGACCCCCAACATCAACTAGAGTACCCCATGCCGCAGGGAGTTTAGCCACTCACACATCACCACTAAACAGAAGCCACCCTACACAGTGCTACTAGAGAGGAGCCACTCCACCAAAACTCGAGTGGAGGCCCCACGTCAACTCGAGAGGAGCACCAAGTCCCCTGATGTAACTTGAGAGGAGTCCCTCACCACAACTAGAGAGGAACCCACACACTTCAACAAGAAAGGAGCCCACCTGGACCGCATTAAGAAAGGAGGTCCCGCACCCTGCCCCTAGAGTGGAGCAATCTTGTACACCATATCAAGAGAGGAGGCTTCACACCACTCCTAGAGAGTAGCCCCTCAAATCATAAGTAGAGATGAGCCAGAAAACTACACCTAGAGAAGAACCACACAACATGATGCAACAAGACAGGAGTTCCCACTTCACAACTAGAGAGGACTTCCCCAGGCACAGCACAACTAGGGAGGAGCACTCTGGCACAACACAACTTGAGAGAAGCCCAAACATCAAAACTAGAGAGTTGGATACATGCCACAACTAGATAGTTGACTCTCAGGCACAAGTAGTGAGGAGCACAAGGCTGTAACTAGAGAGGTGCCCAACCCCTCCTGTACATCACATCTAGAGTGGAGAACCACTGCCACAACTAGAGTGGACACACCTGCTACAGGTAGATAGGAGCTCACGTCACAATTAGAGAAAAGTGACCATGCACATCAAAACTAGAGTGGAACTCCCACACGGATCGTAACGAAAGAGGAGGCCAATACTGCAACTAGAGAGGAGACCCCTGCTGCAATTAGAGTTAAGCCCCTCCAAAACATAGCCATTAGAGAGGAGCACACCCACACAATTAGAAGCCACTGTAGAGAGGAGCCCACCATGCTACAACTACAAAGAACTCCCACTGCCACAATGAGAGTGTAGCCTCCTGCACATCAAAACTAGAAAAAGTGTCCCTTCTCATCACAACCAGAGAGGAGTCATCCCAATCACAATTTGAGAACATTCTACTGCAACTAGAGAGGAGCAAAGCTACCACAAGAAGGAGCCCCCCTGCCAAAACTAGGAGTCTGCAAACAAGAGCTAGAGAGGAGCTGACCCACCACAAATAAAGAGGACTCTCACTGCAACTAGAGTGGAGCCCCATGCCACAACTAGAGAGTACCCTCCCACACATTGCACTTAGGGGCCAGCCAGCACAGCACTGCTGCTGCTGCTGCTGCTGCTAAGTCACTTCAGTTGTGTCCGACTCTGTATAACCCCATAGACGGCAATCCCCCATCCCTGGGATTCTCCAGGAAAGAATACTGGAGTGGCTTGCCATTTTCTTCTCCAATGCATGAAAGTGAAAAGTGAAAGTGAAGTCACTCAGTCGTGCCTGACTCTTCGCGACCCCATGGACTGCAGCATACCAGGCTCCTCCATCCATGGGATTTTCCAGGCAAGAGTACTGGAGTGGGGTGCCATTGCCTTCTCCACCGAGCACATCACTACTAGAGATTATCTGCCCCACTGCCACTTTAGAGGAGACTCCACCACAACTCTAAAGTTCCTTTAGAGTTCCAAGTCACCTGCTGCAACTCAAGAGGCACTTCAGGTTCCCCGCTGCAATTACAGCCCTAAGCTGTAATAAGAAAAGGGGTGACAAGCCAAAATAATGGAGGGGGCTCCCCAGCCTAAACTGAAGTGGACTCCCCCAGCACAACTAGATAGGAGTGCCCAGGATATCACACCTAGAGAGATGTCCTTCTGCCGCAAATAGAGACAAGCTCCCTAAAGTAAGTCAAGCGGAGTTCCTCACAACTCGACAGAAGCAATCCCACTAATATTAGTGAGGAACCCCTAGTGCCAAAAGTAGAGAGGACATCTCCCATGGAGCCACCCACACCCCAACCAGAGAGGGCACAGCCATGCAATTTGAGAGGAGCCCTCCACCACAACTCAAAAGGAGCCAGCTGGACATCACACATGAGACGGGCCCTTCTGCTACTAATAGAGACAAACCTCACACCACAACTAGAGAGGAGCTTGCACATCACAACTAGAAAGAATCGAACCCACCACAACTACAGAGTTGACCCCGACCACAAGGAGAGAGTAGTCCCTTGTCAAAGTAGTGAGTATCCACCCACACATTGCAACAACACAGGAGCCACCCTGAACATACCTGCTAGGGATGAGTCACCCCAATACAATTCAAAAGGAGGCCCCACCACAAGTCGAGAAGAACTCTGAGTACCACCCAAACATGAGAGGAATCCTGAGTTCCCTGCCATGGCTCGAGTGGAACACTGAGTCCTGCACTGTAATGCAAGAGAAACATTGAGTTCCTGCTGCAAAAACTCGAGAGGAGCTCTGAGTCCCCTGTTGTAACTCTAGAGAAACCCTGAGTTTTCCACCATAACTCGAATGGAACCCCAAGTTTCCCCTCACAACTCGAGAGGAGGCCTGACTCCCCTCGAGAGGAACCCCAAGTTCCATGCTGCAACTCATTAGGAACCCCGAGTTCCCTGCCTCAACTGAAGAGGAGGCCCAATTCCCTGCAGCAACTTCAATGGAATCCCAAGTTCCCCATCACAATTCGAGATGAACCAAAGCCCCCTGATGCAACTCCAGAGGATTCCCAAGAGGAGCCTACCTCACCACAAACAAGAAGAGCACTCAACTGCAACAAGAGAGGAAGGCCCATACCACAACTAAAGAGGAGACCACACACACACACAACTAGAGAGGAGTCTGCAATCCAAAATTAGAGAGGAGCTGAAACAGAAACATCAGTTGACCCAACTGCAACAAGAGTGGAGTCCCAAGCCATAACTATACAGTAGCCGTAACACATCACAACTAGACAGGAGCCACCCTGCTAATCTCTACTAGAAAGGAGCTGCCCCATGAAGCTCGAGAAGAGGCCCCATCAAAACTTTAAAGGAACACTAAATCACCCGTCCCAACTTGAGAGGAACCCCAAGCCCTCAACCACAACTCGACAGGTGCCCTATGCTGTCACAAGGAAAGAGCCCCCAGCGAAAAGCGAAGAAGACACCTTACAGAACTGGAGAGGATTCCCCTGCCAAAACTAAAGATGCGCTCTGGCACATTGCGCCTAGAGATACTGGAGTCCAGCCCCGGTTGGATCCAGGGTATCCGAAGCATGGATGGCATTGGTGATGAGAGATTTATTTATTTAGAGATATCGAAGGAGATAAGGATTTATTTAAAGATATAGAGAGAGATAAAGAAAGAATGTTGCAGTTAAGAAAATAGAGGAGAGAAAGAGGCTGATATTCCTTGGTTTACACAGAAAGCCAATAAAGTCCCAAGACAAGGGACTTAAACACTGTTCACATAGGCCACAGGCGCCCGCTTGAATAGTGGAGGGTGCCCCACCTTGGGCTCCCTCTCGCGTAGGTCTTAGAAGCCCGAGGAGAGAAGTGAACACAGCGAGCCCCTGTGCTCCAAGGGATCAGTCTGAAAAAGAGAGTAAGAGAGAGAAAGAAAGAAAAAGAGAATTGACACGGGGAAGCCAAGCAATGATGAGGCAAGGCCCAAAATTTTATTTTTCCAGGGGGCTTATACACCTTAAGCTGTACATAGAGAATAATGGAAAATGCAAAGTCATGCAGGGTCAGCAGCCCTGACCCTTATCGAGACCAGGCTTTCTCCCTGCATACTTATCTGTATAGACAGGTCTTAGGTGATTTACATCATCTTCTGGCCAGGAGGCCTATTAGCATTTTATGGCCCTTTTCTGATAAGGATCCGTCAACCAGAAAACTTATTTGCCCTAAAAATGTTGTTCTTTCCAAAGTCTGGTGCCACTCTCAGAAAGCACTAAATAAAGTTACATTCTTACATAGCAAGGATACAAGGATTTATAACAAAGAAAGAGGAGTACAGTGATTTATAACAAAGAGAAAATTCATTAACTCAAAAGTATAGTATTGCTAACATCAAAACTACTATATTCCTATTTCTGCATCCCAATTACATTAATTAATATCCTCCCAGGTCCCTAAAAGATAAAGGATATGGAGGCCTGGCGGCAATCATTAACTCAAAAATGAAACCCTTCACCAATATAATTCTTAGCTCTTTAAAAGGCTCTATATCTTTAAGATGTTTTAAGCTTCCCATGCCTCTTGCGGTTGGGAGGCTGTAAACAATCACATGCATAGTTGTAAAAGTCCAGGGAAACCTGTCAAGCAAGTTAGAGAGCCATCAGAGGGGTTTGAGCTGAGACACTCCTTTCATATGCAGGAGACTAACTGGAGCTCTAAGTTCACTTTTTCCAGAAAAAGGTGGTCGGGGATAGCCCCCTGCTAATGTCAGAGGAGTTGGTGAAAGTCATAAAATAGTAAGACAGACAGATTCTGGTTTTGGGGTAGATGCTCAGGCAGAGGACCCCTTGAGACCTGACTTGCCTTTGCCTGTCAAGCCTCTTCCTCATGACCTTTGTTATGGGTGAGATCTCCTGTGCTGGCTCCCAGGATAGAGAGAAGACCCTCTGCCACAAATAGAGACAAGACCCCTGAAGTAACACGAGATGAGATTCTCACAACTAGAGCGAAAACTAATGAGACCCAAATACCACAAGTAGAGAGAACACCCTCCCCACAGGAGGAACCCAGAGGAGGCACCATGGCAGCTAGAGAGGAGCCACAAGTCCCCTCCTGAACTTGAGAGGAGGTGTATGCCACAACTCAAGAGAAGCCCATGGCCACAATGAGAGAGGAGCCCACCCGACAATACTGGAGAGTGTCCCCCCACCACAACTTGGGAGGAGACCCTGGACATTGCACCTCGAGAGGGTCCCCTCCACCCCAAATAGAGACGCACCCCCTGTACCAGTTGAATAGATCCCCCTACTACCATCAGAGAAGAGTAACCTCAGCACAACTAGAGAGTAGACCTCACGCCACAACTAGAGAGCAGCCCCTTGAACATTGCCACTTAAGAGGAGCATTTCCACATGCCATTACACAGAAGCTGCCTTCCACAACTAGACAGGAGGCCCCCATGCCATGACTAAAGACGAGGGGCCATGCCAAAATTAGAGAGTAGGCTTACACATATCACATCTGGAAAGAGTGCCTGTGCACATTGCTACCAGAGAGGAAATCCCCTCCACAATTCGAGGGGAACATTCCACTGCAACTCTAGAGGTGCCAGTCACACACTGTAACTAGAGAAAAGTCCCCTAAAAAACTCTAGGAGATACTGCACAACTATAGAGGAGCTCACCCAACACAAGTAAGAGTTTACCCCCAACACCAACTTGAGAGGTGCACCTTGCCACGGATTGTTTAGCCACCCACACATCACAACTAAACAGAAGCCACCCTGAACATTGCTACTAGAGAGGAGCCACCCCATCACACTACCACAACTAAAAGAAACCCCCCTGCCACAACTAGAGAGGTGGCTGCAAATGACAACTAGAGATAAGCCAACCCACAGCAACTAAAGAGTGAACACCCACTGCAGTGAGAGTGGAGCCCATGCCGCATCTAGAGAGTAGCCTCCCGCACATTGCACTTAGACGGGGACCAGCTTGTACACCGCTACTAGAGAGGATCCACCCCACTGCAGCTCCAGAGGAGTCTCCAGCACAACTTTAAAGTAACCCCGAGTCACATGCTGCATCTCAAGAGTCACCATGAGTTACCCGCTGCAATTTCACAGGATCCCTAGGCTGTAACAAGAAAAGGGGTCACTTCACCAAATGACAGACTGGTTCCCTGGCCAAAACTGAAGCGGATGCCCCAGGCACAACTAGAGTGGTGTCCCCCAGGATATCACACTTAAAGAGAAGACCTTCTGCCTCCAATGGAAACAAGCTCCCTGAAGGAAGTCTAATGGAGGCCCTCACAACTAGAGAGCAGCAATCCCACAAATAGAAGTGAGGGACCCATTGTGCCAAAAGCAGAGAGGACCTCCCCTGTGGAGACACACACACCCCAACCAGAGAGGACACAGCCTCGCCCCTTGAGAGGAGCACTCCACCACAACTTGAGAGAAGCCCGCTGGACATCACATGGAGAGAGGAGAACCTCTTCTGCTAATACAGCCAAACCTCACACCACAAGGAGAGAGGAGCTTGCACACCACCACTAGAGAGACTCGAAAACCCTGCAACTACAGATTGGACACCGACCACAAGGAGAGAGTAGCCCCTTGCCAAAACAAGTGAGCAGACACCCATCATTGCAACAAGACAGGAGCCACACTGCACATCCCTACTAGAGATGAGTCACCCCAAGGGAACTCGACAGGAGGTCCCACCGCAAGTCAGAGGAATCCTGAGTACCAACCAAACTCGAGAAGAACCTTGAGTTCCCTGCCATAACTCCAGGGGAATCCTGCATCCCACGCTCCAAGTCCAGAAGAACACTGATTTCCTGCTGCACTTCAAGACGAGCTCTGAGTCCCCTGCAGCAATGCTAGAGGAAACCCCTAGTTTCCAGCAACAACTAGAGAGGAACCCCGAGTTTCTGCTGCACCTCAAGAGGAGGCCTGACTCCCCTGCTGCAACTCTAGAGGAAACACAAGTTCCCCACCTCAACTCGAGAGAAGTCCTGACTCTTCTGTTGCCACTCAAGAGAAATCCTGAGATCCCCATTGCAACTCAAGAGAAATCCCGAATTTCCCACTACAAATCGAAACAACGAGTTCCCTCTCAGTTTGAGATAAGGCCTGATTCCTCTGCAGCGACTCAAATGGAACATGTGACCCCAGGTACAGGGTCTGGGGTGTGGGGTCACCCAGAGACTGTGCAGGTGTGACCCCAGGTACAGGGTCTGGGGAGAAGTGTCACCCTAGAAACTGGAAATATAACCCCAGGTGCAGGGTCAGGAGGGGATCACACTGGAAATGGTGGTCATCTGAACCCAGGTACCTGGTCTAGGAGGGAATCACCATGAAGACTATGGACGTGCAACTCCAGATATAGGGTCTGGGAGGTGAGGTTACCCTCGACTGTGGATAGTGATCCTAGTTGCTTAGTGCGGGGGGTGGGATCAGGCTGGACACGTAGATGTGTGACCAGAGGTACAGTGTCTGTGGAGGGGTGTCACCAATAGACACTGTAGAAATGTGACCCAAAGTCCAGGGTCGAGAGGGGGTCACCCTGGATACTGTGGACATATGACCCCCGGGTCTAGGAGGTGGGGTACCCTAGAGACTTTGGACATGTGACTCCAGATACAGGGTTTGTGAGGTGGGGTCTTCCAGGAGACTGTGAACACGTGTCCCCCAATACAGGTTCTGGGAGGTGGGTTGATTTCCGGGACTGTGAATGTGTAACCTAAAGTGCAGTGTCTGAGGAAGAGGTTGACCCTGGAGACTGTGGACTTGTGACATCATGTATATGGCCTGGGGGGTAACCCTGGAGACTATGTACATGTGACCTCAGGTGTAGGGTCTGGATGGGGGGGTCACCTTGAGACTGTGGATGTGAAAAACCAGGTGCTGGGTCTGAGAGCTGGGATAACCCTGGAGACTGTGAACGTGGGACCACAAGTACAGGGTCTTGGTGGTGGGGTCACCCTGGGGACTGTGGACATGTGACCCAAAGTGCAGTGTCTGGGGAAGAGGCTGACTTTGGAGACTGTGGACGCATGACCCATGTATATGGTCTGGAAGGGGTCATCGTGGATACTGCAGACATTTGACATCAGGTATAGGATCTGGGAAGGGGGTCACATTGGAGACTTTGGCCATGTGACCCAAGTGCAGGGTCTGGGGAGGGTTGTCATCCTGGGGACTGTGGATGTGTGACCCCAGATGCAGCATTTGGAAGAGGGTCACCTTGAAGACTGTGGACATGTGACACTAGATGCAGGGTCTGAGAGGGGACCACCCTGGAGACTGAGGATGTGTGAACCCAGTACTGGGTCTTGGAGGTGGAGTAACCCTGGAGACTCTGTATGTGCCCACAAGTGCAGGGTCTGGGAGGTGGGGTCACCCTGGGGACTGTGGATGTGTGACTCAAAGTGCAGCATTTGGGGAGGGGGCTCTCCCTGGAGACTGTGCATGTGTGATCCAAGGTGAATGATCTGAGTGGGGATCATCAAGGAGACTTGCAACTCCAGATATTGGGTCCAGGAGTTGGGGTTACCCTGGAGACAGTGGACATGTGATCTCAGGTTCAAAGTCTGGTGGGTGGGGTCACCCTGGAGACTTTGGAGATGTTATCTCAGGTTCAGGGTCTGGGAGGGGTTTACTCTGAGCCATGGATGTGAGAACCCAGGTACAGTGTCTGGGAGGATGTCACTCTGGAGACTGCAGATATTTGATCCCAGGCACAGGCTCTGGGAGGAGAAGGCAATGGCAACCCACTGCAGTACTCTTGCCTGGCAAATCCCATGGACTGAGGAGCCTGGTAGGCTGCAGTCCATGGGGGCACTGGGAGTCGGACACAACTGAGCGACTTCACTCTCACTTTTCACTTTCATGCATTGGAGAAGGAAATGGCAACCCACTCCAGTGTTCTTGCCTGGAGAATCCCAGGGACAGGGGAGCCTGGTGGGCTGCCGTCTATGGGATCGCACAGAGTCAGACATGACTGAAGCGACTTAACAGCCAGCAGCACAGGGTGTCAGAAGGGAGTCACTCTGGAGAATGTGGATGTGTGACGCCACGCACAATGTCTGGGAGGATGGTCACAGTAGAGACTGTGGACATGTGACCCCAAATACAGTGCCTAGGAGGAGTCACCCTGGGAACTGAAAACATGTGACCTCAGGTACAGGGTCTGGGAGGGTGTCATCCTGGAAACGGTGGACATGTGACCCCATGTGGAGTGACTGAGCAGGAGGTTACCCTGGAGGCTGTGGACATGTGATCCCAGGTGCTCGACCAGTGTTGTGGGGTCACCCTGAAAGCTGTGGACATGTGACCACAGGTTCGGCATCTTTGGTGGTGTAACCCTGGAGACTGTGGACGTGTGACCAGATGTTAAGAGTCTGGGAATGGTGGTCACCCTGGAGACTGTGGAGGTGTGACTACAGGTAAAAGTTCTGATGAGATGGGGTCACCCTAGAGACTGTGGACATGTGACCCAAGGAACAAGTTCTCGTGAGGTGTGGTCACACTGGAGACTCTGGAGGTGTGACTCCAGGTGCAGAGTTCAGGAGGTTTGTCACCCTGGAGACATGGATGTGTGAACCCATGTGCAGGGTCTGGGAGTGAGTTTACCCTTAAAACTGAAAATGTGACCCCAGATACACAGTCTTGGAAGGGAGTCTCCAAGGAGACTCTGGACATGTTACCTAGGTGCAGGTATTTTGAAGGGGTCACACTAGAGCCAGTGGACATGTGATGTCAGATGAAGGGTCTGGGAGGTGGGGAAACCGGAGACTGTGAACATATGACCCCAGGTTCAGGGTCTTGGGAGAGGGCTCTCCCTGGAGACTGTGGACATGACACCAGTTATAGGGTCTGGGGAGAGGGGTCACTCTGGAGACTGTTGACATGTAACCCCAGTTGCAGGGTTTAGTGTGTGGGATCACCATGGAGACTGTGGAGTTTTGAAACCTTGTACAGGCTTTGGGAGATGGGTTCACACTGGAGATGGGACATGTGACCCTATGCTCATGGTTTTGGAAGGGGGTCACCCTGGATATGGTGGACATGTGACCTCAGGTACACGGTCTGTGGGGGGTTCACCCTAGAGACTGTGGCCATGTGACCCCAGGTACAGGGTTTGGGCTGGGGTGTCAGCCTGGAGACTCTGGACATGTTACCCAAGGTGCAGGATATGGAAGGGAGTCAACCTGGAGATTCTGGGCATGTGATTCCAGGAACAGTGTCCAGGGATGTGTGTCACCCTAAAGACAGTGGAAATGTTACCCAAGATGCAGGTTCAGGAGGGAATTACCCTGAAGACTGTGAACGTGTGACCCCAGATGCATGGTCTGCAAGGTGTGGTCTCCCTGGAGACAGCAGACATGTGACCCCAGGTAAAGGGTCTTGGAGACAGGGTCACCCTGGAGAATGTGGACATGTTACCTCAGATGCAGGGTCTGGGAGGGATTTATCCTGGTGACTGTGGATGTTAGAATACAGGTGCAGGGTCTGGACGTTTTGGTCATCCTAGAGAGAGTGGTTGTGATACCCCAGTACAGGGTCAGGGAGGTTGGGTCAGCCTGGAGAATGTGGATGTGTCACTCCACAGACAGGATGTGGGGAGGATTGTCACCCTGGAGACTGTGGACATGTACCTTCCACATACAGGGTCTGGGAGCATGGTCACAGTAGAGACTGGAAATTTGACCCCAAGTGTAGTGTCTGTGAGGGAAGTTTACCCTGGAGACTGTGGATGTGTGATCCCAGGTGCTCGGAGTGTAGTTGTGGGGTCACCCTGAAGTCTGTGGAGGTGTGATCACAAGTTCAGTGTCCTGGATGGTGTCACTCTGGAGATTATGGACATGTGACAAGATGTTCACCATCTGGGAGTGGTAGTCACTCTGGAGGCTGTGAAGGTGTGACCACAGGTAAAAGTTCTGATGAGGTGGGGTCACCCTAGAGACTGTGGACATGTGACCCAAGGTACAAGTACTGCTGAGGTGCACTCACCCTGGAGGCTGTGGTGATGTGACCTCAGGTGCAGGGTCTGAGAGGTTTGTCACCCCAGAGACCCTGGAGGTATGACCTCAGGTGCAGGGTCTGGGAGGGGAGACTACTCTGCAAACTAAAAATGTGACCCCAGGCCATGGTGGGGTGTCACCAAGGAGACTCTGGGCATGTGACTCAGGTGCACGTATTTCGAAAGGGTCACCCTGGAACCTGTGGACCTGTGACCCTAGGTGAAGGGTCTTAGAGGTGGGGTCACCCTGGAGACTTGTATGTGTGACCCCAGGTGCAGGGTCTGGCGAGAGGGTTCTCCCCAGAGACTGACATGTGACCCCAGGTGCAGGGTTTGCTGATGTAGGGCGCCCTGCTGACTGTGGTTCTATGACCCCAGTTGCAGGGCCAGAGAGGAGGGTTACCCTGGAAACTGTGGATGTGTGACCCCAGGTACAGTGTCTGGGAGGTGGGGTCTTACTGGAGACTGTGGAGTTTTGAACCCTGGTATAGATTCTAGGATGTGGAGTCAGGCTGGAGACTGGATATGAGACCCCATGTACATGGTCTGGGAAGGGGGTCACCCTGGAGATGGTGGAGATGTGACCTCAGGTACAGGGTCTGCAAGGGGGTTCACCATGGTGACTGGCCATGTGACCCCAGGTACAGGGGCTAGGGTAGGGTGTCAGCCTGAAGACTCTGGACATGTTACCCCAGGTGCAGGTTCTGGAAGGAGGTCACCATGGAGATTCTGGATGTCTTATTCCAGGTACAGCCTCTGGGGACATGTGTCACCCTATAGACAGTGGAAATGTGACCCCAGATGCAGGTTCAAGAAGGGGTCACTCTGGAGACTGTGAACATGTGACCCCAGGTGCATGGTCTGTGAGGTGTTGTCTCCCTGGAGACAGTGGACGTGTGACTCCAGGCACAGGATCTGGGAGGTAGGGTCACTTGGGCACTGTGGACATGTGACCCCAAATACAATGCCTGGGAGAGGTCACCCTGAGAACTGAAGACATGTGACTTCAGGTACAGGGTCTGGGAGTGTGTCCCGGGAAACTGGACATGTGAACCCAAATGCAGGATTTGATGCGGGGGTCACATAGGAGATTTGGGGTATGGGAACCCAGGTGCTGTGTTTGGGAATCCTCGCCCTGGACTCTGGATGTGTGACCCCAGGTTCAGGGTGTTTGTAGTTGGGTCACCTTGGAGACTGTTGACATGTGACAGCAGGTGCAGGGTCTGTAAAGGGTGCCACACCAGAGACTGCAGATATTGGACCCCAGGTACAGGGTCTGGGTTGGGGGGAGGTCATACTAGATACTGTGGAAGTATGATCCCAGGTGCAGAGTATGGGAAAGGGCATCAGACTGGAAACTGTCGACGTGTGACTCAGGTACAGGGTCCAAAAGGGGTGTCAGCCTGGAGACTGTGGATGTGTGAACCAGGCACAGGGTCTGGGAAAGGGGATCAAGCTGCAGACTGTGGATACCAGGTACAGGAACCAGGTACAAGGTCTAGGAAAAGGTGTCAGCCTGGAAATTGTGGACATGTGGACCTAATTTCAGTGTCTGGGAGGATAGTCACAGTAGAGACTTTGGATATGTGACCAAAATACCTTGGAGAGGACAGCTTAGGATTTGAAGACGTGTGATCTCAGGAAAAGGTCTGGAAACCGGATATGTGAGCCCAGGTGTAGGTCTGTTAGGGGTGGTTACCCTGGAGATTGTAGACATGTGATCCCAGGTGCTCAGACTGGTGTGGTGGGGTTACCCCGAAGTCTGTGGACATGTGACCACAGCTAAAAGTTCTGATGAGGTGAGTT
The DNA here is from genome assembly GCF_014754425.2 of Oryx dammah. Classification (NCBI taxonomy): domain Eukaryota; kingdom Metazoa; phylum Chordata; class Mammalia; order Artiodactyla; family Bovidae; genus Oryx; species Oryx dammah. The sequence continues at coordinate 100,960 of NW_024070199.1, forward strand.
CACCCTGGAGCCTGTGGACATATGATCCCAGGTAAAGGGTCTGGAAGTTGGGGTCACCCTGTAGACTGTAGATGTGTGACCTCATGCACAGGGACAGAATAGTGGTCACATAGGAGACTTTGGGATATGTGAACCCAGGTGCAGTGATTGGGAGTCCTCACTCTGAAGACAGTGGATGTGTGACTGCAGGAACAGTGTCTGGGCAGTGATGCCACCATAGAGACAATGGAAGTATGACCCAGGTGCAGGTTCAGGAGGGGATCGCCCTGGAGACTGTGGAAGTGTGACCCCAGGTACAGAGTCTGGTGAAGTGGGGTCACCCTGGAGACTGGACATGTGATCCTAGGTACAGGGTCTGGGAGGTGAGGTCTCTCGGGGACTGTTGACATGTGACCCCATGTGCAGAGTCTGGGGAGGGGGCTCATCTGAGAGACTGTGGACATATGTCCCCAGGGACCTGGTCTGGGAGGTGGGGTCACCCTGGAGACTGTGAACATGTTACCTCAGGTGCAGGGTCTGGGAGTGGTTTACCATGGAGACCGTGGACCTGAGAACCCAGGTGCCAGGTCTGTGAGGTTTGGTCACTGTGGTCATGATACCACAGTACAGGGTCAGGGAGGTTGTGTCATCTGGAAAATGTGGATGTGTGACCCTATGTACAAATCTGGGGAGGACTGTCCATGGTGTGGACTGTGGACATGTGACCCCAGATGCAGGTTGTGGCAGGAGGTATCACAATGGAGACTGTGGACGTATGACCGCAGGTGCAGGGTCTGGGAGGGATTCACCCTGGAAACTGTGGACTTGTGAATCCAGGTGCATACTCTGAAGGGAGTTCACATAGGAGACTTTGGATATATGAACCCCATGCACTATTTGGGAGTCCTCTCCCTGAAGACTGTGGATATGTGACCCCAGGTTCAGGGTCTGGGAGGGGGTGTCACCATGGAGACTGTGAGACCAGGTGCAGGGTTTGGGAAGTGAGATCACTCGGGATTGCTGACAGGTTACCCCAGGTGCATGGTGTGGGAAAGAGTCACCTTGTAGACCATGGATGTGCGATCCTAGGTGCAGGGTCAGGGAGGTGCTGTCAACCTTGCAAACTGTGGTCATGTGACCCCAGGTACAGGGTCTGGAGGTAGGCTTATCCAGGTGACTGTTGATATGTGAACCCAGGTAAAGTGTCTAGGGTGGTTTGTCACCCTGTAGACTCTGGACATGTTACCAACGTGCAGGGTCTGTGAGGCTGTCACCATGGAGACTGTGGACATGTAACCCCAGGTACAGGATCTGGGAGGGGTAAACCCTGGGGACTGTGGACATGTGACTCAAGGTGTAGGGACTCAGAGGTGGGGTCACCTTAAGACTGTGGACATGTGATCCCAGGCACATGGCCTGGGAGGAGGTCACCATGAATACTGTGGATGACTCCAGGTATATGGCCTGGGAGGTGGGGTTACCCTGGATTGTGGACGTGTGACCGTGGTGCAGGGTCTGGAGGTGGGCTCATCCTGGAAACTGTGGAGGTGTGACCCCATGTTTATGGTCTGGGGGTAGTTACACTGGATACTGCAGATATTTGACCCCAGGGACAGGGTCTGGGAAGGGGGATCACGATGGAGACTATGCACATGGGACCCCAGGTACAGGACCTGGGAGAGGTGTCATCCAGGAGACTGTAGAAATGTAACCCCAGGTGCTGGATCAGGAGTGGTCACCCTGGAGACTGCTTAAGTGTGAGCCAGGTGCAGGGTCTGGAAGGTGGGGTCACCCTTCAGACTGTAGACATGTAACCCTAGTCCAGGGTCTGGGAGGGTGTAACCTTGCAGCTTGTGGATGTACGATCCAGGTGCAGGGTTGGGAGGGTTTCACCGTGGACATGTGACCCCCAGGTGCAGTCTTGTGGACATGTGACCCCAGGTGCAGGTACTTCTGAAGGTTCAACCTAGAGCCCATGAAAGTGTGACCCCAGATGAAGGGTCTGGAAAGGGTTTACCCTGGAGATTGTGGACATGAGAATCCAGAGAATGCAGAGTCTGGGAGGATGGCCATCCTGAAGACTGTGGGTGTGATACCCCATACAGAGTCAGGGAGGTTGTGTCACCCTGGAGAATGTGGATGTGTGACCCCACATACACAATCTGAGGGATATTTTCACCCTGGATACTGTGGACCTGTGGCCACAAGTGCAGGGTCTGGGAGGGGAGGGTGTGGAGTAAACCTGGATACTGTGGCCATGTGACCCCAGGTAAAGGGTCTGGGGAGAAGTGTCACCCTAGAGACTGTGGAAATGTGACCCCAGGCCCAGGGTTGGGAGGGATTAACCTGTAGACTCAGGACGTGTGACCCCAGGTGCAGGGTCTGGGAGGTGGGGTCAGCCTGGGGACTGTGGACATGTGACCACAGGTCCAAGGTGAGGGAAGAGGGTACCTTGGAGCTTGTAAACGTACCAATACAGGTGCAGGTTCTGGGAAGTGGTCTTTCTGGATACTGTTGAAGTGTGTCCCATGTACAGGTTCTGGGAGGTGTGCTCACCCTTGAAACTGTGGAGGTGTTACCCCAGGTACAGGGTCTGGGAGGATGTCTCCCTGGAGAATGTGGACTGTGAACCCAGATGCTGGGTCTGGTTGGGGGTCACATAGGAAACTGGAAATGTGAACCCACGTACAAGTTTTGATGAGTTAGTGTCACCCTGGAGACTGTCAACATCTGAATCAGGTTCATGGTCTGGGATGGTGTCACCAAGGAGAATCCTGACATGTGACCCCAGGTGCAGGTACTTCGAAGGGGTCGCCATGGAGCTTGTGGACATGTGACCCCAGGTACAGGGTCTGGGAGGGGAGTACCCTGGAGACTGTAGACCTGTGACTCTAGGTACAGGGTCTGGGGATTGGGTGTTGAAAGGTTGTTGTTGAATCACGTCGCCGGGATTCTTGGCCCCCGGAGGAGAAGAATTCAATCCGGGGCCAGAGACAAGGCTTGATCGCTCAGAGCTTTTGTGTAATAAAGTTTTATTAAGGTATAAAGGAGATAGAGAAAGCTTCTGACATAGGCATCAGAAGGGGGCAGAAAGAGTACCCCCCCCTTCTAGTCTTCAGCTGGATGTTATATAGTCACCAGCAGTCTGTTAACGAGGAAGAAAGGAATGTCTCAAAACTTAGAATGGCACCAGGCCCCTCACCCATAAGATGTAATTTGGGATAATCTTGGAACCAAATGGTTTATCTTGGGCCATAAAATGATTAACTTGAATCTTGAAGAAGGGCAGATCACCATACAAATAGATTCATTTACATAGATTAAATGAACAATATTGGAGTATAACATACTGGTTTATCAAGTAGGTTCTGAGCCCAAAAGGTGGAACCAACTTGAAGACAGAGTTTGGGGTCAATGCATAGTACATTAGCATAGCTTAAGATAAACATTTCCATAAGAAAAAGGCATTGGTTAACTTCAGGTGAAACCAGGTTTCATTATGGCAACACAGAATTTTAAGAGAAACCTCCTTTTAAATTTGTATAGAGAAGGAAAAAATATCGCTAGTTTGTTTCCTCCTGCTGCTTAAGAGAGATAAAAATGTCTGACACTTGCAGGCTATTTCCTCCGTTTGGAGACCCCTGGCCTTCCTGCCTGTTACCCTCTCAGCATCACCCTGCATACTTTGTATATGTGACCCCAGGTACAGTGCCTATAAGGGGTCACCCTGGGAACTCTAAACATATGACTCCAGGTACAGGGTCTGGGAACATGTCACCATGCAGACTGTGGACTTGTGACTCCAGTTGCAGGGTCTGGTGTGTGGGGTCACCATGAAGATTGTGGACGTGTGACCCCATTTACAGGGTCTGGGTTGTATCACCCTGAAAACTGTGGACATGTGACCCCAGGTTCAGTGCTTAGAAGTGGTGGGCACCCTGGAGACTTGGATGTGTGACCACAGTCAAAAGGTCTGGTGAAATGAGGTAACCTAGAGACTGTAGATATGTGACTTCAGGTACAAGTTCTTGTGAGGTGGGGTCACCCTGGACACTGTGGACCTGAGAAACCAGGTGCAGTGTCTGGGAAGGTTGTCACCCTTGACTATGGATGTGTGACCCAAGGAGCAGTTCTGTGAGGGCTCACCATGGATACTGTGGACGTGTGATCCAGTTTCAGTTTCTGGTGAGGGGGTATCCCTGAAGACTTGGATGTGTGACCCCATTTACAGTGTCTGGGGGGTATCACTCTGTAGACTTTGGACGTGTGACCCCAGGTATGGGATCTGGGGAGAGGTGTCTCCCTGGAGACTGTGGACGTGTGAACCCAGGTTCAAGCTCTAGGAGGGGTCATGCTGGAGCCTGTGGACTTGAGATGCCAGGCGTAGGGTCTGGGAGGCAGGATCACCCTGGAGACTAAACATGTGACCCCAGGTTCAGGTTTAGGAGGGCTTCACCATTGAGACTCTGGACATGTGACCACAGGGGCAGCGACTTGGTAGGGTCATCCTGGAGACTGTGTACATGTGTCCCCCAGTACAGGTTCTAGAAGGTGGTGTCACCCTGGAGACTACAGATGTGTGACACCAAATTCAGTGTCTAGGAGGAAGGGTCATCTTGGAGTCTGTGGATGTGTGACCCCAGGTACATATTCTAGGAGGGTATCACTCTGGAGAATGTAGATATTTGACCCCAAGAAGGGTCATGGAGATGGTCACCCTAGAGACTGTAGACTTGTGATCCCAGGTGCAGGGTCTGGGAGGTGGGGTCATCCTGGAGACAGTGGACATTTGACCATAGATGCAGAATTTGGAAAGGAGATCACCCTAGAGACTGGACATGTGATGCCAGGAACAGTGCCTGGGAGTGGTCACCCTGGAGACTGCAGACTTTTTCCCTAGGTACAGGGTCTGGGAGGGGGGTGACTATGGAGACTGTGAACAAGTGTTTTCAGGTGCTGCATAAGGGGAGGGGGTCACCATGGATATTGTGGACGTGTTACCACGGGGACAGGGCCTGGCAACTGTAGTCACCCTGGAGACTGTGGATGTTTGACCACAGATAGAAGATCTGACAGGTGGGGTTACACTAGATACTGTGGACATGTGTGCCCAGGTACAAGTTCTAGTGAGATGGGGCTATACTGGAGACTGTGAATGTGTGACCCCATAGCAGCCTCTGGGACATTTGTCGCCCTGGAGACTTTGAAGGTGAAACCTCAGCTGTAGGGTCTTGGAGTGGGGTCACCCTGGAAATGGTGGACTTTGTGACAGCAAGTACAGCGCCTGGGAAATATGTGACCTCAGGTACATCTTGGGAGGGTGTCACCCTGGAGACAGTGGACGTGTGACCCCAGATACAGGGTCTTGGGTGGTGTCACCCTTGAGATTGTGGATGTGACACCGGATTCAGGGTCTGGGAGGGTGTGTCACTCTGGAGCCTGCGGACATGTGACCCCAGGTGAAGGGTCTGTGAGGTGGGATCACCCTGAAGACTGTGGATATGTGACCCTAGTTTCAGGGTCTGTGAAGGGTGTCACCCTGGAGACTGTGTATGTTTGACACCAAGTACAGGTTCTGGAGGGTGGGTTTACCCTGGAGACTGTGGATGTGTGACCAAGGAACAGGGTCTGGAAGGTGGTCACCCTGGAAACTGCAGACATTTGAACCTAGGAACAGGGTCTTTGAGAAGGTGATCACCATGGAAACTGTGGACATGTGACACCAGGTACAGGGTCTGGGAAGTGGGGTCACCCAGGAGACTGTGAACATGAGACCCCAAAAACAGTGTCTGGAAGGAGTATACCCTAGAGACTGTGGACATGTGACCACAGGTACAGGGTTTGTGAGGTGGAGTCACGCTGGTAACTGTGGAAATGTGACCCCAGATGTAGGGTCTGGAGTTGGGGTCACCCTGGAGACTGTGGACCTGTGACCCCAGGTACAGGGTCGTGAAAGTGGTTTCACCCTGGAGATTGTGGATGTGTGGACCCAGGTACAGGGTCTGGGGATGGGGGGTCACCCTGGAAACTCTGGATGTATGCTCCAAGGTACAGTGTCTGGTGTTGGGATCACTCTGGAAACTATGGATTGTGACCCCAGGTAACGGTTGGGGGAGGGGCATCACTGTGGAGACTGTGGATGTGTGAACACAAGTACAGGGTCTGAAGGGTGGGTTCACCCTGGAGACTGTGAGTATGTGACCCAGGTACAGGGTGTAGGAGGTGGTCATCCTGGAGACTGATGACATTTGACCACAGGCACAGGACCTGGGATGGGAGCGTCACTCTAGCAACTGCACATGTGACACCAGATACATCGTCTGGGATGTGGGGTGACATTTTTGCCTCACTATGGCCTGCCTCTTTACCTGACTTGGGCTTGATTCTTGGCCCCACTGGAGCCTGACACTGTTACTCACTGGGACATGAAGCTGGTCCTCACTACAACCTGACCCTGGTCCTCTCTCCAGCCTGATTCTTTGACTTGCTGGGGCAACTCGAAAGGCCTCGAAAGGCCCTGACTGTGGTTCCCACTGTTTCCTGTCTCTGGTCTTCTCTACAGCCTGAATCCGGTCTTACTGGCCCCTGAATCTGCTCCCGAATGGGCACTGACACTGGACCTCATGCTGGCCTGACTCTGGTCTTCACTAGGGCCTGACCCTCATCCTCACTATAGCCTGTTCTGGTCCTTTCTATGGCCTGAATTTTGCCTAAGAACGTCCTGATTCTTTGCCTCACTACAGCCTTGCTCATGTCATCACTGGGCCCTGACACTTGTCCTCACTACTCATTGACCTTGATCCTCACTGGACCCTGAATGTGGCCCTCTCTGTGGTCTGACTCCAGTCCTCTCTACGACCTGGCTCTTTGCCTCACTATGGTCTGATGCTTTGCTTCACTGACCCTGACTCTGGTCCTCACAACAGCCTGACTCATCTTAACTATGGCCTGAGTCACGTGCTTACTAGGGCCTTTCTTCTCCGTATGGCCTCACTCTGGTCCTGCATTTGTCCTCATTCTGGTCCTCACTATGAACTAGCTTGAGTCCCTCTTCTTCCTCACTCTTTCCTCTCTATTACCTGACATGCCTCTCATTCTGCACTGACTCTTCTCAAACACACTGACCCTGGTTCTCACTCTGCTCTGAGTATGGTCCTCTCTATGGCTTGACTCTGAACCTCTCTCTGGACTGAATATGGTCCTATCTATAGCCTTAATCAGTCCTCACTATGGCAAAACTCTGGTCCTCAGTACAGCCTAACCCTGTTCCTATCTACAGCCTGAATCTTTCACTCACTACAGTCTGATGCTTTGCCTCAGTGGGCCCTGACTTGGGTCCTCACTGGGCCCTTACCCCGGTCCTTTCTAGAACTGGCTCTGGTCCTCAGTATGGCCTGACTCTGGTCCTCTCTACAACTTTACTCATTCCTCTCAGGGCCAGACTAAGTTTTGCACTATGGCATGACCCTGGTATTCACTACAGTGTGTCTCTGGTCCTCACTCATCCTCATTCTTTTCCTCCCGAGTACCTCAATCTGATTCTTTCTATGCCCTGACACTGTTTCTCACAATACACTGACTCTTGTCCTCATTATGGGCTGACCTCGGTTCTCACTATAGCCTGAATGTGGTCCTCTCTACAGTCTGACTCTTAGCCTCAAAACGGTTATTCTTTGCCTCACTGTGACCTGACCCTGGTCCTCTCTACATCCTGACACTCATCCTCACTATACACTGTCTGTGGTCCTCACTGAACCCTGATTCTGGTCCTGACTATCACTTAACTCTCCTTCCCATCAGGGCCTGACTATTGTCCTCTCTGGCCTGACCCTCGTCCTCACTAGTGCTGAAACTCCCCTCCTCTCTACGTCCTGACATTTGTCCTCACCATGCATTGTCTGTGGTCCTCACTGCATCCTGATTCTTGTCCTGACTACTGCTTGACTCTCTTCATCACCTGAGCCTATTGTCTGTCTTTAGCCTGACTCTCATCCTCACCACTACAAGACTCTTGTCCTCACAAAGGTCTGACTCTGTCCTCTATGGCCTGAAATTTTGCCTCACTATGACCTCACTCTTTGCCTCACTAGCACCTGACTCTTGCCCTCCCTGGAGGCAGAGAACATTCCTCACTAGGACCTGATTCTTGTCCTCACTATGTCCTGAGTGGTTGCCACTCGGCCCTGAATCAATTCCTCACTGGGCCCTGACACTGGTCCTCTACACAGCTTCACTCTGGTTCTCACTAAGGACTGGCTCCTTTCCTCTTGTTTTTTTTTTTCTTTTCTTTTTTTTAAAATTTATTCATTTTAATTGGAGGCTACTTACTTTACAATATTATAGTGGTTTTGCCATACATTGACATGAATCAGCCATGGGTGTACATATGTTCCTCATCCTGAACACCCCTCCCACTTCCCTCCACTTGCTTGGCTTGCCTCACACTTTGACTCACTGATCTAGCCTTCACATAGCCCTAATTCTCTCCCTCACTGTGTGCTGATTCTTATCCTCTCTACTTCATTACTCTGGTCCTTGCTATGACCTGGTCTTTGGTTAACTATGGCTTGATACTTGCCTCACTGATACTAATTCCAGTCCTCATCTAGGGTCTGACTCTGGTCCTCACCACAGCCTGACTCGTGTCCTCACTGGGGCCTGACTCTGTCCTCACTGAGCCTGACTGTGTCCTCACTAGAGCCTGACTCTATCCTCACTGGGCCTGATTCTCATCCTCACTAGGGCCTGACTCTCGTCCTCCCTGGGCCTGATTCTGTCCTCACTGGGGCTTGACTCTGTCCTCACTAAGGCCTGACTCTGTCCTCATTGGGCCTGGCTCTGTCCTCACTGGGACCTGACTGTCATACTCACTGGAGCCTGACTCTGGTCCTCACTGGGCCCTGACTCTGGTGCTCTCTATGGCCTGAGACTGTACCTGTCTGCAACCTGACCCCTTGCCTCACTAGGCCTCACTCTGGTCCTCTCTAGGCCCTGATTCTGATCCTCACTACAGACTGACCTCATATGCAGCACCATTCTCATCATCACTAGGGCCAAAGGTCATGTCAACTAGGGCCTGACTAGGGACTGATTTCCTCACGAAGGACTGGTTTCTTCCTCACTATGGCCTCACACATGTCATCACTATGTCCTCACGCTAGTCCTCACTCTGGCCTCACTCGGGTTCTCTCTGGCATCACTCTGGTCCTCACTAAGTCCTCCCATTGGTCCTCTCTATGGCCTCACTCTGTTCTTCACTACTACCTGACTTTGGTCCTCACTGTGGCCTGATTCCTGTCTTCATTATGGTCTCAATCTAGTCCTGTCGATAGCCTGACACTTTGCCTCGCTGGACCCTGACCCTTGTCCTCACTGGGCCCTGATTCTGGTCCTCACTGGGCTCTGACTCTAGTCTTCACTACAGCCTGGCTCTGGCCCTCACTATTGCCTGACATTAGTCCTCACTAGGGCCTGACTCTCATCTTCATTTTTTTCTGACTCTTGTCCTCTCCACCTCCTGAATCTTGTCCTCATTAGTCACTGACTCAGGTTTTCACTGCACCTTGAGTCTGGTCCTAACTGAGCCCTGGTTATGGTCCTCACTAGGGCCTGACACTCTTCCTCACTTTGTCCTGACTCTCATTCTCAATAGGGCCTGACTCTGTCCTCTATGGCCTTATACTTTGTGTCACTACTTGCTGACTCATTGCTTCACTGGGCTATGAAACTCGTCCTCCCTGGAGACTGACACTATTTCTCACTGGGCTCTGATTTTGGTCCTCACTATAGCCTAACTCTGGTCCTGACCATATCAAGACTCTTGTTGCAATAGGGCCTGATTGTCATGCTCACAAGGACCTGATTCTCATCCTCTACACCCTAACTTTCTTCCTCTCTAGGCACTGATCCTGTTCCTCACTGGATCTGATCCTGGTCCACTCTATGACTTGAATCTGCTCCTTTCTACATCCTGAATCTGGTCCTCTATACAGTCTGACTCTGGTCTTCTGACAGCCCAACTCTTTGCCTCACCATTGCCTGGCATTTTGTTTCACTGGGTCTGACTTTGGTCCTCACACCACCCTGACTCTTCGCCTCACTGGCAATTGACACTGGTCCTCAGTGGGCCCTGATGCTGGACATCACTGCAGCCTTAATATGGCCCTCACTATGTCCTGATTCAGGTCCTCATTACAGTCAGTTTCATTCTACTAGGGCCTGACTGTTGTCTTGCCTACGTCCTGCCACTCGTCCTAACTATATCTGACCCTGGACCTCAATGTGCCCTGAGTCTCATCTTCACTGTGCCCTGATTCTGATTCTCACTACATCTTGACTCTGATCACTGGGGCCTGACTCTCGTCATCAGTTTGACCTGACTATCAAGGTCCTACCACCCCCTGACTGTATCTTCTACGGCCTGAGACTTTGCATCACCATGACCTGACTCTTTGCTTCACTCTGTCATAAACCTTGTCCTCACAGGACCCTGATGCTGCTGCTCACTCAGCCTGAATCTGGTCCTCACTATGGCCTGACCCTGGTTAGTGACCCCCACCTCTGGTCTTCTCTATGGCCTGATTTGATGATTTCTAAGGCCTGGAACATTGCCTCACTTTGACTCTGCTTCTCATTAGGACCTGACTTCGGTTCTCACACTGACTGATTCTGCCCTCACTACAGTATGACCCTCATCATCACTAGGGCTTGAACCTCATGTCTGAAAGGGCCTGACTCTCGTCCTCACCTTGGCCTGACTCTCGTCTTCAGTAGCACTAGACTCTCATCCTCACTTTCACCTGACTCATTCTCACCACAGCCTGAATCTGTACTCTATGGCCTGTCACTTTGCATCACTACCTCCTGACTCTTTTGCCTCACTGGGTCATGAATCTTGTCCTCCCTGGAGACTGACGCTGCTCCTCACTGGGCTCTGATTTTGGTCCTCATTACAGTCTGACTCCTGTCCTCACTATGGCATGACTCTCATTCTCAGTAAGGCCTGACTCTCGTGCTCACTATGACATGAGTCTCACCTCACTAGGCCATGAGTCTGGTTCTCACTAGGCACTGATTCTCTTCTCACTGGGCTCTGCTCCTGGTTGGCTCTATGGCTTGACTGTGGTCCTTTCTACATCCTGAACCTGGTCCTCTGTAGGCCCTGACTCTGGTCCTCTCTATAGCCTGACACTTTGCCTCACATCAGCCTGACATTTCGTTTCACTGGGCTTGACTCTGATCCTCCCCATGCCCTGACTCTTTGTCTCACTACAGCCTGACTCTGCCTCACTGGGACCTGATGCTGGACATCACCTAGCCTGAATATGGTCCTCACTATGTCCTGATTCTGGTCACTAGGGTGTCAGTCTCATCCACACTAGGACCTAAGTGAGCATGAAGGTCAGGCCCTATTGAGGAAGAGAAGCATCCATAGTGTGGACCAGAGTCAGATCATAGCTAAGACCATATCAGGGCCCAGTAATGAACAGTGTCAACTCTGCTGAAGACCAGAGTCAGGCCGTATTGAGGGTCAGAGTGTGGTAGGTCCCAGTGAGGAACCAGACACAGGTCCCAGTGCGGAACCAACACAGGGCCCTGTGAGGAGCAGAGAACTATGCAGTGAGGCAAAGCACTCTGCATCCTGACACTCATCCTCACTAGAGGCTGACTCTGGACCTCAGTGTGCCTTAAGTCTCATCCTCGCTGGGCCCTAATTCTGGTCCTCACTACATGTTGACTGTGATCCTCACTAGGGCTTGACTCTTGTCCTCACTGGCCTGACTCTCATCCTCACTAGTGCTTGACTCTCATTCTCATTTTGGATGAAAATTTCCAAGTAGCGGGTTACTCTCAGCAAACAGAATGGTAAGAAACCTATATTCCTTCACTGAATGAATGGCAATCAATAGAGTGTTTTTCAGGCATCTGTCTTGATTCCAAGATGCAAGAACACCACATTTGCACAGAGGCCCTCATTTCCAGAGTCATATCCAGTATGTTTCCCTGCATTTTCCAAGCCTTGTGAACATGGTACTACATAATAAGACTACCCATGAGGAAACAGGCTGCAGGAGTGTGTCTGACAGAGCTGAGTGCCATACTGTTTTTACCTAGTTTAGTTGTCATTCCAGTGGAAATGATCTTGCTGCAAGGAGTTGCAAGCTGCCTGCTTGCTTCAGAAATCCCAGTGTTTTGACCAAAGCTATTGTTGTCATAAGCAGGAAAACAGCAATTGGATTTATTTTCAAGCAGCTGCTAAGCCACAGCCTACTATGGCCAACAGAGAGAAAATGCTAATATTGCCAACAAGGTCCAGTATCCAGCTTCATGCTCAGAATGTGTCCAAGCACCATCCAAGAATTTTCCAGATAGACCTAGGCTCACTGGATCCTTCCTACAGAGAATAATTGAATAAACTTGGGGTTTTTTGTTTGCTTTTCCCTGTAGTTATGTAATCGCTCCCTACTATGACACCTGTGAGGGGAAACTGTTACTTAAAAATGACGTCCAAGCAAGGATTTTCAAGTAGTGGGTTACTCTCAGCAACCAGAATCCTGGGAAACATATATTTCTTTGATGAATGAAAGGCATAAAAAGAGAATGTTTTTCAGGCTTCTATCTATCAGGAACTGTCTAGATTCTAAGATGTGAGAACTCCTGGTTTTCACAGAGGCCCTAATTTCCATACTCATAGCCAATATGTTTCCCTGCATTTTCCGAGCCTTGTGAACACATTCCTAGGTCATTTTGGGTCTGCCCATGAGGAAACAGGCTTTGGGAGATTGCCTAATGTTACTGAGTGCCATACTGTTTTTGCCTAGATTAGTTGATATTTTAATGGAAATGATCCTGCCACAAGGAGTTGCAAGCTGCCTGCTTGTCAGAAATCAGAAAGGTTTGACCAAACCTATTGATGTCATAAGTAGCAAAACATTAATTGGATGGATTATCAGGCAGCTGCTAGCACGCACCCTTTTAGGGCCAACAGAGAGAAAATGCTAATTTTGCCAACAAGGTCCAATATCCAGGTTCACACTCAGTATGTGTCCCCAAGAATTTTACAGACAGACCTAGGATCACTGGATCCTTCCTACAGAGAAAACTTGATGGAACAGACATTTTGATGTTTCTCAACATCAGATGACCTCCCAGAGAAGTGCCAAGCAGCCTGATTCAGGAGAAGTGAAGTTGCTCAGTCGTGTATGACTCTTTGTGATTCCTTTGACTGTAGCCAACCAGGCTCCTTTGTCCATGGCATTTTGCAGTCAAGAGTAGTGGAGTGGGCTGTCCTTTCCTTCTCCAGGGGAACTTCCTGACCTGGATATCTTACGCAGGTCTCCCACATGGCAGACAGACACTTTCCCCTCTGAGCCACCAGGGATGCCCACCTAATATTTTGAGAAGTCAACTACTTAAAGAAGCAGTTCTAGGGTTGAAGAGTAGAATGAGCCTGTGTGTGTTTCTGGCAGGTTACATGCTGCAACTATACAGGTTTCACAGGGCAAATGACTGCTTTTGAACGTCATACCCCAGATTCAGGTTCACAAAAACACGTCTCCCTGCAGTTTCAAAGCTGTGTAAATTCACTCCTAGGACTCAAGGTATGATCCGTGTATATTGACTTCTATATCTGGGCTTCCAGTGATCAGCTAAAACTGTACTGTCAGAGGACTTACAGCTAGAAAAGGCAAGCAGCATGTTTCTCTCAGAAAACACAAATGTTTGATGAAACTTGCTGTCATAAAGAAGGGAAAAATGCACCAGCGTGTTTCCCCATCAGGTTGGAGACTGCTAGTATTCTGGATTTGTTAGGCGAAAATGCTGCTTTCTCTTCAGGCACTGAGTTCCAGGTACAGAAAAACGTTGCCCCACAGGTTTGGAGCTATGCAAAGGCACATCTAGATCACACTGCACCATTCCCTTAGAAAAGGATTCAGGGAAGAATGTTCCGTGAGCACTTCTGCTCTACCTGTTGCTACCTTGAGTGGGCAAAATTACACTGTCAGATGACTTTGTAGCATTAATAAGCAAGGGCATGTGCTTTCAGAAAACAGATACTTAAGCAAAGCTGCAGGTGTAAGGAAGAGAGAAATGAACGCGTGTGTGTTTCTTCCAGGCATCAGACTGCAACACCCAGCAGTCACACAAAGAAATGCCACTTCTGCCTTTAGGCTCCAAATCCCATGCTAACAAAAACAAATGTCCATGTAGTTAGAAAGCTGTCTGAGAGAGCCCAAGGACAGATAGTACCATTCCATGAGTAAAGAGTTCAGGGAAAGTGCTCTGAGGGTCCAGCAGGGAGTGTTCTCTAAGTTTGGCTGCCATACCTGTTAGCTTAATTCGGTGAATCTGGACTGGGTGTTGCCTTCCCAGTGAGAAGTGGCCAGCAGCATGTTCCTTTCAGAAAACTAAAATAATGGACCAAAGCTGTTGTCATAATGCACAGAAAAATGACCCAGTGTGTTTTCCTGGCTGGTTTGAGGGTGCAAGTCTGCTTTCACAGGAAGAATATACTGATTTTGCCACATTACCTGGAATTCCAGCTTCAAGGTAACATGTTTCCCTGAACATTTAGAGCTGCATAAAGACACTCATAGTTCACAGCCACTGTCCCATTTGAGAAGCCAAGATATCATAGGAGAGTGCTCTGTGAATGTGGATAGCCAAGCCTATTTTTACTCTGATTAGGTGAAACATACTGTCAGATGACCTCGCAGAGGGAGGTACCAAGCAGCCTGATTCAGGAGAAGTGAACTTGCTCAGTCATGTACAACTCTTTGTGATCCCTTTGAGTGTAGCCAACCAGGCTGCTCCGTCGGGGTGCTCAACTGTTGCCATGGGGCTAGGATGCTCAGACCGGGACCATTGTATTCATCTTCAAATGGAACTCCATGTCTTCTATCTTATTTACTCTTCAAACTAACATTGGGAGATGATCATTTTGTAAGGGAAGAAATATCATATCACTATGTTGCACACCAGGAACTAACAGTTTTGCAGATCAATTATACTTCAAAAACAAACACACAGAGAAACAAACTCATATAGAAAAAGGGGTCAGATATGTGGTTCCAGGAGTTGGGTGTGGGGGACAGGGGATTGGACGGAGGCAGTCAAATGTACAAACTTTGAACTATGAGGATTAGGACCATAACCAGCAACCTACACACACACTTAACACTGCTGTGTGTCATACATGAAAGCAGTTGAGAGAGCAAATCTCTAGAGTTCTTATCACAAGGAAAAATTTATTTTATTTTGCATCTTTATGAGACCATAGATGTTCATTAAACTTACTGTGATAATCATTTCATGAAGTATGTAAGTCAAATCATTACACCATACACCTTTAACTTATACAGTACTATCCATCAATTATAACTTAATAAAACTGGAAAAAATAATACTGTTGGGAGGTGAACAAGTCTTTTATGTATTTTCCTAGTAGTCTTCCAGTAAGGACAGCTTCTGGTCTCTCTCTACTCCACCTTTTCAAACTGCTGCCAGATCATTTGTCATCTTGACACTCCTTCAGCTCAGTGTTTTTCACTGGTTCCCAACCACCCAGAGGACAAATCCAAACTGATGCTTCAATCCAACCCATTACTGCTGTGGCATGTACAGGCCCCATTTGCTCCTAAATCTTTGTCTTTCATCACACCATTCCCTCCACCCAGGGGCCCTCTCTCTAGTTCTTGTTAAAGTCAGTGCCCCTCCACTTTCATCTTTTAAAGACCAGCTCACCCTCTCCAAAAGCTTTGTCCCCACTGAGCTCCTGGAGCTCTTTAAAGCCATCAGAAATATGCAGATAATCACCTTCAACCAGGCTGTATAAACACTCATGCATTATCCCCTCTAGTAATATCTCAGCTCTTGGCTGGCAGGGTGAACACAGTCACACACACACAACACCCACACAGACACACACTCTCTCTTTCCTCTCTCCCTCTCTCTCAGCTTCATACAGCTCCCCATATGAATAAACAACACCTATTTGGGTGCTTCTGTCGTTGTTGTTTAGTTGCTAAATCATGTCTGACTCTTTTGCTACCCCATGAACTTGCAGCACGCCAGGCTCCTCTGTCCATGGGATTTCCCAGGCAAGAATACTGGAGTGGGTTGCCATTTCCCTATCCAGGGGATCTCCCTGGCCTAGGGATTGAACCCACATCTCCTGCACTGGCAGGTGGAGACTTTACCACTGAGCCACCTGGGAAGGCCCAAGATGTTCCCAAGTACTATGATAAATAGTATCTTAATTAATGGTAAGAAACTCTCACAGCTGAGGAAACAGAGTCCCTGACCAGCAGTGACTCTCCAGCCTGGGTCCTGTGCTCTGCCTGCCTCTCTTTGCCACATATTGGCTCAATAAAGACACTCTGATTTCTAGGGGGTAGCTTTGTGAGACCTGCACTGTCTTTCACAACTGTATGGAAATCAAGAAACGCGTGTCCAGTTTACACTAGGACCAACACCACCATGTCTGTCCAGCTGAGAGTGCACACAGAGCTGTGGGCTTTCCATCTGAGTCTGGCCAGAGAGGATGAAAGGTCACAGGCAGGAAACATGCACTCCTGGGCCCTGTGGCAGCAGGTTCAGCATCTGCTAACAAGAGACCCGCCTCACACCATCCCTCGCCCATGTCCCAGACCCCTGACTGGAGTCCAGGGTGCAGCTCATGCCTTCTCCCTGAGGCAGCCCAGCCAAGGTCTGTTTCTGAGCTGCAGACACAGCCGCTGCACAACCAGATGGCTTCCCCAGCCCGAGGGGAGCCAGGATGGGAGCATGGAGGTGGGCCAGCCCACCCAGCTTCTCTGTAGGACCATCATCAGCAAGCGCCAGGCCAGTGCAGCTCGCTCTGTGCCTGGTCCACCCCCCTCAGAGGTGGGACTTCACTGTCCCTCTTTTTCTTGATAAGCTTTCTTTCCATTCTTCTCATTGCTAGCATCTGAAGGACTGGGAGTCCTGGGCAAGTCCTCAGCATCTTCTGACAAAGACATGTCCATCCTACCTGGGAATTCTTCTGTGTTGCTTCCCCATTTAAATGCTATAAGCAACTGTCAAGTATAAATTGGCACTTACCAAGAGTATTGCCAATGACTGAACAACAAACGTGTTTGCCATCTGCCTCCACGGAGACTGAATCCCATGCTGCCATAGCTGTTAACCTTCAACACCCCCGGAGGGGGTGAAGTGAAGCACTTCAGGGTGAAGTGAAGCACTCTGTGCTCCAGGGAATCTGGTGGGACAGGTCTTCAGATAGTTGGATGTTTTCAGGAACAGATTTTATTATCTCAATCCTTGCATCTCCTCATATCTAGAGAAGCACTAAATCCCTTCATGGTGGCATCAGATTCTCATGACTAACAAAAAACCTTTTGTAAATTGAGTGCTTCATGGTATTGAACTCCCCCTTCACCAAAACTGTATACACTGACTTTCCCCCACTGTCGCTTTGGAGCAGTCTCTCAGAGCAGTCTCTCTGAGTTGTGGACTCCCGGGCTGCAGTACTCATTTTGCCCCAAATAAAACTTAACTCACAATTCTCAAGTTGTACATCTTTTTTTTTTTTTTTAGTTGACACAACTATGAGGGTGACACAAGATCTGGGCTTCCTGAAAAGTCAATGAAACTTACCAAAACCACAGGGTTAACAAAGCACCAAGGGAAAGAGCTAGCTAACTGCCTGGGAGGACTTTAGAGGAACTTGGAAATGAAAGAGAGTCTAAGCTGGTCACCAGCACAGTGAAGAGACTGAGAGGCAGCAAAAAGCAAGGAAGGGAACCATTCCCATGCTGAGGACTTTGGCCCTATTTTAAGAGAATTGATGCTTTTGAACTGTGGTATTGGAGAAGACTCTTGAAAGTCCCTTGGACTGCAAGGAGATCCAACCAGTCCATTCTGAAGGAGATCAGCCCTGGGATTTCTTTGGAAGGAATGATGCTAAAGCTGAAGCTCCAGTACTTTGGCCACCTCATGCGAAGAGTTGACTCATTGGAAAAGACTCTGATGCTGGGAGGGATTGGGGGCAGGAGGAGAAGGGGACGACACAGGATGAGATGGCTAGATGGCATCACGGACTCGATGGACGTGAGTCTGAGTGAACTCCAGGAGATGGTGATGGACAGGGAGGCCTGGCGTGCTGCGATTCATGGGGTCGCAAAGAGTTGGACATGACTGAGCGACTGAACTGAACTGATATCTCA
The DNA here is from genome assembly GCF_014754425.2 of Oryx dammah. Lineage (NCBI taxonomy): Eukaryota > Metazoa > Chordata > Mammalia > Artiodactyla > Bovidae > Oryx > Oryx dammah. The sequence goes on from NW_024070199.1 coordinate 119,145, forward strand.
TGACTAGTGGGTTGTAGAGCTGGCATATCAATGGGGTTTTCATTCTTACCTTCCAAACACAAGAAAGAAGAGGCAAAAGGCACAGCTTACTGAAGAAACTTGAGTCAGAGAAAGTCAAAAGAGAGGGAGGGAGACAGGAGACTTTCTTTGAAGAAAACAGTAAGTCCTTGGTTTGCTGTCCTGGGAAGCAGAAAAGGAAAAGGGACTCTAATAATACCAATTACACTCATTACTATTAATATAGTGCTTTAAAAGTTTGAAAAGGATTTTAATTTTGCAAAACAGAAAAACCGGTTCTAATTGAATTTAATGTAAATTATATATATATAAACATCAATCACACACACACAGGTTCTGGGTAGGTCATAATACAACCTATTGAAAGGTTTTGTTGAACCATGAAAGACACCAGGATTCTTGGCCTCTGGAGGAGAAGAATTCAATCCGAGGCCAGGGAGGAGGTGTGATTGCTCAGAGCTTTTGTGTAATAAAGTTTTATTAAAGTATAAAAGAGATAGAGAAAGCTTCTGACACAAATATCAGAAGTGGGGCACAAAGAGTTCCCCTCACTAATGTTAGCAAGGTAGTTATATACTTTTAAATTAGTTATTACAATGGATCAAAAGAATGTCTGGAGGTTGAAAAGATCTTGCTAGACCCACTTCCATAACTTACATTTTAAGATAACGGGATTAGCCAGAGGTTCTTGGGAAGGAGAAACTGTCCTCAAGCAGGATACATTGTTGTAATATAATCCTTAGTACAGAGTTTAAACTGAGTTTTTTATGTAATCATTAGTTCGAGGCTTAAAGATAAAAACATTTTATGTGACTAAGACTAAAGAATGTAGAGGGGAAAAAAAGTTTGTCCTTTCCTCCTCCTTGAGAATTCCAGACCCCTCTCTCCTTGGGGACCCCCCGGACTTCTTATCAACCTGCCTAGGAATTGGCTCTCTCATTATGAAGCACTGACTGGACTTGAAAGTTCTTGCTATATTTTCAGTTCAGTTCAGTTCAGTCTCTGAGTCGTGTCCGACTCTTTGCGACCCCAAGAATCGCAGCACAACAGGCCTCCCTGTCCATCACCAACTCCCGGAGTTCACTCAGACTCATGTCCATTGAGTCAGTGATGCCATCCAGCCATCTCATCCTCTGTCGTCCCCTTCTCCTAGTGCCCCCAATCCCTCCCAGCATCAGAGTCTTTTCCAATGAGTCAACTCTTTGCATGAGGTGGCCAAAATACTGGAGTTTCAGCCTCAGCATCATTCCATCCAAAGAAATCCCAGGGCTGATCTCCTTCAGAATGGACTGGGTGGATCTCCTTGCAGTCCAAGGGACTCTCAAGAGTCTTCCCCAACACCAGAGTTCAAAAGCATCAATTCTTCGGCACTCAGCTTTCTTCACAGTCAAACTCTCACATGCATACATGACCACTAGAAAAGCCATAGCCTTGACTAGATGGACCATTGTTGGCAAAGTAATGTCTCTGCTTTTCAATATGGTATCTAGGTAGGTCATAACTTTTCTTCCAAGGAGTAAGCATCTTTTAATTTCATGGCTGCAGTCACCATCTGCAGTGACTTTGGAGCCCAGAAAAATAAAGTCTGACACTGTTTTCACTGTTTTCCCATCTATTTCCCATGAAGTGATGGGACCAGATGCCATCATCTTAGTTTTCTGATGTTGAGCTTTAAGCCAACTTTTTCACTCTCCACTTTCACTGTCATCAAGAGGCTTTTTAGTTCCTCTTCACTTTCTGCCATAAGGGTGGTGTCATCTGCATATCTGAGGTTATTGATATTTCTCCCGGCAATCTTGATTCCAGTTTGTGCTTCTTCCAGCCCAGCGTCTCTTGTGATGTACTCTGCATATAAGTTAAATAAGCAGGACAATATACAGCCTTCATGTACTCCTTTTCCTCTTTGGAACCAGTCTGTTGTTCCATGTCCAGTTCTAACTGTTGCTTCCTGACCTGCATATAGGTTACTCAACAGGCCACTCAGGTGGTCTGGTATTCCCATCTCTTTCAGAATTTTCCACAGTTTATTGTGATCCACACAGTCAAAGGCTTTGGCATAGTCAATAAAGCAGAAATAGATGTTTTTCTGGAACTCTCTTGCTTTTTCCATGATCCAGCGGATGTTGGCAATTTGATCTCTGGTTCCTCTGCCTTTTCTAAAACCAGCTTGAACATCAGGAAGTTCACGGTTCACGTATTGCTGAAGCCTGGCTTGGAGAATTTTGAGCAGTACTTTACTAGCGTGTGAGATAAGTGCAATTGTGCAGTAGTTTGAGCATTCTTTGGCATTGCCTTTCTTTGGGATTGGAATGAAAACTGACGTTTTCCAGTCTTGTAGCCACTGCTGAGTTTTCCAAATTTGCTGGCATATTGAGTGCAGCACTTTCACAGCATCATCTTTCAGGATTTGAACAGCTCAACTGGAATTCCATCACCTCCACTAGCTTTGTTCGTAGTGATGCTTTCTAAGGCCCATTTGACTTCACATTCCGGCATGTCTGGCTCGAGGTGAGTGATCACAATATTAGGATTATCTTGGTCTTGAAGATCACTTTGTACAGTTCTTCTGTGTATTCTTGCCACCTCTTGTTAATATCTTCTGCTTCTGTTAGGTCCAGACCATCGCTGTCCTTTATCGAGCCCATCTTTGGATGAAATGTTCCCTTGGTGTCTCTAATTTTCTTGAAGAGATCTCTAGTCTTTCCCATTCTGTTCTTTTCCTCTATTTCTTTGCATTGACCGCTGAGGAAAGCTTTCTTATCTCTTCTTGCTATTCTTTGGAACTCTGTATTCAGATGCTTATATCTTTCCTTTTCTCCTTTGTTTTTCACTTCTCTTTTTTCACAGCTATTTGTAAGGTCTCCTCAGACAGCCATTTTGCTTTTTTGCATTTCTTTTCCATGGGGATTGTCTTGATCCCGGTCTCCTGTACAATGTCACAAATCTCATTCCATAGTTCATCAGGCACTCTATCTATCAGATCTAGGCCCTTAAATCTATTTCTCACTTCCACTGTATAATCATAAGGGATTTGATTTAGGTCATACCTGAATGGTCTAGTGGTTTTCCCTACTTTCTTCAATTTAAATCTGAATTTGGCAATAAGGAGTTCATGATCTGAGCCACAGTCAGCTCCTGGTCTTATTTTTGTTGACTGTATAGAGCTTCTCCATCTTTGGCTGCAAAGAATATAATCATCTGATTTTGCTGTTGACAATCTGGTGATGTCCATGTGTAGAGTCTTCTCTTGTGTTGTTGGAAGAGGGTGTTTGCTATGACCAGTGCATTTTCTTGGCAAAACTCTATTAGTCTTTGCCCTGCTTCATTCCATATTCCAAGGCCAAATTTGCCTGTACTGCAGGTGTTTCTTGATTTCCTACTTTTGCATTCCAGTCCCGTATAATGAAAAGGACATCTTTTGGGGATGTTAGTACTGAAAGGTCTTCATAGAACCATTCAACTTCAACTTCTTCAGCGTTACTGGTTGGGGTATAGACTTGGATAACTGTGATATTGAATGGTTTGCCTTGGAAACAAACAGAGATCATTCTGTCGTTTTTGAGATCGCATCCAAGTACTGCATTTCAGACTCTTTTGTTGACCTTGATGGCTACTCCATTTCTTCTAAGGGATTCCTGCCCACAGTAGTAGATATAATGTAGTAGATATAAACTCTCAGGTTCAATGAGAATAACCATGTATAAACGGACCCTGGTTGTGTGGTAGGGAGAGATGGGCAGTGGTCAGCACTGAAAAATAAACACGAAATAATAACAAACACTCCTAAGAATGAAACAGGTCTGAATCTGTCTCAGTACCTTTGACACCAACGTAAGACCAAAGGAAGTCTGCCCCCAAGGATGCTTTCTTGCCAAATACTCAGAGATCCAACCATGATAAAAGAAAGTAAAATTCCAAAAATCTCAGGATTATTCCTCTCTCTAAAAAAGAACCAAATTCCTCCCCTTTAACCTCTCCAGCTGACTTCACCCCACACCCACCTCTAGCTTCAAACACAAGCAAATAAATGAATTCTACAAGTCCCACATGGTCCATTTCTGCCTTTTGCAGGAACTGACCCTACAGCACATTAACTTTAAAATAGTGTGAAGATGTAAGTACTCTTGAAATCTAAACCGGGAGAAAAGAGACACTGAGTTGGAGCAACAGTTTCATTTTCCTTTAAACCAAACTGATGCACCAGTTCTCTTTTCTTTCCACAACGACAGCTCAGCCTGGCTTTTAAAGAGACCCAACCAGGGCTAACATCTGCTCCTCGATAAGACTGCTGCTGCTGTTGTTTATCACTGAGATGTGTCTGACTCTTTCAAGATCCCATGGACTGTAGCCAGCCAGGCTCCTCTGTCCATGGAATTCTCTGGGCAAGAATACTGGTGTGGGTAGCCATTCCCTTCTCCAAAGAACCTTCCCAACCCACGGTTTGAACCTACATCTCCTGCATTGAAGGTAGATTCTTTACCACTAAGCCACCTGGGAAGCCCCTTAACATAATCAAATGTTATTTTCTAAGTGAGTCTAGATATTTCACTACCCATCCAAGGAATAAACTGCATGGCATTTCTGCATTGATAGTTTTCTGCTTCTGGGTCTACCAAATTAGACAAAGGCCCATCAGTGTACAATGCACTCCTAACAGAAGGGAATAACAGCCCAGACCACATGGTCCAGGATTTGTGACTATAGAGTGGACAGCCAAGGAACCATACAATTAAGTTGGCAAGCCTCCAGTGAAAATGGCAGGGCTCCTTTAACTCAATCAAGAATAATGTTGTGACCAATATAATATTATACAGTCTGCTAAGTGCAGGAATAGAAGCAAGACCGAAGTCAGACAGAGACTACAACCTGAAGGACCCGTGAGGTCAGCATTATACCCACAACAGACTAGACAAATAAGCAGTGGTTTGAGGGGCTGCTTTCCTGTGGTGCAGAACCAAGTTCCTTAGCACACCCAGAACATCTAGACCACACAAAAGAAGAACTTGTATCAATCCAATGTAAAACCTGACGACTGTCCAGTGAATAAAATTTCAATGACGTGTGTACCAGTAAAAAAAAAAAAAAAAAGATACCAGAACAAATGTTCTAGTAAAGATGTGAAAAAAGTACTTAATGTATTTAACTATTTTTTAATTTTTATCATCTGAGATTAACTAGCTCAAATATACAGAAAATGACAGAAAATAACATGAGAGGTTTAAAGCAATACTGACATTTTGCTTTGTTTACCTCATTTTTTAAGATTCTTTTTGTTGTGGACTCTTTTTAAAGTCTTTATTGAACTTACAATACTGCTTTTGTGTTTTTTGCCCGTGAGGCATGTGGGATTTTGGTTCCCTGACCAGAGATCGAACCCTCACCTCCTGCATTGGAAGGGGAAAATTCTTAACTAGTGGACCACTCTTACTCCAGATTAAAGCTACATATACCCACTTTTTTTTAAGATTGTATTTCCATAGAGTATATATGTATATGTATAACTGATTCACGTTGCTGTATAGCAGAAACTAGCAGAACATTGTACATGAACTATACCTGAATAAAAATTAACTGAATAAAAAGATAAAATAAAAAGCAATATAACATTTTAAAAAAAAGCTACTGCAAAAGTAGTAGGTATTTAATGTACATCTGCTGGTGAGCAAGTGATATGGACTCATAGAACTGTTGTGTTTCAGAGAACAGAGAATGTGCACCCGGTTCTTTCTGATGAAAGGGACAGACAGTATTTCAGAAAAGAGCTGGACCTTAATTCCTGAGGCCAAAAGAGAGACATTGGCAATGACACAAGGCATTAAGGTTGGTGTCATCAAGTGGGAGTGGACATGTTAGGGGAAACTGACTGAAGCCACCTCCCCTGGCCAGGCACCATAATAACCATTTGTGTGAGCTATTTTATGGCAGGAAGTCCTGGTAAAGAATTGGAACTAATAAGCCTCCACTGATCAGAAGAGTTCAGGGAAGGTCAAAAGGAGATGCCCCCTCCTAGTATCCTTCTTGCTGGCATCCATCTTGGCTTAGCAATGCCTGCACCACCAGGATGGACCCTGAATCAGAATGGTCGGCCTAAAACAACCCTGAAACTAATCCCATCACCATAAAACTCAAGACTGTGAGCCACATGGCAGAGCAGTCCTCCTGGTTCCCCAGGTGCCCCTTTCCAAGAAAGTCTCCTGCTTTGTCAGCATGTGTGTTTTCATGGACAATTCATTTCTGAATTTTAGGCAAGAGCCCACTCTCAGGCCCTGGAAATGGTCCCCCTTCCTGCAACAGATATGGGGAGACATGTTGTTTTGACCTGCTCTGACCAATGTTGTAATCACTGATGTGATTTCTGAGTACCTTGAATGATGCCAGTCTGAAATGAAATGGGCTGGATTTCAAAGACTTAGTCAAAAAAATATGCAATATCTCAGAATTTCTCTTATTGATTATATAAATAATGAGAATGTGAATACATTGGGTTAGCTAAAATAATTTTTAACATTGATTTCTCCTGTTTCATTTTACTATTTTTATGCAGCTACTAGAAAGTTGTAAATTTATGTGGCTCTCACATATTCTGTCGGGCAGCCCTCTACAACACCCTTGTTCTGTCTAATGCTTACTCTTTTCGGTTCGCATTTGCAGCAGCCATAGTTTCGGGCAATTTCTTTTCTCTTTCCTTAAAAAAAAATGTACCCTTCCTTATTGAAAGGGGTGATAATTTATTAAGTACTTTGAAAGACAGGAAAGAGCCTCAAGGGCCTTTGTGCTTAACAATACTTCCTTTGCAACAGTTTTGATATTCAAAATGAACCAATGCATGAATGTTAAAATCTCTGAGTCTCTTTACCTCTGAAATCACCATAGAACGTTTCCTTTCCTATCTCTGAATTTTCCATAGAGGCTTAGGCTCTATTCAACTCTTCACTGCCTGAGGTAGTGTGAATTTTGTTTCTGGGTGTTTGGAAGTGATTTTTAATAGCATTGTGGTTTCTCTGGTTTTTCTTTTCCTCCTGTCTGAGAAAAGACACACTGAAGCATTGAAACAGGCCTCTTGGTAAATGGATCTTAATTTTCCTTCATTTACAGGATTTGACTTGCTTCTGCTTTCCCTGAGGAGTTTACAGTCTCTAAAGAACCACAAAGGAGCACTTATTTGCTCGTTTTCTTTTTACATCTCATTTTTAAAATATACATGTTTGGCTCTGTTGGGTCTTAGTCACAGCGCTCAGGATTTTTTGTTGCAGCATATGGATTCTCCAACTGTGGTTCTGTTGTACTCACACATTGCAGGAAACACACTCACTCAGAAGGACAATGCAGATAGTGGAGGGCAGTTTATTACACCGGCAGGCTCAAGGCAGAGTCTCCTCTTAGCCAAGGACCCTGACCAGTTTTTTTGAAAACTTTATATCCCTTAAGTGTATGTGCCCAAACCCACCTTCCCAAATTTCCTGAAACTAGTCTGAACAAAGGAAAAGAAAGATACAGTCGAAGTTAACCCATGATTCATATGCCTTAAACCTAGGTAGTTGCTGCTGCTGCTGCTAAGTCGCATCAATCGTGTCCGATTCTGTGCATCCCCAGAGAGGGCAGCCCACCAAGCTCCCCTGTCCCTGGGATTCTCCTGGCAAGAACACTGGAGTGGGTTGCCATTTCCTTCTCCAATGCATGAAAGTGAAAAGTGAAACTGAAATCGCTCAGTCGTGTCCAGACTCTTCACGAACCCATGGACTACAGCCTACCAGGCTCCTCTGCCCATGGGATTTTCCAGGCAAGAGTACTGGAGTGGGGTGCCATTGCCTTCTCCAAGCCTAGGTAGTTAACAGTGCACAATTATCAATAGACCTGTGGTCATACCCCAATAAGCATAATAGAATGTATTATTCTATTCGGTTACACAGATAATTAGGGTATTCTTTTAGGCGAAGGTGAGTCTAGGTACGAGCCCTGGGGCTCTTCCATCCGGGAGGTCTGGTTATCCAGTTGGTATGTCATTTCCGTAGATACTGGGCACATAGCTCAAAGTCCACAGTCTGGCCCAAGATGGAGTCCAGCTTTCAAGATGGAGCCTGTTCTGTCTGTTTCCTCCTTCAGTACCACAGGCTCCAGAGCCTGTGGGATTAAGTTGCCCTACTCCAACCAGGGATCAAACCTTAGTCCCCTGCATTGCAAAGTGGATTCTTAACCACTGGACCAACAGGGAAGTCCCTCATCTCACTTTCAAGAAGGGAACAAGAACACTGACGTTATTTGAAAGGGAAAGAGGTAAGATTAATTACTGCAACTTGGTTTTATCAGGTGAAACACAAAACTGTTAGCCCAAGTCAGCTGCATCCGGCTTCTTCCCTCATGCCCTGCTCTCACCTGGGGCAGGAGCGGTGGTGGTGGTGTAGGGAAGAAGCATAGACTCAGCCTCTTTCCTGGCTGGGAACTACTCATAAATAGGTGTTACAATCTAACAGCGTCTAATAACAGTGTTTGAATGATGTAGGTTAGACCCCTATGTATGGTCAGGCCACTCAAGATGGCTGTTCTCTTGCTGTCTGATATACCCAACTTGACCAGTCCCTGCCTCACCCACAGCCTACTCACCTGACTGACCTTTGCTGTTAATCAGAGAGCTTAACCAGTGCTTGTTCTAATCTTCAGAGCAGGATTATGTCTACTATAAATTGATCAAAGGGGCAGTTAGGAGTGTTTCTCAGGTAACCTGACATCAGTTCCCTCTGTAACTGGTAACTTCCTCTTCCTTCAGTAGCAAAGCCTGCTGCCATGTCCTGCTGGTCACCTGGCGCACAAGACTGGGTGTCATGCCAGGGCCCTGCTTTAGACATGTAAGCTCTCCCTGTTGCAGGAAGGTGGCCCCCTTCCAGGGCCCGAGAGTGGGCTCTTGTCCAACACTCAGAAATGAATTGTCTGAGAGACACACATGCTGACACAGTCAAGAGGTTTTACTGGGAAGGGGCATGGAGGCAGAGGGCAGCAGGGTGAGGGGGCCCAGGAGGACCTCTCTGCCACAGGGCTGGCAGTGTTGAGGCCTGATAGAGGCCATGACTAAAATAGGCTGGAGAAAGCATCCCGGAAACAGCTGAGACACTGCCCAGGTGGGATCAAAATTAATTACCCCAGACGGGAGGACTTAGCCTGTCAGCATGCTCCCAGAAGCCTGGTCTGTGCCAATCGGGATGAGGATAGATATCTCCTAAGAAAGCCCGTGCGTGCGAAAATCTAGCCAAATAGTAGATGCAAAGAAACCCTTGTAACCAATCCAACCTTGCCAATTCCCTGTCTTTGTCCTAAATCTATAAATACTGCTGCAATACAGGGCTCGGGGCTCTGGCTTTATTCCACTGTGTTGGATGTAACCAGGGCCCTGGCTCGAGCTAGCAATAAATTCCCTTTTTGCGTTTGCATTGCCGTGGATGTCTTGTTCTCTCAGTTCTGGGGATCAGGACCTTGGGCATAACATTTGGGGACTCGTCCGGGATCTCCTGACTGAGAAGAACAACTCCTTCCAGGCATAAAGGAAGCCTCACTAGGAGGAAATCTATCTGGAAGCTGGCATCAGGTCAGGGGGCGAAAGAGTCGCCCAGCCAGCATAAGTCCAAGGCCCAGCATTCGAACTGCAAGGCAGCTGGTTCTGTGAGCCATTCTGTAAAGGAACGGGGGAAAATGTTTCTCCCAATCCTGAGTCTGGTGGGCAGTGGACGCCCTTCGTTAAGGTAACTTTGGGGAACAGGACAACAGCAACCCAGGATAAACCTAGTTCAGTGTTTTTGGCCGATATTTGTTCGTCTACTGTCTGTCACTTGTCTCTGTGTGCTGGTTCTGTGCTTGCTGTTTGTGTGTTTATTGTGGGTGTTGCCGTCATGGGTCAAAGTTATTCTACACCGCTATCTGTAATGACAGACCATTTTTCCGATTTTAAGTCCAAGGCACAGAATCTATCAATGCTAGTAAAGAAGAGCAAGCTAAAAACCCTATGCTCATCTGAGTGGCCGACATTTCAAGTCACCTGGCCGCCGGAGGGAACTTTTGGCCTGCTCATCATCCATGCTGTTAAAGAAAAAATAATGGCTCCTGACCCTCAAGGCCATCCAGACCAAGCTCCTCACATCCTGGTCTGGGAAAATTTAGTAGAAGACCCTCCAGTTTGGCTGAAACCCTTTATTCACAACCCCCCGCCCAGTGCTTCTGTTTACCCAGGTCCTGGTAGTGGAGGGCCCCCAGGAAGAAGACTGTGAGGCACAGGAGAGCCGGAAGAAACCGATACTCCAGGAATCTTCTCTGTACCCTAGTCTGATTGATTTAGACACTGAAATATCGCCTCCCCCAAATATCCCACCACCCTTGTTCCCACAGGTACCTCAGGTGTCGTCTGGAGAACAATGGGGGAACTCAGAACCCTCGGCTCCACAGCAAGAGGGGGGGCCAACCCAGGGAACTCACGGAAGGACCCAAGGGGGCGGAGACTCTTCTGACTACGGGAGCCAAGAGGCCCCTTTGTCCACCATTTGAGCGCTTCCTGTCCAGGTCGGGTTGGCAAATCCTGACGGGGAACGGACTTATCAATACTGGCCTGTCTCCACCAGCGACTTATATAACTGGAAAGCTCAAAACCCGTCTTTTTCTGAAAAGTCCCAAGGCCTTATTGATCTTTTAGACACTATCCTGTTTACTCACAATCCTACTTGGGATGATTGTCAGCAGCTGTTACAGGTGCTTTTCACCACGGAAGAACGGGAGCGAATTCTGTCGGAAGCACGGAAACATGTTCCTGGAGCGGATGGGAGACCAACCATGCAGCCCCACCTAGTGGAGGAAGGGTTCTCTTCCATGCGGCCGAACTGGGACTTTGAATGCGCGGAAGGTAGGGAGCGTCTCCGGGGGTACATCCAGACTCTCATGGCTGGCCTGCGGGCAGCCGCCAGGAAACCTACGAATTTATCTAAGGTGAATCTGATAAGACAGGAGCCAAACAACAGCCCAGCAGCCTTCTTAGAGAGGTTAATGGAAGCCTTTAGGCAGTATACGCCCATGGACCCCCAGGCTGATGAGTCTCGCGCAGCAGTTCTGTTAGCTTTTGTGAACCAGGCAGCTCCAGATATCAGGAGGAAGTTACAGAAGATAGAAGGGCTGGGGGAACTGTCAATACAGGATCTGGTAAGGGCAGCTGAGAAAGTATATAATAACAGAGAGACCCCTGAGGAGAGGGAGGAAAGGATTAGACAGGAGGAAAGGGAATATGAGGAACAGATTAGATGGGAGGAAAGGGAATATAGGGCTGAAGAAAACCAGAGAAATCAAAAAGAGCTGGCTCAGATCCTTTTTGCAGGGATGAGAACGGGGCCCGAAGCCCCAAGAACTAAAGACACCCAGTCGGGAGGAAAGGAAAAACCAGCTAGACCAGCCCTAAAGAGAGACCAATGCGCTTACTGCAAAGAGCAGGGACACTGGAAAAATGAGTGCCCCAAAAGAGATCTGAAGAGAAAGACTGTAAGAAAGGAGGAATCTTCCCCGGGGACCCACGTCTTATATGCAGGGGAAGATAGTGATTAGGGGGGTCAGGGCCTGGCACCTCTCCCCGAGTCCTGGGTTACTATTAATGTGGAGGGGAAACCGGTCAGCTTCATGGTGGATACGGGAGCCCAATACTCAGTTCTCAATCAAAAATTTGGGCCGATGTCCAAAAAGACTAGCTTGGTCCAGGGAGCCACCGGGACAAAGAGATATTACTGGACTACTAAACGAAAAGTGGACTTGGGAGCCCAACGGGTGTCCCACTCATTTCTGGTGATCCCGGAATGTCCGGCCCCTTTATTAGGAAGAGACCTATTAGCCAAAGTCAATGTGCAAATTCACTTTGACTCTGGGGGAATATCAGTCACAGACGGGCTTGGACAACCAATTCATGTTTTATCCCTGGCACTGAGAGATGAATACAGGCTATATTCACCAAAGCCTTCTGCAACTGTGGATCCTGCTAGGCAACAGTGGATTCAGAAATACCCTCTGGCCTGGGCAGAGATAGCAGGAGTAGGACTGGCTAAACAAAGACCTCCCATTGTTGTTGAATTAAAAGCAAATGCTACTCCTGTGAGGGTGAAACAGTATCCCATGAGCCAGGTGGCCTGGCAAGGAGTTATGCCACACATCCAGCACCTCCTGAAGGCAGGAATTCTCAAAAAGTGCCGGTCCCCATGGAATACTCCCCTGTTGCCTGTGAAAAAGCCCGGGGGAACAGACTTTAGACCAGTCCAAGATCTTCATGAAGTCAACAAACGGGTGAGTGACATTCATCCCACTGTCCCTAACCCATTTACCCTCCTGAGCAGCTTGTCACCAGACTATGTTTGGTATACAATCTTGGACTTGAAAGATGCCTTTTTCAGTTTGCCTCTGGCTCCCCAGAGTCAGGAGATCTTTGCATTCAAATGGACTGACGAGGACAGCCAAACTGTGGGGCAGCTGACCTGGACTCACCTCCCACAGGGATTCAAAAACTCGCCGACATTGTTCAATGAGGCTCTAGGCGAAGATCTCTGTGAGTATCGAACCAGCCACCCTGAAGTCATTCTGTTGCAGTATGTAGATGACCTAATGCTGGCCGCTACTACTAAGGAGGTATGCCTAAAGGCCACAGGAGATCTCCTCCAGACTTTGGGGACATTGGGGTACCGGGCAAGTGTGAAGAAGGCCCAAATTGCTAGATAGGAAGTCATTTATTTGGGATATAAAATAAAAGAGGGGCAGAGATGGTTGACTCAGGCTATGAAAGAGACTATTCTACGAATCCCCAAGCCAACGACTCCCCGGCAGGTGAGGGAGTTTTTAGGGATGGTTGGGTACTGCAGGCTATGGATTATGGGGTTTGCTGAAAAGGCCCTACCTCTATATGAAGGAAGCAGAGAAAATAGACACTGGACTTGGACTGAGCCAATGAGGCAGGCATTTCAGGAACTTTGACAGGCGTTACTGGAAGCCCCAGCCCTTGCTCTTCCGGACCCGGCTAAGCCTTTTCAACTGTTTGTGGATGAAAAGCAGGGAGTAGGGAAGGGAGTCCTGACACAGCAATGGGGACCTTGGAGACGGCCTGTGGCATATCTCTCTAAACGACTGGATCCAGTAGCTGCGGGATGGCCACTCTGTCTCCATATCATCACGGCCATTGCTCTCCTTGTCCATGATGCTGACAAGCTGACTTATGGACAGCGTCTCCTGGTCTACACTCCTCATGCCATAGAGGGAATCCTCAAACAGCCACCGGGTAAGTGGATTTCTAATGCTCGCTTAACCCATTACCAGGCCCTGCTGCTGGATGCTCCCTGGATACACTTTCAAACACCTTGTTTTCTGAACCCTGCCACTTTGTTACCCATCCCAGAGGAGGACGGGCCCCTCCATGACTGTGTTGAAGTGTTAGCTGAGGTAACCACCATACGAAAAGACCTCAGCAACTTGCCATTAAAAAACAGTGAGCTGATATGGTTCATGGATGGGAGCAGTTATATAAAGGATGGACAGAGAAAAGCGGGGGCAGCCATAGTAGACAACACTGGGAGGGTCATCTGAGCTGAGGCTTTACCCCCTGGAACATCTGCCCAAAAAGCAGAACTGATAGCTGTGATACAAGCACTAGAGAGGGCAAAAGGAAGAAGAGTCACGATTTATACTGATAGCCGATATGCATTCAGCACTGTGCATGTTCAAGACCCTATATATAAAGAACGGGGGCTTCTGACAGCAGAGGGGAAAGAGATTAAAAATTTGCCTGAGATTCACAGACTCCTGGCAGCGATCCACTTACCCCAGGCGGTATCCATAGTACATGTCCCAGGACACCAGAAAGGAGATGATGCCCGGGCCCAAGGGAACCACGCTGCTGATGCAGCAGCCCATGAGGCAGCTGCTGGAGATTACAGGACCTCTGTACTGATTGTAGGATTGCCACCGCTGGGGATGGGAACAGTTACCCCAAATCCCATATACTCCCCCTCTGATTTACACTGGGTGCAAGATAATACCACCCGTCCTGTTGGCAAAAATGGATGGTATCGGGACCAAGATGACAACCTGTTGCTCCCTGCTGATCTGGGCAAACATCTCTGTACCCATTTACATCAAACCACCCATTTGGGAGAGAAAAAGACCTTGACACTCCTACAAACGGCACAGCTGCGGTTTCCCCAACAGAAGAAAACCATCCAGGATATAGTCCGCACCCACAAGGCCTGTCAGATGCTGAGACCAGGAAAAGGACAGCATGCAGGTGTAAGATATCGGGGGGAAAGACATCATTGGGAGATAGATTTCACTGAGGTGGACGGAATTGGACCCTGGATACACTGCAGCCACGCACAGCAGGCCACCCCCGAAGAGCAAGAGAGGGCCCAAAGAGAGTGGAAGCCGATACTGCATCCCTCCAATCCCTTAAAATTGAAACTCGCCTGGCTGCAGGTCTCAGATGGATCAACCTGACTCTTCTGATAATAGCCACCTTCCTGGACCCCAGGACCATCAGCGCTAACCCTCATCAACCAATGAACCTGACTTGGATGATTCTGAGCGCAACTACGGGAGAAGTAATTAACTCCACCTCGGCCATTCATCCCCAAACACCTGGTGGCCGGACTTGGAGTTCAACCTCTGTCTTTTGGCCACGGGATCATGGGACATCGGTGACTGGGAGGTAAAGACGCCTGGCAAGCCTGAATGTGGGGCTGGAATAGGTGTAATACTCGACCCCCCACTAACTCAGGGCCTGGGTGCAGCCACTTCATCCAACGGGCAAGCTTGCGGAAAACACCCTTCTAGGTGTGCCCCGGAGGAAGACGGGACCGGGCGACTATCAATAAATGCAGGGGGGCTAATGAGTTTTATTGCACCAATTGGGGATTCAAGTCAACGGGGACTGTCCATTGGGAGCCCCCTATTCGTGGGGACTTGATTACCTTGGGTCACGTTCCGGGGCCCACTGGGCTAACTGGGGGACATAGAAGGGGGTCCCTCATAACTGGGCCTTGTATGAATTTTCTTTGCAACCCGGTAAGGCTCAAATTCTCAACTGAAGGGAAGAGGTTCCCAGGTTGGGAAGCCGGACAATCTTGGGGTCTTCGGTTATATCAGTCAGGATATAACAGTGGGTTGCTGTTCACTGTCAGGTTAAAAGTAGGACCCATACAGATCAGTCCAACTCGGGGCATAGGGCTTAATTCAGTCCTAGTGCCCCGAGAGCCTACCCATGCCCCCATTCGGCCTGCACACACCCCCGCCCGAGCACCCACCCAAACGCCTTCTGGGCCCTACATTACTAATACAAGCAACTCCCCTCCAGTTAGCCGTGCGGGACCTAACATTAAAGATGATCAGGACCTGTTATTTAATATGATAATCAACTCCTATTGGGTTCTAAATTCCACTCGCCCGGATCTGACTAGCAGTTGCTGGTTATGTTATGACATCAAACCCCCTTATTATGAATGTATAGCTGTCCCAGGAAGTTACAGTCCAACCCAAAACCACGCAGCTTGCTGATGGCAGCAGAAAGGAAACGCCAGATTAACCCTCCAACAAGTAACTGGGTGGGGCCTTTGCATAGGAAATGTCCCCCAAACCTATCAACACCTCTGCAAGTCTATAAATTCTACAGTGACAAACAGGTACCTGGTGCCTCCCCAGGACAATTGGTGGGCCTGCTCCACAGGTTTAGCCCCTTGTGTTCACGGGCGGGTGTTAAATAATTCCAAAGATTTCTGTGTATTGGTACTATTAGTCCCCCGACTGTTCTATCACTCCAATAATGAAATACTCCCGAAACTAGAAACTTCACACCGGTCTAAGAGAGAGCCAGTCTCAGCCTTAACCCTCACAGTCCTACTGGGGTTAGGGACAGCTGGGGCCGGAACTGGGATATCCTCTTTAATAATGCAGAATCAACACTATTCTAGCCTAAGAGCAACCATTGATCTTGATATCGAGATATTAGAAAGCTCTATCAGCCACCTTGAAAAGTCCCTTACTTCACTATCAGAAGTGGTTTTGCAGAACAGGAGGGGCCTAGATTTGATCTTCTTGCAACAAGGCGGATTATGTGTGGCCTTAGGAGAATGTTGCTTCTATGCAGACCACACTGGGGTGGTAAGAGAGTCTATGGCAAAAGTGAGAGAAGGATTAGTACTGTGCAAGAGAGAGCGAGAAGCCCAACAGGGATGGTTCAAGTCCTGGTTCCATCAATCTCCTTGGCTAACAACACTAATTTCTACCTTGCTCGGACCGCTCATTATACTCATACTCATTCTTACCTTCGGCCCGTGTATTTTAAACAGATTAATAACCTTTGTAAGAGAACGTGTCAGTACAGTTCAGGTAATGGTATTAAGACAATAATTCCTCTTCATGATCAAAGGACAAGGGGGGAATGTTGAGGCCTCATAGAAGCCATGACTAAAATAGGCTGGAGAAAGCATCCCGGAAACAGCTGAGACACTGCCCAGGCGGGATCAAAATTAATTACCGCAGACGGGAGGACTCAGCCTGTCAGCATGCTCCCGTAGCCTGCTCTGTGCCAATCGGGACGAGGATAGGTATCTCCTAAGAAAGCCCGCGCACGAAAATCTAGCCAATTAGTAGATGCAAAGAAACCCTTGTAACCAATCCAACCTTGCCATTTCCCTGTCTTTGTCCTAAATCTATAAATACTGCTGTAATACAGGGCTCAGGGCTCTGGCTTTATTCCACTGTGTTGGATGTAACCAGGGCCCTGGCTCGAGCTAGCAATAAATTCCCTTTTTGCGTTTGCATTGCCGTGGATGTCTTGTTCTCTCAGTTCTGGGGATCAGGACCTTGGGCATAACAGCAGTCTCAGGTTTTTTGGTAATGGGACTAGTTTCTGGGTTGTTATGGCAGCCTGGAATATTACATATCCAGAAGCAGAATGGCTGGATCATATGGGAATGATATGCTTTATAGATAGATAGATAGATAGATAGATAGATAGATAGATAGATAGATAGATTTTAAGAACTGCCATACTGTTTTTCATAGTGGCCGTACCATTCTGCATTGCCACCAACCTGGAGCTGACTTTGAATAAGCGTTAAGAGGGAATGGAGACAGAGGAGCACCTGACAAAGCAGAGAGGCCCTGAAGGAACGATACATGTGGCCACATCAGAAAGAGGAGGGATGGCGGAATGAGCCTGAGGCAGTGGGCAGGAGGTGGCCCCTAAAGTTTGCTCCTTACACTGAAATCCAAGGAGGGACAGAGGGATTTAAAAGTGGTGATGAGGGTATGTAGGGAGGGTTGGCATAAGAGGTCTACATTCCAAGAAATCCACTGACAGGAGTGTGGAAAGCGCGATAGACATGGCAAGTCCATGAGAGCACTTATCAGAAGCAGACAAGAGCCTGAAGAACAGCGCTGGGGCTGGAGGGGGGACTTGGGTGTGGAGGAAGCAATGCCACAGGGCCGGAGTCAGAGAGGCTGCGATTCAGGGTAACTTCCCCTGGAGGAGGCTACAACACAGGGTCAGAGGCAGAGACTATTCAGCATAACTGCCGGTGGGCAGAGCCTAAGGCAGCCCCTGGATGTTCATGCCCTGTGTAATCTCCCCGAGTGAGGCAGTACTGTGCCTCACTTCTAGACAAAGCGAAAGCAAGGGGATTTTGCAGATAAAAGCAATTCATTTTGAGTCCATCAAGAGGGAGAATATCCTGAGTGGCCTGATTTCAAAACCCTTAAAAGAGGAACTGAGCCCTTTCCAGTTGAGAGAGTCCTATTGGTGCAGGGAGAAATTGATTCTGACTCCATGTTGAAACTGTTTCTTTGACTTGCTTTCCATTGCTTTTGTTATTATTATCATACATAATGGCCTGCTTCAGAGGACCCTGCCCCTCTGCCTGTTAAAGTGCCTTTGTTCAGAACCCTGACCACCTGCAGATGACAGGAAGGAAGAAACTAACACATCCCCCTGCCTGACGCTTGCCATTCTAGATGTTTGCAAGATTAATGGCCTTGTTTCCTCACCTGCCCCTCATCTCTGACCCATAAAAGAAACTGGCATCCAGACCCCGACTAGATGATTATTTTGAGATGCTAGTCTGCCATCTTCTCGGTCAGCTGGTTTTCCAAATAAAGTCATATTCCTTGCCTCAGCCCCCCGTCTCTCAGATTCACTGAACTATCCTGTGGCGAGCAGAGCGAGCGTGGGCTGGTAACACTATGGGCTTGACAATGTAAGCAGTCACGCTAGAGAAACCCACACACCAGGACCTGTGAGCAGCCTCCAGCCAATTAAAAGGCAGTCGTACAATCCCAAGGAAATGAAATCTGTCAACAACTCGGGGCAGGGGGGCTTGGAAACAGTGCCTTCTGCAGTACAGCCTCAGGATTAGAGCCCAGGTGCAATCCACACCTTGATTGCAGCTTTATCAGACCCTGGGCAGGGGACTCAGCTCAGCCATGTTCAGACCCCTAACCCAGAAAACTGGGTTTAATCATACAATATGTTATTATTATAATAGCCAGATAATAGTATGTGTTGCTTTAAGCTGCAATGGTTGTAGTAAAATGTTATGGAACAACAGACTAACACAACCTCCAAGCTCCCTGGGGGTGCCCCCCTAGGGAACAGTGGGGCTGCGGGAGGAGCTGATGACAGTTACAGCTAGCACTTACAGACCTTACAGACCTCACCATGGGGCAGGCACTGTATTAAGATTTCAGGCAGCTGATTTATTACCCACAACAGTCAATGGTGCTAACTGACCATTGTACAAGAGAGTCCCCTTCTTGGGAGACGGAGGCAGGCAGACCCGTGTTTAGCAGCACGAAGCCCCCGTCCCTCCCTCTCCACGCCCGGGTGGGCACACAGCTCCCAATCAGAGAGCATGTGATCTCTGCTTCAGAAATTCCAGACTCTGTGGGCCCTTAGTCAAGGACTTTTTTCCTTTAGCTACTGCCAGCTAGCTGGATTTTCATGTGTGCCATGAAGCCTACTGAACCTCAGGTATTCAGCAGAGGAACAAGCCTCAAGACATTTTGGGATTCATCTTCTGCCAAATCTTCCCTGAAGAGAAGACAAGAAACATTAAGGCACATTTTTCATTAGAAACAAAGTTTTATTTAAGGTAGACACAACAGTGCAGAACAAAAACACCATTTCACTTCTACCTATAGACATAGCAGCCTTGGTGTTCAGCCTTTCAACTCTCCTTAAATATCAGCATGGTCAGAAGGCAGGGCGTGGACAGGTGACTTATGTAGAAATATGAAACAGAATGGTGATAACCACCCAAATACAGAGTTTTCAAGGCTCTTGGTTTTGGTTTTTAACAGTTATTTTCTAAGACTGTAATTTGTTTCCATCCTTCAATCTCTGTGGAATAGAAACCAAATCATTCTTACCAAATGACACGGAAAGAAAAAAAAAACACACACATTTTTCTTTAAAAGGTTTGAAGAAATGTAGTCATTAAAAAGAATGTAAATTATGCCTAGAGAACCACTTTATGGAATATCATTAAATTGTCATTACTGTGCTTTTAAAAAAGCCAACTTACTAAAGAGGAGCTGATGGCTTCAGTTTTTGTAGAAAACCCTTGGGATATTGCAAGATTCTTTTTTCCTCTTCTGATGAGGCACAGATAAAGTATTCAAGGCATGAGAAACTTACAACTTTCAGGAACAATGACTGATCAAAACACGTGCTTTAAGAGACAAGTATTCTTACAGCAAATAAGAGAACCCCCTAACACAATACATTTCATCTAAAGCAGGCAGGACAAACCAATCACAGATGAGCATGTATTACAAACCATAAACATCACAATGTCATCTTCGCCAAACTTTTTCAAAGGTTTTACTTTACTTGTTCGAAACAGGACAAAAATGCCAATGACTGCCCAGGAGGAGCCATTTCATCCTAGTACCCTCAGATGAAATTACTCAGAATTGCACATTTCAGTCAAGATCCCTTTTCAAATTATGCTGGGAAATTACAGAGACCTTTATAACTTCAATTGCCCTAATCATTGGGAGGCAACACTGAAAACTTGTATTGAACATGGAAAGGATCGCAATTCACTCCAAAACAAAAAGCTAAGAACTGGCACTACTTACATGCAGAAATCTATCCATTTGCAGAACAGGTCCTTTCTCCAGCAAGAGGCTAAATAAGCCTCCCCTCCCCTGACCTGCAGAGGACCATTTGCCTTTTAAAATCAAATTACAGTTGTCCACAAACTAGGATTTATTATAACGGTGTGTTCTTTTGTTCAAGTATTTACAGAATGCCTAGTGCAAGCCAGTCACTGTTCTCCTGGAATTTGTGATATAGCAATGAGTTTAAAACGAAATACGCAAAAGACACCAACATGCATGCATTTTAAAAGCTGTGCAACAATACAGCTCTAAGAGTTGAACAGTTCTCACAGGGTCAGTGCCTGCAGTGCCCTGCCGCCATCCCAGCTTAGCTCATCCTTGCAAAGGAGAGGGTGCTCAGAACAGGAAGCCTCCACAAAAGAAACACGAACACCCAACAGGACCTGCCATACAATGTGGCACATTTCTCCATTTCTCCCAGGACGCTTACGAAGTAGGACAAAGCACTGTGCAGGTCAGGGGTGTGCCCACCCTCCCCCGGCCCAGCAAGGCTGGCTGCAGGGGATGATGCCACAGTCTGGAGGCTGAGAGGACGCAGTCCGCATGGACCCCTGATCAGGCTGGGCTACTGCCCACCCCCCGCTCCCTTAATGGACTCGTTCAGTCTGACTTGAGGAAATGATGTCAGTTCCTCAAGGGGAAAGCTCATTCTAAGTGTGCAAACACTAACCAGTAAACGAGCAGCTGAGACTTACTGTTGGGAGTGGCAACTTTCCACTACAGGACCCTCCCTGCCACGTGGCTTGGTCCCCAGCCATTAAAGCCCAGCTTCTTAACCTGGGGTGTATGGACCCCTGAAGGGTATTTAGTGTTGTGTGTGTGTCTGAGGAAAGGGTCCCTAGCTTTATAAAATATATTTACAAGAGGGTTTGTAACTTCCTAAAAGTTTAAGAGTCTCTGTCTTAAGAGTATGTCTGCCTCTCATTTGTTGAAATTAAAGGAGGAGCCGGCCACTACTGTGAGAACGGTCGGTCAGACCACAGACACAACACTGGTGCTACAAGCCTGGGTTAGAGGATGTGTAGTGGTTTATTAGGAAGACACTGGCCAGAAACAAAGTTAGCTGCTACTGGCAGTGGTCATTTAGGATCTGTGTGCCCCCTTTTGTAAAGCAATGATCGATTCCTCATCCTTGGGAATCTACTCAAAGGTAGTCCTCACCTAAGCCAGCAGTAGATGGAGAAGTTAACTTTCCTAATAACACTTTTCCTCAAGTCAAAATGTATGGCCAGATGTCCCCATCAGCCTCTTACCGCCGTGATTGTTCACGGACAGTATCATGTACCTCCAGGCTTGTGTTCCCCATGTCCTGCAAGGTAAGGTACAAAGTGCAATTGGAGCTCTTTCTGTTCAAAATCACTGTCTATGTTACTGTTTTGCTCAAGCTTCAGCTTGGGAGATACATGGCTAAAGAACTTCCGGGACAAGCAATAACTATACTCTCAAAACTATCAGCTAGAAATGATGGAAAAGAGAAAAACAGTATTGTGTTCCCCAAGAACACAGCGTTTGCTAGGAGTTCTCTGGAAGGACCTTCATTATGGTTATTACTCTTCCTCTTGGTACCTGCCTCTGTCTTCACTGCCTTTTACTAGCCTCTGAATTCCTCAAAGGTGGGCACCAGCCTTATTCACATCCAGACAGCCAGTCACTAGCTGACCTCTGGGACATCACAGATGCTACTGGAACTCAGAGAGTAGGGATGGGGGGGATCCACAGACGTTAAGGGCTCTAATTAAAGAATTACATGTGACAGGGCTGAGAGAGTTCCTGATATCTTATAATAACGTATCCACTTCAAACTATAAATTAGGGGCAGTGTATAGAGAATCTGAGGCTTTGGGGGGAAAAAAATCAAGTCATAGAAAACTATATTTCAGAAAATTTTCAAATTACACAAAGAAACAGGTGGAGGGCACTACAATAAAACATCTGATACAGTGATATAAAAAGTAGCAAAATAGATGAGTTAGATTACTGACATTTCTAAGTCACACATTCAAGGGTAATAAATATTATGCAGTAAGAATAATTTAAAACACTGATTGCATCCTGGATATTTATTATTAGCTTTCCATCTCAGAAACCATCGCAGAGGCACAAATAAAATCCACTTCTGCGAATATTCTGAAAGGCAGAGAGCAGCTTATGTAATTAGATCAGGTAAACAACTGTCCCTAAGAGCCACACATAAACCTTGAGGTTCCTGAGGATTATTCAGTAGCAATGTACTAGGTTTAACTTTCCAAGAATAAAAACAGGAAGGTCCACAGATGTCCTTAAGAATTTTGTATAAAATGTAAACATAGTTGGGATCTATTTACAAGACTGGAATTGGGAAAAGGTTTTTGATATTCCCAGTCAGCCTTGAATGTTTACGAAATAACGCTTGGTTGATACACAATATACCTATTTGTAACATTTATTCTATAATTCCTCATTAATGCTAGAATGTTCTTCCCAAATGGCCTCAATTCTGGTATCACACAATTCTAAAATTAGATGAATTTTTCAAAGATGTTTTTAAATGTAAACTGCGAAACTGTTCTGGCTCTGAGCACATGTCAGTGTGCACATGGCAAGTGTCATTTATACATTCTGACCCTAACAGGCGAAAAACGCCCCTCACTTTAAGCCTCTGTGTTCTGTGAATCTGCCTCAGCAACATCCTGTCTCAAACGCTTTTGATAACAGAGGAATGCCCTCAAGACACCTCTTCTAAAGTAGTCACTTTAACTTGTTCTGTATGTTCATTTTCTCCCACTGGTATTAAACATCCTTCCAACTCGACCTTATTAACAAAGTTCTCAGCCAGAGCAGCACTTGGGTCCACTGTCCTTTGCAGTGCAGGGCATCACATGGTGGTTAGAGGGTCTCAGTCGGCCAAGGGTGACAGGTGGCAGGGCCCAGAGCCTGGTTATGAGAACGGAAGCACCAGCGATTCTCCCAGCATAGGGCACCGCCAGGAAGAGGCCCCCATGGGTCCAGAGTCAGTCAGTGAATGTTTTCTCCTCCAACAGTCATTGGGACATAGACAAGATTCATATTAAATTATACCCTGATATTATCATCCCATAAAACAAAAAGCTCCCCCAGTCCTTGCTCTCTGTAGTTCGGAGGCTCTTTGCACCATGTGCACAGAAAGGTGTTTGTTTGTGGCACTAAAGCACTACTCCTCTTCCTGGGATTAACCTTACCACTTTCCATCTGATGAGGATGCTCGCATTGACATTTGCCAAGGCTTACTTGTTTCCGCATTGTCTCGTAGGAAGTTCATGAACCACCCTCCACAATGTTTGTTGACCATTGTTTCCACCAGGGCCTCAGTAAGACATGCTCAGTACCTCTGCTGAGAACCATTTACTGCCAGTCAGCTGGGTGCCTGCCAGAGGTGCTGCAGCCAAAACGAATCCCAGGTCAGAGTCACCGATCTGAAGTTCACAGGACAAAAATCATCAGCAAGAAGTGTCCAGAAGTCTCTGGCGGGCATTCTTCTCTCTATTACTTATTTTTGTTTCACTGTGTACATTCAAATCTGTCAAAACAGAAAACAAGCATTTATGACTGAAATCCCACGGCAGGTTCCATTGGCACTCACTAACTTCTCCTCTGCTATCAATCTAGCTGTTGTTTCTGCCTTATCCACTTAATCTTAGCTTCACTGCAGAACAGCTGAAGGTGGGTCAGGGTGACAGGTAACTCAATAAATTCCCAGTTCCTTTTGTAAGAGACAGAGAACAACCAACAAGACGATCAGAGGGACAGGGAGACAAGCCAGTAAAACAAAACAAAAATGAGCAAGAGTGACGTCAGAGAGGAATGCTCGAGCAAGAAGTGGAGTATGAGACAGAAGAGATTGAGAAGGAAGACCAACAGGTGTTTCCCCTGGAAACCTGAGGCAGCACCAACGCCCACCTCTCTCCCAGCACAGGGGTTTCCGCTAATCACACCGAAGAAACGGGCTAACACCAGTGGGCAGGGCAGACACTGTCAGTCAGTCATCGGAGGCGCACAGAGGGCTCCATGGGCTCCCCAGCTCCCCGAGAGCCAGGCCTACCTTGCAGCTCTGTTGTCTGGTCCCCCAGCTCCTCCGCCGTCATCTCCACAGGCTCGGGATTTTTGCCATCAACCATGTCCATCTTGATCATGCCGAGGTTGGTCAGGAGCAGCATGGGGTCAACATCCTGACAACTGCTTTTAATATTCTCCAGGACCTTAAGACATTTGTACGACTTGAGTTCACTGATATTCTCCTCCAAGAAAAGAACATAGAGGCTCAAGTCATTGTACCCTTTCAACTTCAAATGCAGAACGTCGAACGTGGGCAGCATTTCATACACTTTGAGAACATCCGTCTTCTGTTGGAAAGGAACAAACAGGGAGTAGACCACGACCGGAACCAGCATAACATACACTACGAGGTTGATGAAACTGAGCAGCCGGAAGATACCAACAGCAATGAGCTTGCACTGGAACTTATCAGGGACGGCGCTGTCATTTTTCAGGATGCCAGATTTGATGCTGCAGACGAACTCATCCGAGAGGGAGGAGAGGCTCAGGTAATAGCCCAGGTAGATGCTGGCTAATAGTATTGTGCTGAGTGACAACACCCGGCAGCTCATGTACTTGACGATTAAATGTCTGGAGGCTTTCTTTGTCCTTAAGTACTGTTCCACAATTGGGTACCTGAAGTGGCTTTCCTGTGAACTAAAAAGAAACAAATAAAAATAATTTAAACCCTCACCAAGACCATCAAATAGAAACACATTCAATGTTACCACATGGAAAATTTCCATCACCTTCCCTTCCATACTTCTCTACCTATAACTTCACTAGAGTACCCAGGGAATAAAATTAGGTTTGTTTTTTTTTTTTAATAAGAAAAAAGGCAAAGTAATAAAGCCCTTCTCCCCTCACTTGATATTTTAATGAAGGTCTAATTCATTAAATGTGCTACTTGTAAATTGTTAGAACAACTCCTGGTTGCTGCTGCTGCTGCTAAATTGCTTCAGTCATCCTAGTGAATGGTAAATGTTTGTTACATGAACTTGACTGTTCATATTCTACTGCTGTTTTTTTAAACTATAATTTTCCATTCAAGTGTGTAGAATAAAGACAATTTTTCCAGCCTAACTAGAACACATCTGCCTCCTATAGGCCAGCAGTGGGAGACAAACAGCTGAGAGGGTATGGGTTTAGCCTGTGGGCTAAACCTGGTCCTGGTTCCAGGTCTCCCACTTAAAGCTACAGGAAAGAGTTTTCAACTGAGGGGTGGGGGGGGGGGTGGGGGGGGGGGGGGGATGGACAACGGCAGTGAGGGGGATAAATAAATGCAGTTATCTGTAATGATGTTTTGAATATTAAATGAGATAACGCACTTTGGAAAACTCAATAGTGTCTAAGTTATATTAAGAACTTTTAAAACTGAGAGCTATCTGTTCAGTTGAGTCCAACTCTTTGCAGTCCCATGGACTGTGATCTGCCAGACTCCTCTGCCCATGGAATTCTCCAGGCAAGAATACTGGAGTGGGGTGCCATTTCCTGCTCCAGGGGATCTTTCCAACCCAGGGATTGAACCCACGTCTCTTGGATCTCCTGTATTGACAGGCAGATATTTTACCACTAACTAGCCACCTGGGAAGCCCAAAATGAGACCTACTAATGCTATTATTGCTGTTGTCAATAACAAAAACCAAAGGAAGGATGTCCAAAAAGCAAGGTGCTGCCTACTTGTTCCTTAGTTCCCTCACGTCCATTCTCGGTGCCCAGGAGCCTCATAATCCTGTGTTTCTCCATGAAGGGGAAGGTCAAAGCAACTCGCCCTGCACTTGAGAACATGAGCTAGTGACGCTTCACTCCACAAGGGAAGGACTTGAGGTGAGGACCTCGGCTGGGGCAGATAGGCAGGGTGAGATCTGGGGAGGGCGGGCCTTCCTGGCTCCCCCCGGGTGTCACGAGGCAGATTGCAGTCCCCCACGTACTGGTAGTGAGATCCCAAAGCCCAGATGGAGAGAAGGGCAGCAAACTCGTACTCCCAAATCCCGATGGGCTGGGGGCTGAGTTACCTTTGCCCCATGTTCTCATTAACTTCTGGCGCTGGGCAGGCACCATCTCTCAAGTCAAGGTCATGCATGCTCTTTGCAGCTTTAATTGCACGGTTGTAAACTTTGTCGAGTTCTTCCATGATAAACTTCAAATCTGAGCAAACATGAGGAGCAGCTGCGAAACGCCAGAACAAGGAGGGCAGGTACAGCAGGATGGCCACCAGAAGCAGGATGTAGGGGAAAAACTGAAAAACAGGGGAGCAGATCATGCAATCACCAGACCCCCCCAGCCCCCACTGAAGTAACCATGCCAAGCACTGTTAGTGGTTTTCTCATTTTCACACTAAAGCCATCCCCACGTCACTTGTGAAAATCAGGCTCCTTACCCAGTAGCTACATCTTATGGCTAAATTCACCTGTCCAGGTAATACTTGACACTCTCCAACTTTGCTAGACTCAATTTGAAATAATTGGCAAGTACATCAGGACACATGATGTCTCCACTCTAATCAAAGAAAGAAACAAAAAATAAAATTATTCCCTGGTCCTTTAAAATAATCCCTCAGCAAAATCACAATTAAGGAAGATGTTAATGTCACAGTGGCCTCCAGGTTCTTTTTTTCTTTTTTTAATCGCTATGGTTTTAGGAGGTCACTAAGGCTTTTGGAACTCTGTTTTTCTCCCTCTCTGAAATCTGGGAGATGACACAGAAATGCACAACTTTGCTCAAAACAAATTAGAAAAATGTTTGTTTCAGTGATCCAGTAAACACCCCATGAAACAGCACAAATAAGCAGGTAAAATCCACAAAGTGCAGAATGTATCTTCTGTAGAGGGACAGACCGTGAGGACCACACAACATTCTCATTTTACAGTCAGGTAATCTCAAGTCAGGAGAAGCCAACCATAATGAACAACAGTCATGGGGGAGCATCCCAATCTGGATGGTACGCAAAACCAACAAGAGAGGATTCAGAAGTCAGAGACAGAGAAGAGCATCCTGTAACCAAGACCCCTGGGGAAGGGAGGAAAGGCTTAGCCTCAAAGACAGAGGAAGCTGCAGCCAGCACAGATGTGAAGTCAAGCTCAGGTAGTGGCCTTAATAGCAAGGTTGCTGAGCCTCTGACCTCAGTTTCCCTATCTATGAAATAGTCATGCAATACATGTGTTATGAAGATTAAATTAGATACCTTATGAAAAATGCTTTGCATGGTGCCTGGCATGTCACAGGCACTAAAACACACCAACCAGAACCAACGGAAGGGCTACTAAGTGGCCACTTAAATGTCAATCCTCACAATGACCTTGGCAAAGCCATTACTGATGGCCTTATTTTTCAAAGAGGAAGAGGATGTCCAGAGCAATTTCTGGCCATAGAGCACAAAGCTGGTGACAGAGACAGAATACAAAGCTGGACCTTTCTGATCCCAGAACTATGCCTCTTCCACCATAATACACTGCAAATTATTTTACTTCTTGGAAAACTTCTCCCTCCCTTTGGACTGGTCTCTCTACATAGCTCCTCAGAGCTGTAACAGAAAGAGACTATGAAGGCCTTGAGTTGACACAAAAGCTCCACCCCAACATCTCTGGAAGACGGCAGCAGACCAAGTGAGAGTGTGACTCACTACAGACTCTGTGTGTGTGTGACTCTGTGTGTGTGTGTGTGTGTGTGTGTGTGTGTCTGGAAGACGGCAGCAGACCAAGTGAGAGTGTGACTCACTACAGACTGTGTGTGTGTGTATGTGTGTGTGTGCATGCTCAGTCGCATCCAGCTCTTTCTGGTCCTATGGACTGCAGCCTGCTGGGCACCTCTGTCCATGGAATTTTCTAGACAAGAATACTGGAGTGGGTTGGCATGCCCTCCTCCAGGCGATCTTCCCCACCCAGGGATCAAACATGCATCTCTTACATCTCCTACATCAGCAAGTGGGTTCTTTACCACTAGCACCACTGGGGAAGCCTGGGAAGCCACTATAGATTATTAATAGATGTACAGAAAAGTTGCAAAGATGGTCCAGAGTGTTCTCGAATGATCTTCATTCAGTATGCTCCACTGTTGATACTGGGCATCTCCATGGTACCCTTGTTAAGAGGAAGAAACCGTTGTTGATCTATTACCATTAATTACATTTCAGGCTTTGATTTGGATTTCTACAGTGTTCCTATTATTGCCTTCTTTTGGTTCAAGATCTAGGGTATCCATTGCATTTTGCTGTCATGTCTCCCTAGAAACCTTGGTTCTGTGACAGTTGCTTAGTTTGCCTTGTTTTTCATGAAGAATAGCATCTTTAAATGCTTAAAATAACACAAATTCACAAAGGAAATGGATGACACTGATAGACAGCTATCACAACATTAAAAGACAGATTTGTATATGGTTCTTATTAGCACATTTGATGGGATCTAACAGATGGCCAAACAACACAGTAACTTGGAAGTGATGAAGAGTAAAAAGTACTTCAAGGCAGCTGAGATTTCTATGGGTGACAGTGACAGGTGGTACCAATACCACTATAGATTCTTGACTACTTACAGACATGGTTTATAAAGTTTTAGTTGGAAGTAGACAGAAAATAAAGCTGCCCTCTGTTTTCTTATCCCAGTTCATAATCTTCCTGACGCTATCATGGAGCCCACATTAGGAAGCCCTGCCCCAGGGGCAAGACAAATAGCAGAAATGGCTCAGAAACTCCACAAAGTTCCACCAAAGCAGCTGCTTCCCTGGGGGGTTCTGGCATGGGATGGCGTCCTCCAAATCACTAACCCAATTTACAAAGGCCTGATACACAATGATACACACAAGAGGCTGTGAGTGGCTGCATTTTGGCCACGTGACTTATTGTTGGCTACAGTGAGATGCAGTGTTCCGTTCCTTTAATCCTAGTCGCCCTGAAGGGTGCCCACTAGTATAAAAGTGAGTTTGTGTTCCTTCCATGACCGGAAGAAACAGGGATTTCCTTTGAGAACCATGGAAGGAACACTGTTTCTAACTTGAGGCTATGGAATATGTATTTAAGTCACTTTTGTTTCAAAGCTATTTGAATAATAGCATTTTACCTCCAAGCATTCTTTTGAATTGAAAAGTAACTATTTACAGCCTGTGACAATTTTTCTAACATGCCAAAACCATGCAATAATTAGCACTAATGAATAGTTCAACACCACTCACTGCAATTAGAAAAATGAATGTTTAAAGGTATTACATATCAAATGTTTGTTTTCTTCTAAATATCCTTGTACTTTGATCACCTGTAGTAGAATGTAGAGGAATGTCCCATTTTTTAGTTTTTCTTCATAGTTAAACCTTTCTTTTTCTTTTCCATCAGAAAGAAAAAAGTGATTTTCAATGAAACTGCAGCAAGATGGTTTTAAAATTAATTCCACTGAAATAGGAATTTTTTTTAAAAGGCCATGAAATTATATTCTTTAAAATCCTTTTGTCCAAATAAGGAGAATGGAAAAACTACCAGGCTTTCAAGTGCATCTGCTGGAGGGGAACGGGTTTGTTCCCAAGTTCTATCTACTCCCAGTTAGTTCTGAGGTCTCAGTATCTTTCAAAGTCGTGATTGCATGATTCAGAGTTTTTGCAGATGTAACTAGTGAAGATGAGGTCATACTAACTTAGCAGCGTGCTCAGTTGTGTCTGACTCTTTGTGACCAAATGGACTGCAGCCCACCAGGCTCCTCTGTCCATGGAATTTACCAGGCAAGACTACTGGAGTGGGTTGCCATTTCCTCCTTCATGAGATCTTTCCGACCCAGGAATCAAAGCCACATCCCCAGCATTTCTCACATTGACAAGTGGATTCTTTACCACTGAGCCACTTGGGAAGCCTGTCATACTAACTTAAGTTGTTACTGCTGTTGTTCTGTCGCTCAGTCATGCCTACTCTTTGTGACCCCATGGGCTGCATTATGCCAGGCTTTCCTGTCCTTCACCATCTCCCAGAGCTTGCTCAAACTCATGTCCATTGAGTCTGCGATGCCATCCAACCATCTCATTCTCTTGTCCCCTTTTCCTCCTGCCTTCAATCTTTCCCAGCATCAGGGTCTTTTCCAATGAGTTGACTCTTCAGATCAGGTAGCCAAAGTATTGGAGCTTCAGCTTCAGCATCAGTCCTTCCAATGAATATTCAGGACTGATTTCCTTTAGGACTGACTGGTTTGATCTTACAGTCCAAGGGACTCTCAAGAGTCTTCTCAAATGCCACTGTTCTAAAGCATCAATTTTTTGGCACCCAGCCTTTTCCATGGTCCAACTCTCAGATCCACACACGACTACTGGAAAAACCATGGCTTTAAGTAGACGGACCTTTGTAAGCAAAGTAATGTCTCTGCTTTTTAATATATTGTCTAGGTTTGTCATACCTTTTCTTCCAAGGAGCAAGCTAACTAACTTAAGGTGGGCTCTAATCCAGTGACTGATATTCCTCTAAGCAGGCCATAAGAAGACACAGAGACACAAAGCGGAGAAGCTATGTGAAGACGGAGGCAGAAACCAGAGTGATGCACCTACAAGACAAGGACCACCAAGAACGCCGGCCACGACCAGAAGCCAGCAGCCTGACACCACTAGACCCTCGCTCTGAGCCCCAGAGCAGGCATCAGCTCTGCTGACACCCCGATTTCCAAATTTAGGAGAGAGGAAATTTCGGTTGTTTCAAATCACTAAGTGTGTGGTCACTTGTCAGAGCAGTCCCAGGAAATCCAATCAAAGGGGAAGCATGAACTGAATTATGAAATTCCCACAGTATGGGGAAGCCACTGGTGGAGGGCATGTTGGAAATTTACTTTAGAAAGATTATTATTACAGCTGTGAAGAAAAGATGACGCTGGAGAGGAGACAGCAGACAGGAGGTTACTGCAGCAGAGAGGGGCAGTGATAAGCACTAACAAGCCAGCAGCAGCAGAGAAAACGGATCTGAGAGCTACTGGGTCGGCCAGATAGTTAGTTCAGGTTTTTCAGTAACATCTTGTGGCAAAATCTGAATGAACTTTTTGGCCAACTCAATACAGAGGGGGAAACATATCTTCCGGTGCCCAACTGTAAGCGATGGATGGAAAAGGGGAAGAACTAGGGCTAATAATCCCAGGTTTCCAGCTTAGGTGAGGGCATGAGTGGTAGCGCCATTGGTTGAAATAAAGAAACAAGGAGGAACAGACTCAGAGCAGACAGGAGTGACGTGGGAGACAGAGCTGAGATGAGAAAGTCTGAACACGAGACACCACAGTCAAGAGTAGCCTGGAGGAGACGTGTAGCAGGTAACTAAAAATAAAAGAAAATCTGACCATTTATTTCCAATTTCGGATTCTGCAGCATAGAGATGGTCAAAGCCGCCAAGAGCATGGTTAGGATCCAAGCAGAATGTGCAGGAAAAGACAAGCGAAGCATGGGGGGTGTGACACCCTAACACTTCAGGATCGGTCAGCAGGAGCCATGTTAATCAAGAACAAATTCCACAGAAGAGGAGACATAGAAGGTTCACAAATTATGTCTGTTCCTGGATGCCTGTTGCTTGGACAGTAATGTAAAGATAACTTCAATTACACGAAGCCCAATGAGTGAAGGGCTCCCCAGAAGACTAATGCATTACATCAGCGGTTTTTAGAGGAGAGAGGAGAAAGGTGGTATGTCATTCCAGTCTGCACTCAGAGGAAGACACCCAAGGCAGCAGGGTTCGTGCTGAGTGACATTCTGGGAGGGACCTAACAGGAATAGAGACTTGGAAAAGAGAAGATGGCAAACAGAGCATTTGGGTGTGAAAGAAGAAAAGACTCGTGTTAATAGAATTAGAACCAAGTCACAGGAAGCAAGGAAAAACTTTCCCAAAGATCAGCACAAATACGGCAGAGTATTCTGTGAGGTGGTGAGTTCTGTTTCCCTGGATCATCTGGGAGGGCTTGGGAGCTCTGGCTCTGGGGTGGGAAACTTTCCTGCAAAGGGCCAGATAGGAAATGTGTGTGAGCAATACGGCCTCTGCCACAACTAGGCACAAAAGCAGACACAGGTCAAGTATACAGGAAAGGGCACGGCTGTGTTCCAGTGAAACTAGCTGCAGAAATGGGTGATGGGCTGGATCTGGCTGGGGCATGTATGTCAGTCTGCCAGCCCATGCCTGGGATCTTTGCTTTGCAACAAGTGATCCACAGACAAGCACCCTCAGTATCACCTGGGAGCTTGTTAGAAATGCAGAATGCAGGCGCCCATCAGGACTACTGAATCTGAGTCTATATTGTAGCAACTCTGGATTACAGATTCTGATCCCTCCCTCATCCAAGATTGCTTTGTTATTTGCTTTTTTGTTTAGTAACCTATCTGGCTGGGCAACAATGTCCAGTTTTCAACAAGAAAAACCACCACCACTACAAAATGAGATGTGCAAAGAAATACGAAAGTCTGAATCTAAATTTCAACAAGATCTCCAGGTAATCTGCATGCACACAGTTTGGGAAACACTGGGTTAGATGACCAATGTCTACAATGGAACCTAATCTGGCCTAGCAAAAGCAGACTCTCCTGAAAAGTGGATTAAAATCACATTGTGGGCCTTAATCCTGCAGGTTTCAAACCCACAGGTGTCAACTCAATAGTCCGGCTGGGGCCCTGGGTCCTGTATTTTCACATGGATAATGCTAAGGTTTGAAAACCTCTGGTCTGGTAGCCTCAGAAAATCCCTGCAACTAAGCTTCTTTGAATCCACTTAAAGGAAACATAGCAAGATCTGACAACTCTGTTAAGTTTCTTCTTGTTTTTGTCTGTGTTTTTCAGTCAAAAACTGGCTTTTCTGTTTCAGAAAGAAATCGAGCCTAACAGTTGCCTACTTAATGAACTTGAACAAAGAGAACAGAACACTCAAAAAAAGACCAGTTATCAAACAGTCCTGGGGTGTCAGCCGCTGGTCCTTTGAGTGCACCCACATTTCCACCAGAGACAACTCAGGTACTAGAGTCACCAGAAATAAGGGGTGGGAGAGAAAGGGAGGAGGAAAAGGGCTGGAGAAGTGAAAAAAGCAGGTGCGGAGGAGTGCCAGCATGAGTCACAGCACCGCCAAGTCACGCCCACACACACATCAGTGCTCCACTTCTTCAGGGAGATTCTGGATCCTTTTTTTTTTTTTGGCTGCGGCAGGTCTTAGTTGCATCATGTGGGATCTTTTACGGTGGTGCATGGGCTTAGTTGCCCCATAGCATGTGGAATTTTCATTCCCCAACCAGGGATTAAACCTGCGTCCTCTGCACTGCAAGGCAAATTCTCAAACACTGGACCACCAGAGAAGTCCCTGGGTCTTCTCGTTTTAGCTCTGACATCAGAACTGAGTTGAGAAGTGTTTACATAAACCCTGTCTGTGCCTCTAACCCTCTCATCATGAGCACAAGTCAGAAGGCTCCTGGAGAACCAAGTCTGGTTCTGATCAGGACTTGCAGCCACCTCATTCCTCACCTCCCGTCCACATGTGTGTTCCAAGCACCCACTATGGACGGTGCAGAGTCCTCAGGCACACGGATGAACAAGACATGTCATGGTCTCTGATTTGATGGAAGAGTCTTGGAAATAAAGAATTAATTGAGAAGAATTAAGGCAAGCGCCAGGTGGCGCTAGTGGTAAAGAACCCACCTGACCATGCAGGAAACATAAGGGTTCGATCCCTGGGTGGGGAAGATCCCCTGGAGGAGGGCATGACAACTCACTCCAATACTCTTGCCTGGAGAATCCCATGGACAGAGGAGCCTGGTGGGATACAGTCTATGGGGTCACAAAGAGTTGGACATGACTAGGCTTTCCTGGTAGCTCAGACAGTAAAGTGTCTGCCTACAATGCGGGAGACCTGGGTTTGATCCCTGGGTCGGGAAGATCCCCTGGAGAAGGAAATGGCAACCCACTCCAGGATTCATGCCTGGAAAATCCCATGGACCTAGCAGCCTAGTGGGCTACAGTCCATGGGGTTGCAAAGAGTCGGACACGACTAAGCGACTTCACTTCACTTCAAAGCAACTTAGCAAACAAGGCAAGTAATGACCTATGCAAAGGGCAGGCTGCTCTGGGAATACACAACCCAGCAACGCAGACCAGGGTCGGGTACAGATAGTCTGCTCGGCTGCTGCCCCATTTCTGGGATCTGAATGTCTGAGGCAGGGAGTGTGGTCTACTGTCTACTCGGCCAGCCCACAGTCATTCCTGGAAGCTTCACATTCACCCACCTGGCCGTGGAAGCAGTTTGAACTGGCAACAACCCTCAGTCTAGGGTTCAGGGGAAGCTTCTAGGTGGAAATGACATTTAAGCTGAGACTAGAAAACCAAATTAGGAGTTCCCCGGATTCTGGGCTAGGAAGGCTCTTCAAAGTAGAATGTGAGTGAAACAACCAGGAACAGGAGACCTTCAGGAAGTCAGGGCCCCGAGTGCTGGTGAGTGAGGCTGCATGTGGAGGCAAGGCTGGGACGATGGTTCACAAGGCCGGAAAGGAGTGAACTTGGTGGCCAAAATAGTTTTTTGTTGTTGTTGTTTGTTTTAAGAAATAGAGACATTTCATAAGGACACTGGAGGTGTTTGTTGAGGGAAATGAGTGTGTGGCCTTTCCCTTCTCCAGGGCATCTTCCCAGCCCAGGGATCAAACCCAGGTCTCCCACATTGCAGGCAGATTCTTCACCAGCTGAGCCCCAAGGGAAGCCCGAGAATACTGGAATGGGTAGCCTATCCCTTCTCCAGCAGATCCTCCCAACCTAGGAATTGAACTGGGGTCTCCTGCATCGTATTCTTTACCAACTGAGCTATCAGGGAAGCCAGGAAAATGACAGGCAGGCTGAAAAGAGCCCCTGCGATCGTGTGGAACGCGACCAAGATGACAGGCAGTCCCAGGGGCCAGACCGAGGGGCAAAGAGCTCAGAGCTGCTTAAGGAAACAAACCTGATAGGGCTCAATGACGGACAGGATGCGGGGAGGGAGACAGAGTCGCAGTGGCCCTCAGATCTGTGGCTGATCTAACAGGGTGGCTGGTGTCATGAACCGAGCTAGAGGTCACAGTGCAGACAGGCAGGGGGTGGAAGGTCAGCTCTGAAGCTGTGCTGGAGGCGTGAGCCAGACCTCCAAGGGTCCAAGCTTGGGGTTCAGCGGGTCGTGCGGATCTGGAGCTCAGGAGAGAAGACCAGGCTGGGGATGAAGATATGGGAGTCAACGGCCCAGGGGAAGTAAGAGGAACCGGGGCCTGGGATGGTTCCAGGAGGGGTGCTGAGGAGGTGCCCTGGGAGAGAACCCCAGCTTCCCAGGGACAGGTGAAGGGCAACGCTGCCCGAAGAGAGAAGACAGCACCTGCAGGAGGGCGCAGCCCGCAGGGCTGGACACCAGAGAAACCAAGCAGCACGTGCCCCCGAGAGAAGGAACTCAGCAACAAGGAGGGCGGAGGGGACCTCAACAAGAGCACGCATTGCAGAGGGGGACTCGCTGAAACGTCACTGGGAAGAGAGCCCTTGGGAAGGGAAGGGCTGAGGATGCAGACAAGAAAGATGGGGAGAGGTGTCCGTATAACCTGGTAGGGGGATCCAGAACACAGGTGGGTCACACGGGGGTCTGGCTTCAGTCAGGAGAAGGGGCTCCTCCATTCACCAAGAAGAGGGGGTTGGTGCTGCAGTGGGACACTGGGCAGGCACAACGGCAAGGGGCTGAGGGCGCTCTCATGGTCTGAGGGTCTCTTTCCAGTTCTGGGATTTCTCCTTACTCCAGTTATTTCTGATTGAGTGCTGAACACCACATGCGAAAAACCGGAGCAAGGGTCTGAGGCTCGGGATGAAGCGACTTCCTCCAGTGAGGACTGCCTTAATTTTGCTTCTGGCTGGCAGTAGACTAGTGGCACTGACAATCCCAAATTCCCTTCATTTAATTGGTGCTAAGATGCTTCGCACCAAGGTTCTAGACCCTGTGAGGGCTAGGTGAGCTCTGCATTACCCCTCCCTCCTCACCAATGGCCTTTCAAGCCTAGGGCATTGACCAAGGTCCTTCCAACTTGGCCTGTTCAATGTTTTGTCTCCAGGCCTATGAATATGGAAAGACCTCTGCTCAGAGTTTCAGCCAAACTTCTACCAAAACAAGCCAGACTACCATCACCAGAAAAAGAGCTCCATCCTTCACTAACATCAAAAACTTACGGCTTGGCTACCCACACCATTCTACAAAGACTTCCCCAACGCTGCAGAGGCAAAAGGAGCCTCAGTTCAGTTTAGTTCAGTCGCTCAGTCATGTCCGACTCTTTGCGACCCCATGAACTGCAGCACCCCAGGCCTGCAGACAGGCCTCCCTGTCTATCACCAGCTCCCGGAGTTCACTCAGACTCACATCCATCGAGTCAGTGATGCCATCCAGCCATCTCATCCTCTGTCGTCCCCTTCTCCTGCCCCCAATCCCTCCCAGCATCAGAGTCTTTTCCAATGAGTCAACTCTTCGCATGAGGTGGCCGAAGTACCGGAGTTTCAGCTTCAGCATCATTCCTTCCAAAGAAATCCCAGGGCTCATCTCCTTCAGAATGGACTGGTTGGATCTCCTTGCAGTCCAAGGGACTCTCAAGAGTCTTCTCCAACACCACAGTTCAAAAGCATCAATTCTTCGGCGCTCAGCTTTATTTATAGTCCAACTCTCACGTCCAAACATCACCACTGGAAAAACCATAGCCTTGACTAGACGGACCTTAGTCAGCAAAGTAATGTCTCTGCTTTTGAATATGCTATCTAGGATGGTCATAACTTTTCTTCCAAGGAGTAAGCATCTTTTAATTTCATGGCTGCAGTCACCATCTGCAGTGATTTTGGAGCCCCCCAAAATAAAATCTGACACTGTTTCCCCATCTATTTCCCATGAGGTGATGGGACCAGATGCCATGATCTTCGTTTTCTGAATGTTGAGCTTTAAGCCAACTTTTTCACTCTCCTCTTTC
Source organism: Oryx dammah (assembly GCF_014754425.2). Classification (NCBI taxonomy): domain Eukaryota; kingdom Metazoa; phylum Chordata; class Mammalia; order Artiodactyla; family Bovidae; genus Oryx; species Oryx dammah. The sequence continues at coordinate 156,299 of NW_024070199.1, forward strand.
ACTTTCATCAAGAGGCTTGACCTGATTTTCACCTTAGAGCCAGCAACTAGTTCTGTGACTCCTGGGTGTGACCTCCCAAGATGCCCTTATCCTCACATGTAAAATGCATCTGGATCAGAGTCTTTGAACGTCTTCCTGCTCTAGAAGTTTCGCAGTCTCTAACATCCCTGCCACCTCTTACACTGGACAATCCCAGAATATACATTCTTCTTCTGTGGATCAGCACTCAGCCCAGCCACTAATCACAACTTTCTATTCTCAGAAGACCATTAAAACAAATGGACTTAAACTACCACAAGAAAGCTTCCCTGATGGCTCAGTGGTAAAGAATCTATCTGCCAATGCAGGAGATGTGGGTTCGATCCCTGGGTCAGGAAGATAATCCTGGAGAAAGAAATGGCAACCACTCCAGTATTCTTGCCTGGGAAATCCCATGAACAGAAGAGGCTGGTGGGCTACAGTTCATGGGGTCATGAGAGTCAGACACGACATGGCAACTAAACCACCACCAAACTACAAGAGCATGCATTTAGATGTGCAAACAAAGACATTCAGTTTCTATAACTGTGCCCATCCACACAGAAGATCCTTATTATCTGCTGCTCTGGCTACTAAGGCATGCAAAGTTGATGAGGACCCAATCACGCCAAGGCAGAAAGTCAGAGGGAAAAGCCCAACCCCAAAGAAGAAGGGAGTCAGTGGAGAGCATCATTGTGCCAAATGGCACGTGATACACAGACATAAGGGGGCGAGTCTGAGTCACAGCAAATGATTTACATTGTTCTTTTTTAAAAAAGAAGGATGCTATGTGCTCAAGGCAGGAGAGCCTCAAATGTTGGCCTCTGGCTTTTTAGCAGCTAACATACCATGATTTCCTTGGTGGATGAGAAATCCCAAGATACATATTCTACTTGTTTTCATGATGGACAAAAAGACCAGTGGTTGAAAATAATGACAAGTTGAAACAAAGTCCCACTTTCACAAGCACAGAGAAGACCCAGTAGAGCCATTTCATTATGCAGAGAACATTCTCCTGTACAAACCTGGAGGCTCTGGCCTAAACCCCACACTGCAAAGCCTCTGTGTGCCCTGCCTCTGCGCTTCCCCGGCAGGCTCCTCTTCTCTCCAGGACACTGCTATCTCCCGGGCAGCAATCTCCCTTTCCTGCAGCATGTGGACCCATCAGAAAGCAAAGGCGTGTATGCCAAAAGCTGTGCTGCAACCAACAGCCCCAAATGAATTCATTCCTGGTCTTCTTGATGGGGGAGTAACACACAGGCTGGAAGCTACTGACCTCTCGGCTGGTCCTTACTTTTTCCAAGAGGTCCTGCGTGTGGTGGGATAGGAGCTGGTGGAAGCTCTGAGTCCCAGCTCTGCTGTTCTCTAACAAAGCTCCTTGAGGCATAAAAAATGGCCTGTGAGCCTCCTATGGTTCAGACATCCCTGGGCATCAAGGGTAGAAAGGTGACTGAGACACATGAGGTGCCAATCACTACAGAGCTAAAATCAGAGAGCCTCAGTTTCCCATCTGCTAAAGGAAGGCGCTGGATCTAGTCATCTTAGAGGTTCCTTCCGATTTTAACATGCTATAGCTTTATGATCTGAGTTACAGCCCTGATTGGCCACAGGCAGCTGTGGACTGGTGCAGCTGCTCTGGACCTCAGTTCCTATGCAGGCAAAGAAAAGAGGTGAGATCTGAAACATCCCCCGTTACCTTATGCAGACACAATGCAAGATTTCCGGAATCGTCCTGCAAGGAGTCCTTCTGCTGGACGGCCGCCCAGCAATAAGAGTCCACAAAGGAAGCTTGACGCCACGAGAAAGAACTGGGGGAGAAGCAGCTTATCTGGGTACCTAAGAAGCAAGAACAGAGTGTTTCAAGTCAGTGTGAGTGCAAGCGTGTGGACCCTTCCCACCGCACCACCCCCTCCCCGCCAGCCTCAGGCCTGCAAGTGTTTGCTACGTCAGCAAGCACCACAACAGGAGCGAGGCCAGCACCAAAACCAAACATCTGAGTCTGCAGTAAAGCTGACTATTATGAGCTTTCTGGCCAGCGCTGGACACAACAGCAGCTTGGGCTCAGTTGGGGAAGAACTCTTGAAAGAAGAGATACCATCATAAAAAGGAAAAGTGAGGACTTCCCCGGTGGCCCAGTGGATGAGAAGCCTGCCAATGAAGGAGACACAGGTTCGGTCCCTGCTCCACAGGCCGTGGAGCAGCTGAGCCCAGGTGGCGCCGCTACTGAAGCACACGGAGCCTAGAGCCTGTGCTCCACGGAAGAGGAGGCAGCACAGCGCGAGGCCCACACGCTGCAGCCAGAGAGCCCGCCCGGCCGCCAGGAGAAAAGTTTTTAAGAAGGAAAAGTGAGCAGGAAAGGAACCAGAGCCAAACATGCATTAAGGAAACAGGCAGAGTTGGTTTAGTTCAGGGTAAGGATTGGGGGGTAGGGGGCGGGGACAGTCCCAGGTGGTACTAGTGGTGAAGAACCCGCCTGCCAAATGCAGGAGACGTAAGAGATGTGGGTTCAATCCCTGGGGTGGAAAGATCCCTTAGAGCAGGGCACGAAACCCACTCCCATATTCCTGCCTGGAGCATCCCATGGACAGAGGAGCCTGGCGGGCTACAGTCCATGGGGCTGCACAGAGTCGGACACAACTGAAGCAACTTAGTCCGTGGAGGGTCTGGAGTGGGGAAGGAGGAGGACTCAGTACAGAAAACTGAACAGAAAAAGGAGTCCTTTTTACAACAAAGAAACTGAATATTCAGCCTTAGGAAGAGAAAGTTGCTGCAACATTTGGTAATACATCCCTGGATGGAAAATCAAGTTTTTCATCTCCTCTAAGCAAAAAGAAGGCTGAGGCCAGAACTACAGCCCAAGTGGTGCATGTTCAGAAGGCAGATGCTCCCAAGTGCCAACCTGCAGGCAGGGAGCAGGGCACAGGGTGCAGACCCTCATAACTTGCTGCTCTTCTGTGAGGGGCTCCGGGCCTCGTTCTCTCCTCCACAAGCAGAGGCCCGCGTCTCCCCACAAATGCTGCCATCATTTACTGCCTGGCAGACTCCTCCTTGGAGAAGGCAACGGCACCCCATTCCAGTACTCTTGCCTGGAAAATCCCATGGACGGAGGAGCCTGGTGGGCTGTAGTCCATGGGGTCCCTAAGAGTCGGACACGCTGAGCGACTTCACCTTCACCTTTATGCACTGGAGAAGGAAATGGCAACCCACTCCAGTGTTCTTGCCTGGAGAATCCCAGGGATGGGGGAGCCTAGTGGGCTGCCGTCTATGGGGTCGCACAGAGTTGGACATGACTGAAGCGACTTAGCAGCAGCAGCAGCAGCAGACTCCTCCTGACTCACAGGGGCCACCATGGAAAACAAGCCAATGAAGCTTTGAGTACAGGGCTGACGCCGCATCTCCCCTCCTCACCAGCAGGCAGAGGGCTGGTGCTGAGGCTCCACGGGCCCAGCAGCACCATGGGCACCAGCTCTGGGGGCAGAGGCTCCCCCTCCCCGCCACACGGCTCTGACGATGCTGCACCTAAACCTGCTGCCACCCACAGCCAGGGACCTCATCACTGATTACAACTCCTGGGATGTCCGAATGGGACCGACATTAAAGTCTGCGTTCTGAGAAGAGGACCTGGTCCCTGACAGTCGCACACTGAGCACTACCTCTTCCTGTACAAAGTGGCCAGTAGGTTGCGTTACAGCTTTAAAGACGGGAAAGGGGTGCCCACCTCCTCCCTCCCCACCTTGCAGAGAGCACAGGACCGCAGGAAGACACTGGCTGGACATCCCTGGTCCCTTTATGATGGACACAAAAACCCGCAAATGGTCGCCGTCCTCTGGGGAGTGAAGAGTTACTCGCTGTCGTGTCTGACTCTGTGACCCCATGGACTGCAGCCCGCAAGGCTCCTCTGTCCACGGGATGTCCCAGGATACTGGGAGTGGGCTGCGTGCCCAACCCATGAGGAGGCCCTCATCCAAGGGATCTTGCTGACGCAGGGACTGAACTTGGGTCTCCTGCATTGCAGGAACCAGCAGGGAAGCCTTTGAGGGGCTGGCCTTCACACTTGTGGCAGGAGAAGGCAGTGAGGGTGGCCACGCTGGCTGCAGAGCAGATTCCTGGGGCGAAGGGGCTGCAACCCCCTTCTTCATTGGCTCAAAGACGTCAAAGAAGGACTTCTCAGCAAGAACCCTTGGAGATCACTGTGAAAAGTCACATACCATCTGAAAATGTCCTCTAATAGCATAAGTTCTTGCCAACCAGGAATGGTTTACACATAACCTGGGGGTGGGAAAGACATGCCAAGGTCCCTTCCAACTCTGACCCTGTTAAACCTGAGTTCTTACATTCTATCAACAAGAGAGTGGTCAGAACAGCAGAGGACCCCAGGCTAACCTCACTTTGCTCCTGCATCAGTATTCCTTTGTCAAATGCTTCCAAAGAGGTCCCAGACACCAAGGCTTACATAAATCTGCAGATACAATGAGACAGACAGGCCCTGGGTTGTAAATGGTTTCGGGCACTTTGCTTGCTAGGCAGCATCTGTTCAAACACATTCTCGTGAAAACGGATCATGCTGCTAGGATTTCATGGAAACCTGCCTGGCCCAGAAGTTCCTGTAGATACAGTTCTCATGGTGCATGAAGCCAACATGTAGTAATCTTCTTTCCAAAGGAAAATGCTGCGGGTTGTCCTGGGACCTCAGGGGCCTCCCCCAGGGCAGTGGCGGAAAGCACTGGAGCATAAATAACTAAACTTTTCACACCAAACCTTTTGCAAGCTTTGGCAGAAAAGAGGAAGAAAGGAAACCGAGTCTACAGATGGAGCTGGGGACGTGCTGAGCTCACAGTTATGTTCTTACAGTCGTAGACATGTTGCTGCTGCTGTTTAGTTGCTCAGTCATGTCTGCCTCTTCTGCAACCCCAAGGACTGTAGCCCACCGGGCTCCCCTCTCCATGGTGGGAAATGGAGTGTCTCTGGCCAAACAAGGATGTGACAGCCATCTGTGATTTCAAGCCTCCAAACGTGAACCAGGGCTCCCAAAAGGGAACACAACGCCTGTGCTCAGGCAGCTGCTGCTACCCACTAGAGCTGAGGGGGAGGAGCGCAAGGCGAGAGGGATGAGAAATTTAAAAAAAAGAATAGGATTGGCCCCAGATAGCTAAGGGGCATATGAAAGTAATTAATTCAGTGAGCCCAGAAGCTTGCATCTTCTCAGACACAGAAGAACGCTAAATCCCTTAATATCTGGTTTTCCTCTCTACTTGACAATCATCTCTGATGTATAGATTGTCTGCTCCCCTAATTGCAAACCTGTATATAGCCTGACCTCCTCTCCTGCCTCCTCAGAGCAATCTTCTCAGAGCTACTGGGATGCTGCCTCCTGGAATAAAATAACTCTCTATTTACAGACTATGACTAATATTTTTCAGTTGACAATGGGATTTACAAGGCAAGAATACTAGAGTGGGTTGCCATTTCCTTCTCTAGCAGATCTTCCCAACCCAAGGATTAAACCCATGTCTCCTGCATTGACAGGTGGATTCTTTACCACTGAGCCACCAGGGAAGCCTCGTAAGTACTACTGTTCAGTCTCTAACTCCTGTCCAACTCTTTGTGACCCCATGGACTATAGCACGCCAGGATCCTCTGTCCTCCACTATCTCCCAGAGTTTGCTCAAATTCATGTCCATTGAGTCAGTGATGCCATCTAACCATCTCTGCTACCCCTTTCTCTTTTTGCCTTCAATCCTTCCCACTCATAAGTACAAGTATATTCAAATGTTCCCCTGGAATGGAAGATCAGAAGAAAATGACTACTGATACTCACAGGACACCATGCCATCCTTAAATCATCACCTCATTTAAACCTCACAACCAAATGGGGAAAGGGGATAGAGAGACCTTATCTTCATTTTATCCTGGAGGAAACTGAAGCTCAAAGTAGTTCAGCAATCCCCCATCCAATGAAATCTGTGAAGTCAATGGGGGTGCCCGAACTTGAATCTGCACTCAACTCTCAGGCTCTTAAAATGCTCCTATCTAGACCATTCCCTGGACTTCCCTGGTAGCTCAGCTGGTAAAGAATCCACCTGCAATGCGGGAGACCCTGGTTCAATCCCTGGGTTGGGAAGATTCCCTGGAAGAGGGCATGGCAACCCACTCCAGTATTCTTGCCTGGAGAATCCCCATGGACAGAGGAGCCTGGCGGGCTATGGTCCATGGAGTCACAAAGAGTCAGACATGACTGAGTGATGGGGCAGGGCGGAGACCAGTTCCTCCAAGGAGGCCAAGCGAGAGGCAGTCCTGGGAGCCAGGTCTCCGGCAGAGCGGTGGAGACAGTGCGGGGGCGGGTTTGAACACGTGGACACTCCAGCTGACCAGAGAGGGCAGAGCTTCTTCCTAGGAACGGTCAGGGTCAAATCCAGGGAAAGGAGCAAATCCAGCCCCAGGTACTGGATATTCCCAGGTCAGAAACAGGAAACAAAGGAAATCAAGAGCCAGACAAGGAAAAGAGCCAAACTGGGGATGAAAGCCAGGAGAAAGAGAGAGGCAAAGCCAGAGGGCGCGGGACCTGTCCGAACAGGGCTGTGCAGTCCTACTACTTCACCCAGGGCGTCCGCCTGGCCCAGTCACCGTGTCGGGGTGCTCAGCTGTTGCCACGGGGCTGGGATGCTCAGACCTGGCACATCCTGATCCATCTTCAAATGGAACTCCACGTCTTCTGTCTTATTTACTCTTCAAACTAACACTGGGAGATGATCATTTTGTAAGGGAAGAAATATCAAATCACTATGTTGCGCACCAGGAACTAACAGTGTTGCAGATCAATTATACTTCAAAAACAAACACACAGAGAAACAAACTCATATAGAAAAAGGGGTCAGATCTGCAGTTCCAGAAGTCAGATTTTCGGGACAGGGAATTGGATGGAGGCAGTCAAATATACAAACTTTGAACTCTGAGGGTCAGGGCCATAACCAGCAACCTGCACGCACACTTAACACTGTTGCTTGTCATACATGAAAGTGGTGGAGAGAGCAAATCCCGAGAGTTCTTATCACAAGGAAAAATTTATTTTATTTTGCATCTTTATGAGACCATAGACATTCATTAAACTTACTGTGATAATCATTTCATGATGTATGTAAGTCAGATCACTACACCGTACACCTTTAACTTATACAGTACTATCCATCAATTATAACTCAATAAAACTGGAAAAAATAATACTGTTGGGAGGTGAACAAGTCTTTTATGTATTTTCCTAGCACTCTTCCAGTTGAGACAGCTTCTGGTCTCTCTCTACTCCACCTTTTCAAACTGCTGCCAGATCATTTGCCCTCGAGCTCAGTTGTCATCTTGACACTCCTTCAGCTCAGTGTTTTTCACTGGTTCCCAACCACCCAGAGGACAAATCCAAACTGATGCTTCAACCCAACCCATTAACGCCATGGCATGTACAGGCCCCATTTGCTCCTAAATCTTTGTCTTTCATCACACCATTCCCTCCACCCAGGGGCCCTCTCTCTAGTTCTTGTTAAAGTCAGTGCCCCTCCACTTTCATCTTTTAAAGACCAGCTCACCCTCTCCAAAAGCTTTGTCCCCACTGAGCTCCTGGAGCTCTTTAAAGCCATCAGAAATATGCAGATAATCACCTTCAACCAGGCTGTATAAACACTCATGCATTATCCCCTCTAGTAATATCTCAGCTCTTGGCTGGCAGGGTGAACACAGTCACACACACACAACACCCACACAGACACACACTCTCTCTTTCCTCTCTCCCTCTCTCTCAGCTTCATATAGCACCCTGTATGAATAAACAACACTTATCTGGGTGCTTCTGTCATTGTTGTTTAGTTGCTAAATCATGTCTGACTCTTTTGCTACCCCATGAACTTGCAGCACTCCAGGCTCCTCTGTCCATGGATTTCCCAGGCAAGAATACTGGAGTGGGTTGCCATTTCCCTATCCAGGGGATCTCCCTGGCCTAGGGATTGAACCCACATCTCCTGCACTGGCAGGTGGAGACTTTACCACTGAGCCACCTGGGAAGGCCCAAGATGTTCCCAAGTACTATGATAAATAGTATCTTAATTAATGGTAAGAAACTCTCACAGCTGAGGAAACAGAGTCGCTGACCGGCAGTGACCCTCCAGCCTGGGTCCTGTGCTCTGCCTGCCTCTCTTTGCCACACGTTGGCTGAATAAAGACACTCTGATTTCTAGGGGGTAGCTTCGCGAGATCTGCACTGTCTTTCACAACTATAGGGAAATCAAGAAACGCGTGTCCAGTTTACACCAGGATCAACAGCATGTCTCTCCGGCTGAGAGCGCACACAGAGCTGTGGGCTTTCCATCTGAGTCTGGCCAGAGAGGATGAAAGGTCACAGGCAGGAAACATGCACTCCTGGGCCCTGTGGCAGCAGGTTCAGCATCTGCTAACAAGAGACCCGCCTCACACCATCCCCCGCCCACGTTCCAGACCCCTGACTGGAGCCCAGGGCACAGCTCACACCTTCTCCCTGAGGCAGCCCAGCCAAGGTCTGTTTCTGAGCTGCAGACACAGCCGCTGCACAACCAGAGGGCTTCCCAGCCTGAGGGGAGCCAGGATGGGAGCATGGAGGTGGGCCAGCCCACCCAGCTTCTCTGTAGGACCATCACCAGCAAGCGCCAGGCCAGTGCAGCTCGCTCTGTGCCTGGTCCACCCCCCTCAGAGGTGGGACTTCACTGTCCCTCTTTTTCTTGAGCTTTCTTTCCATTCTTCTCATTGCTAGCATCTGAAGGGCTGAAAGTCCTGGGAAAGCCTTCAGCATCTTCTGACAAAGACACGTCCACCCTCCCTCCCCAGGTGCTGTGTGGGAATTCTTCTGCGCTGCTTCCCCATTTAAAGGCTACATGCAACTGAGGGTGACACAAGAACTGGGCTTCCTGAAAAGTCGATGAAACTTACCAAAACCACAGGGCTAACAAACCACCAAGGGAAAGAGCCAGCTAACTGCCTAGGAGGACTTCAGAGGAACTTGCAAACAGAAGAGACTCTAAGAGGTCACCAGCACAGTGAGGAGACTGAGGGGCAGCAAAAAGCAAGGAAGGGAATGCTTCCCGTGCTGAGGACTTTGACCCTATTTTAAGGATTAGGAAAGTTGAGCCCTGAGATCTCACAACTAGTGGGCTGTAGAGCTGGCATATCAACGGGGTTTCCATCTTTATCTTCCAAACATGAGTAAGAAAAGGCAAAAAGCACGGGTTATTGAAGAAACTTGAGTCAGAGAAGGTCAAAACAGAGGCAGGGAGACAGGAGACTTTCTTTGAAGAAAACAGTAAGTCCTGGGTTTGCTGTCCTAGGAAGCAGAAAAGGAAAACAGACTTTAATGATATCAACTATACTCATTACTATTGATAAAGTGCTTTAAAAGTTTGCAAAGTGTTTTAATTTTGCAAAACAAAAAAACCGGTTCTAACTGACTTTAACATAAATTATATACATACACACATCAATCTCTCTCACGCATACACACACACACACACGCACGCACACGGAGTCCAGGTACGTCATAATACAACCTGTGAAGCACTGACTAGACTTCCAAGTTCTTGCTATATTTTAAGGTTGCCCAAAAAAGGAAACAATTCTATTATAAACTGTCAGGTTCAATGAGAATAACCATGTATAAACGGACCCTGGTTGTGTGGTAGAGAAAGAGATCGGCAGTGGTCAGCACTGAAAAATAAACACAAAATAGTAACAAGCACTCCTAAGAAGAAAACAGGTCTGAATTGGTTTCAGTACCCTTGACACCAACATAAGACCAAAGAAGTCTGCCCCAAAGGATCCTTTCTTGCCAAATACTCAGAGATCCAACCATGATAAAAGAAAGTAAAATTCCAAAAATCTCAGGATTACTCTTCTCTCTAAAAAAGAACCAAATTCCTCCCCTTTAACCTCTCCAGCTGACTTCACCCCACACCCACCTCTAGCTTCAAACACAAGCAAATAAATGAATTCTACAAGTCCCACACGGTCCATTTCTGCCTTTTGCAGGAACTGAGCCTACAGCACATGAACTGTAAAACAGTGTGAAGATGTAAGTACTCTTGAAATCCAAACTGGGAGAAAAGAGACACTGAGTTGGAGCAACAGTTTCATTTTCCTTTAAACCAAGCTGATGCACCAGTTCTCTTTTCTTTCCACAATGACAGCTCAGCCTGGCTTTTAAAGAGACCCAACCAGGGCTAACATCTGCTCCTCGATAAGACTGCTGCTGCTGTTGTTTATCACTGAGATGTGTCTGACTCTTTCAAGATCCCATGGACTGTAGCCAGCCAGGCTCCTCTGTCCATGGAATTCTCTGGGCAAGAATACTGGTGTGGGTAGCCATTCCCTTCTCCAAAGAACCTTCCCAACCCACGGTTTGAACCTACATCTCCTGCATTGAAGGTAGATTCTTTACCACTAAGCCACCTGGGAAGCCCCTTAACATAATCAAATGTTATTTTCTAAGTGAGTCTAGATATTTCACTACCCATCCAAGGAATAAACTGCATGGCATTTCTGCATTGATAGTTTTCTGCTTCTGGGTCTACCAAATTAGACAAAGGCCCATCAGTGTACAATGCACTCCTAACAGAAGGGAATAACAGCCCGGACCACATGGTCCAGGATTTGTGACTATAGAGTGGACAGCCAAGGAACCATACAGTTAAGTTGGCAAGCCTCCAGTGAAAATGGCAGGGCTCCTTTAACTCAATCAAGAATAATGTTGTGACCAATATAATATTATACAGTCTGCTAAGTGCAGGAGTAGAAGCAAGACCGAAGTCAGACAGAGACTACAACCTGAAGGACCCGTGAGGCCAGGATTATACCCACAACAGACTAGACAAATAAGCAGTGGTTTGAGGGGCTGCTTTCCTGTGGTGCAGAACCAAGTTCCTTAGCACACCCAGAACGTCTAGACCACACAAAAGAAGAACTTGTATCAATCCAATGTAAAACCTGACGACTGTCCAGTGAATAAAATTTCAGTGATGTGTGTACCAGTGAAAAAAGATATAAGAACTAATGTTCTAGTTCAGTTCAGTCGCTCAGTCATGTCCAACTCTTTGCGACCCTATGAACCGCAGCACGCCAGGCCTCCGTGTCCATCACCAACCCTCGGGGTTTACCCAAACCCATGTCCATTGAGTCGGTGATGCCATCCAACCATCTCATCCTCTGTCATCCCCTTCTCCTCCTGCCCTCAATCTTTCCCAACATCAGGATCTTTTCTGTTGAGTCAGCTCTTCACATCAGGTGGCCAAAGTATTGGAGTTTCAGCTTCAACATCAGTCCTTCCAATGAACACCCAGGATTGATCTCCTTTAGGATGGGCTGGTTGGATATCCTTGCAGTCCAAGGGACTCTCAAGAGTCTTCTCAACACCACAGTTCAAAAGCATCAATACTTTGGCACTCAGCTTTTTTTATAGTCAACTCTTACATCCATCCATGACTACTGGAAAAACCATAGCCTTGAGTAGACGAGTAAATGTTCTATTAAAGATGCAAAAAAAAGTACTTAATGTATTTAAATATTATTTTTTAATTTTTATCATCTGAGATTAACTAGCTCAAATATACAGAAAATAATATAAGAGATACCTAGAGGTTTAAAGCAATACTGATATTTCGCTTTGTTTACCTCATTTCTTTTTTTTTTTTTTTTAAGATTCTTTGTGTTGTGGACCATTTTTAAAGTCTTTATTGAACTCACAATGCTGCTTTTTGTTTTTTGCCTGTGAGGCATGTGGGATTTTGGTTCCCCAACCAGAGATCAAACCCTCCCCTCCTGCACTGAAAGGGGAAAAGTCTTAACTAGTAGACCACCAGGGGAGTACCTACTTCATATCCTTTTTAGAAATTAAACATTTTATTTTGAATTTTTTCAGATACACAGAATTACACAAATATTACAATGACATTCAGCTATAAAAAAAAAACAAGGAGATCCTGCCATTTGTGTCATCACGGAGGGGCCCTGAGGGCATTATGTTAAGTGAAATAAATTAGAGAAACACAAACATGTCTGATCTAATAAAACGAAACTCATCTGAGACAGAAAACAAACTGGCAGTTGACGGAGGCCAGGCAAGGGGAATGAGGAAAATGGGCCAAGGTGGTCAAAAGGCAAAAACATCCAGATATACGTTCTGGGAAGTAATGTACAATACAGTGACTATAGGTAACCACATCATATTGTATATTTGAAAACTAAGCAAGTAGATGTTTAAAATTCTTATCATGAGAAATAAATAACTATGTAAGATGATGATATTAACAAAATTTACTGTCATGATCATTTTGCAAAACATACATATATCAATTCATTATGCTGCATATCTAAAACCTATACGATGTTATATGTCAAATACAGCTCAATAAAACTGGGGGGAAAAAAGTAAAATTTGCACATATATACAACCTAGGGATCAAACCCAGGTCTCTCACATTGTAGACAGACGCTCTACCATCTGAGCCACCAGGGAAGTCCTATAAAATACAGCATCACCATAAAAAAATATTACTGAAATATCACACTGTCAACATTCTGCTATGCACCCTCCCTTTATATATATGTATAATACGTACCTTTTTTCCCCTGAACCTCTTGAGAGTAAGTTGCTGAGATTATGACCCTTTCCTCTGAAGCGTACAGATCTTCAAAGACAAGATATTCTCTTACATTGTGTGCATGTGTGTGCTAAGGTGCTTCCGTCAGGTTGGATTCTTTACATCCCTATTGCCCGGCAGGCTCCTCTGTCCATGAGCTTCTCTAGGAAAAGAATACTGGAGTGGGCTGCATGCCCTTCTCCAGGGGATCTTCCCCACCCAGGGATGGAACCAGCGTCTCTTACATCTCCCGCACTCGCAAGCAGGCTCTTTACCACTAGCGCCACCTGGAACATCACCCAGTGCAATTACCAAATGGAAACACAACAGCAGAAAAGCCAAATACAACTATCCTTTGTGGCAATTTTCCCTCCACTCAGGATCCAACCCTGCACCATACACTGTGCATTTAGATGTCACAGCTCCCTAGTCACTTTATCCTGGTTCCATAGCCCTCCTCTGTCGATGAAGACCCTAACATGTGTGAAGAGCTCAGGCCCCCGTTCTGTGCGACACGCCTTCATCTGTTTGTTGGCAGGGATCCCATGAAAGGGTTGTGGGCCCTCCACAGGACACTCCTGGAGATACCTGTGAAAGCTTCCCCATGACAGGTGATGTCACCTATGATAGTCACATGGTCAAGGTGCCATCCCCCAGGGCTCTGCTGTAAAAGTGCCTTTTTCCCTGAGAAATAAGTGATCTATGGGGGACTCTCCTAGACTGTGTAAGCATTCTGTTCCCCAACTAACTTCTACTCAGTGGTGAATCAAATACTGCCACTGTGGCTGCAACATGAAGGTTTTCCAACTTGATCCTTCCCTCGAATTTATTAGTGGCATTTTACTATAAAAAGGAGCTTCCCCTTTCCCCTCCCTCTTTTTTTAAGCACCAACATAATCAACATAGACTCATATAGTCTTTTCAATATTTTATAATCCATTACTTTTATTTCTTTTTTTAAATATAAATTTATTTATTTTAATTGGAGGCTAATTATTTTACAATATTGTATTGGTTTTGCCATATATCAACATGAATCCACCTCGGGTGTACACGTGTTCCCCATCCTGAACCCCCCCTCCCACCTCCCTCCCCATCCCATCCCTCTGGGTCATCCCAGTGCACCAGCCCCGAGCATCCTGTATCATGCATCGAACCTGGACTGGCGATTCATTTCACATATGATATTATACATGTTTCAGTGCCATTCTCCCAAATCATCCCACCGTCGCCTTCTCCCACAGAGTCCAAAAGACCCTTTTATTTCTTTTGAGGCTTAAATTGTTCCAAACCAGATCCTGTACCTAACATGCTCCCTGGGGTTTTGAGCACTTCTGTACTCCCTGGCACAAGCTGTTCTGGGCTTACCTTGTGCTTTGCCTGCCCTAGCCCTGCAACTGGCCATTTCTCCAAGGAGCCCTCCATTCCTTTCAGTAGCTTTTAAAATTTTAAACCAAGATTTGGATGCTTGCTGTGCTCACTGCTTCTGGGATATCATAGCTCGCAAGCCCTTACAACAGACCTAGCTAAGAATCTGACTTGTGAGTATATGTGTAAGAGAGAGAGAGTTTATGCTGAGATTTTTAATTCTGATCCAACATCACTAGGCCCTTCCTTGCTTTCCTCTATTCCATGTTTGTATCTGCTTTCTTTCATTTAGACCCTTAGCCCCCAATACATCAACAAAGTTACTCATTTGATCAATCCTGATAATTCACAGAAAATAACAAGAATTTTTAAAGCAACAACATCTGATTTTCACTTTGGATTATATGTCAAAATTGGCCGTTCAGGGTCAAGAACTGAAGTAGAAACCAGACAGGGATCTAATGCAATAGTTCAGGTGAGAGAGTGTGAACAGACATCTGCCTGAAGTCCCTCCCATCACCTTGAGGTCCTAGCTTGGTCCAGGCCAAAGGTTTTGCTTCCATGAAATGATCAATACAAAATGTAGATGAAGGTAAAAAGGGAAATCAATGCAAACATCTCTGCTATAAAACAACTTGTATATTTTTAAAAAAATGTGTTCTGCAAAATCACTGAAATAACAGAGCTTATAAAACATACAGGATTGAGGCACATCACTCAAATTCTTTGCAGATTTTGTACCTAGAGCAATAACCAAACAGCAACAATCCTGATAAAAACACATTCACTAGTGTGATAAAGGGGTGTGTAAGGAAGGCTGCTGAGTTATGCATCCAAGTACAAAATCAAAAGACCAGCGAGTACCACCCGAGAACAATTCTAAAACAGGACACGTGACCTAATGGAGCCAAGGGGAGCGAGGGATGAACAGGCATTGTGTGTGCCACAGTCCTCTGAAGCTTCCTGCATCCTCGTCTTCTTCCTTGATGGCACAAATCATTCACGTGCTGGAGAAATGGCATATGAACCAATGCGACTCACATACTTTGATGGTATTCCCTATGTCTGATCCCATATAAGCTACTTCTCATCACAGAATCACCAAGAGGAACAAATGTCGTTTACTAAATAGGATGATTAGATAGGAATTAGATACTCTCACTCAATTGAAGAAAAGAATCTGGTTATCATTTAGTTTCATTTGTCAGATGAGGAGAAAGTTCAGAGAGGTTAGACAACTTCCAGAGGTAGAGAGTGAACACTTTTGTCAGTTTCAGGGAATGGCCCTCCTCTTTCCCCAACGAGATGACACCTGAGAAGCAGGGATCACGGAAGAGACAGCAGACAGGGGTGGGGTGAAGAAGGAGCGGCGCTGTGGGACACAAGGCCAGCCAGTAACACAGGAAGAGGAAGAAAAGGGCCCACCTCAGTCTCCCCAGCAGCCTGGTCCTGAGCTCCAGGCCCACGTTCACAAGGGAAGTGTCATCAAAAAGCTCAGCACCAGACTTCCCGGTGGCACAGTAGACAGGAATCTGCCTGCAATGCAGGGGACATGGGTTTGATCCAAGGTCTGGGAAGACTCCACAAGCTGCGGAGCAACTAAGGCTGTGTGCCACAACTACTGAGCCCACGTTCTGCACCAAAAGGAGACACCACAACGAGAAGCCCACACTGCAGCGAAGAGTCACCCCTGCTTGCTGCACCTAGAAAGCCCACGGGCAGCAACAGAGACCCAGTCAGTGCCACCGAAAATAGGTATCTCTTTAAAAAAGCCACAGGGCAAAGAAGAGCAATGGCTGGTGTGTGAAAACCTAACACAAAGTACCTGATGCTGCTTCATGCGGAGTCCAATTTGTGGCACAAAGATTGTTGGCAGGGTGAAGGGGGCCAACCGAGAGGGATGTTCCCTACTAGCAATGGAGGCTGGGCCCACGGAGGGAGGGAAGGGCCGGATCAGAGAAACTGCATCACCAGGTACGTCACAGCAGGAAGGACACGTGAGAGCCAGGCATGGATCCCTGCATCAGCCCCAGCTGGGTCCCACCTCCTCCACAGGAAACACAGGCTCGGTTTTTGCCTTGTAAGAGGGCAGTGGGGATACCAGACATCATGCCAAAATGAACCGGATAAATGGATCCTGCCCCCAAAGCAAGGGAAGGGGCCTTAAGAAAACACATTTAAGGAACAGCTCATTTAAGGCCAAGGGGCAAGTTAATAGATCCTTTTAAGTATAAAAAGGGTTAGAAGAAAATTATTGTACAACTGGTCCTCACTGACACAGAGGCCCAAACTGTGTGAACACGAAAGTCCACTTAGGTGTGGAGAACGGATTTTAGTCTAAAGGGAAAAAAATTAGGTTCTAAAGTATTTCCTGAATATGGCTTTAAGGTCCCATTATAGCCAATAGTCATTAGGTTTTCTCCTTTACTTGCTAGCAAATTACTTAACCTCTCCGAACCTAATTTTTCTCATCTGCAAAACCTCATAGAATTCCTATAAGGATTAAATGAAAGGTATGCCACGGTGCAAGCAGACAGTAAGAACTCAATAAATGGTAGTTGTTTTTATTTCTATGTACTAGGCACCATGGTAAGCACTGGAAATACAAAGATGTATGGGTCATTGATATGTCATATCCTTTATTCTTTCCTTCAGTACCTTTATAATTATTTGAATTTCACGGCCCTTACTGGTATACTTGCTTGTCTTATCTTCTATAAATCTTAGAGCACATGCATTGTGAAAGCATGCCTTGGACAGCTGGGATCTGAGATTTAATGGGGTCATGGCTTGAAACTAGACTCAACTTTGTTAAGTCCTTTTGTATCACCCCTCCCTCAAAGACACCTTTTAAAAGCGAGATTTTATAGTTTCTGCAACAAAGCCAGCCTACTGTGTCAGAGAAGGCCTTGAGTGTCTAAATTTGGTACGAATCAACAATTAGCGACTCCAGGAAAATGAGAAGAACAGAGACTGCTACCATTATTTAGACAATGGGTCAAGCGGTGGCCAGTTCTTTGCAGACACAAGGACATTCTGAACAGACCACGGAGGATTTCATGGACAGATGCAGATGCTGAAGCAGCAAATGTTCTTCTCGAGGAACCTCAGAAAAGACAGGGACTTCCCTGGCAGTCCCATGGTTAAGAAACCATGCTGCCAATCAGGGGCACGGACTCATCCCTGGTCGGGGAACTGAGATCCCACATGCCGCACGGTGCAGCCAAAAAATGAAAAGAGAGACATCTTAGTTTCTCTGAGCTGGGTATTTAACGCCACAGAGTCTTCGTGCCAGCAGCCTTGTGCCAAGGACCTTGTTCTCCCCAAGGGCAGTTCTTTCTGTTTCTCTCTGGCACAACAGAGCACAGCTGTGCTCCATAAGGTACTCAGACCTCGATGGTATTGAGCTCAACCCCAAAAGCATTTATCGGGCATGCGACCACAGAGGGGTCAGAGACAAAGAAAGCATGGACCCTGTCCTTGAACAGGCTACAGTCCAGCGGGGGAGGCCAAGAATATGAACCACTAATGATTAACAACAGACAAAAAGACTGCATGAAGGCTGAGCCATGGCAGATAATCATACTCGAAGGGAGGAAAGGAGAAAACTCAGACTGAGAAAAAGTATGAGAAAGGCTCAGAGTCTTTGATTATTTATTTTATTTTATTTTTTTTTTTCAAGAGAGCCAATCAAAAGTTTTGACAAACAATGATTATTTATTTTAAAGTATCTATTTATCTATTTACTTGGCAGCACGGGGTCTTAGCTGCGTCATGCAGGATCTTTAGTTGTGGCATGCACACTCAGGTGAAGCATGTGGGATCTAGCTCCCCAACCAGGGATCAAACCCGGGCTGCCCACGCTGGGAGCAGAGTCTTAGCTACCAGACCACCAGGGAAGTCCCAGGCTTGGTCTCTGAAGTTCACCACATGTTACAAAGGGGAGCAGTCCACTGTGCCTGGAACAGAGTTCAGCTGGGGATCAGATAAAGGACACCAGGGGTGACATGCTGGGAAGTCTAGGCTTGATGCTATGATAATCACCAGGAGGTCTGGTAGGATGGGTGGTGGGAGGTATGCTGTGTTTTATTAATAAGATCCTTGGGGCTGTAATTCACAAACCCATGGTCTTGATGCCCCGTTGAAGCTGCAGAGCTAAACTGAGGATGGAGCTGGCTGTGACTCAACAGAACAGGCATCCTCCCCAGCAAGAGGCGAGGAAGATGGTCTCAGGAGTGGAAAGATGGTCCCAAGAGTGGGGAACAGGGTCGAGATCCAGAACAAACTAGCAGCTTCTATGCTGGGTACAAGCTCGCTCTGCTTTCAGTGTGCTGCTCCAGCAGAGTACACAGCAATGTCTGAAAACTCAGGCTGCAGAATCAAAGCTGTGCTACGGCCCTGCCCCGTGCGCCCCTGAGCCTGTTAATCTGGCCCTGACCGACGGCAGGCCCTCATCTGTCAGAGTCATACAGTGCTGGAGGGTGCTCGGCAGCTAACCACGACTGAATGGTTACTATGTCCCAGACATGGTTCTAGGGCCCATGGTGTGAACGCATTTAATTCTCACCACCCTGTGAGACAGGTTCGCTAGTATTACCATTGAGGAGGAAACCAGGACACAGAGAAATCATGTAACTTGCCCAACATCTCACAGTGAATGTGTCTGTGATGTGCCAGGACTGGAACCCACGAAGTCTGTCTCCAAACTCATATCTTAACCAATATTCCAAAGCCTCCCCAACGTGAAAATACAGAACTTTTTTGAAGAATTTCTGCTGAGAAAAATATCACGCTTTAAGGACCTAGCACACAGGTGGTGTCAATACACAGTGGCTTCATGTAATAAAGGACTGTTATTAAAAATGTGTAAAGCACTCTTTAGATACAAAAGATGTGGTGTGTATATATATATATATGAACTATTGCTCAGCCATGTAAAAAGAATGAAACAATGTCATTTGCAGCAACATGGATGGACCTAGAGATAATCATACAAAATGAAGTAAGTCAGACAAAGACAAATATCACATGTGAAATATGAAAAGGTGACACAAGTGACTTAATTACAAAACAGTAACAGACTCACAGACATAGAAAACAAATTAATGGTGACCAAAGAAAAACTCAAGATGGGGTGAGGAGGATAAATTTAGGAGTTTGGGATGAGCAGATTAAGGTTGGGAAGATCCCCTGGAGAGAGAGTGAAAGTGAAAGTCACTCAGTCGTGTCTGACTCTTTGCAAGCCCATGTACTATACAGTCCATGGGATTCTCCAGGCCAGAATACTGGAATGGGTAGCCATTCCCTTCTCCAGGGCATCTTCCCAACCCAGGGATCGAACCCAGGTCTCCTGCATTGCAGGCGGATTCTTTACCAACTGAGCCACAAGGGAAGCCCAAGAATACTGGAGTGGGTAGCCTATCCCTTCTCCAGCGGATCTTCCCAACCCAGAATCGAACCGGGGTCTCCTCCATTGCAGGTGGAGTCTTTACCAACTGAGCTATGAGGGAAGAAGGGAATGGCTACATATAAACTACTATATATAAAATAGGTAAACAACAAGGTCCTCCTGTATATTCAATATCTTATAATAACCTATAATGGAAAAGAATTTGGAAAATGTATATACATATGGCTGAATCACTTTACACCAGAAATACCACACTGTAAATCAAATAGTACTTCAGTTAAAATATTTATATACACACAAAGAATTCTTAAAACTCAACAATAAGAAACAACTCAAAAAACGGGCTAAAGACCTTAACAGACACCTCCCCCAAGAAGATATGCAGATAGAAAATAAGCATATGTTACAATGTTCCGTATCATATGTCATCAGAGAAATAAACACTAAGACAACAAGACGCCAGTGCACACCATTAGAATGGCCACAGTCTGGAGCACAGACAACACCGAACGCTGGCGAGGGACTCTCGTTAGGTGCCGGTCAGAACGCAGAAGACTGCAATCACTTTGGAAACCAGTTTGGCCACTTTGCACAAAGCTGAACATACTGTATAGCAATCATGCTCCTTGGTATTTACCCAAAGGACCTGAAAACTCATGTCCACACAAGAACTCACATGTGGATGTTCATTATAGCTTTGTTCGTTAACTGCCAAGACTCAGAATCAACTAAGATGTCCTTCAGCAGGTGATGGCATAAATAAACAGGGCTATGTCCAAACGATGGAATATTACTCAGTGTTAAAAAGAAATGGTTGTCAAGCCGTGAGAAGACATGGAGAAACCCTGACTGCTATCACTGAGTGAGAGAAGCCAGTCTGAACATGCTACATAGACTGTGTGATTCCAAGTCTATGACACTGAGGAAAAGACCAGACTATGGACTGTAAAAAAAAAAAAGTCAGTAGTTGCCAAGGGTTATATGGTAGAGGCTGAATAGGCAGAGTACAGCAGAATTTGAGGGCGGTGAAAATACTCCATGTAATACCATAATGATGGATATACAATATCATACATTTTTCCAAACCCACAGAATGTGTTATGAGGGAAATGTTGGGTGTACATGTGCAGGGGCAGGGAGTATATGGCAGATCTTTGTACATTCCCCTCAGTTTCGCTGCAAAACTAACACTGTTCTGAAAAAGTAAAGTCTTAAGGCTTCCCTGGTGGCTCAGATGGTGGTAAGGAATCTGCCAGCAATACGGGAGACCAGGGTTCAATCCCTGGGTTGGGAAGATCCCCTGGAGAAGGAAATGGCAACCCACTCCAGTACTCTTGCCTGGAAAATTTCCCAGAGGAGCCTGGTGGGCTACAGTCCAAGGGGTTGCAAAGAGTCGGAGACGACTGAGAGACTTCACTTTCACTTAAGACTTCCCCGTGGTCCCGTAAAGACTCCACACTTTCAACGCAGGAGCCACAAGTTCAATCCTGGGTTGGGGAAGTAAGATCTCACATGCCGGATGGCACAGCCAAATTTAAAAACTAAATTAAAAATAAAAATACTAATACGTGTGCATGTGTGTATAAGCACAGCAGCTATTAATACCAGTCCTCAGGACAGCACGGGAGGGAAGAGATTGGGAGCAGCTGCCTTGGTGCAGAGGCGAGAAGCAGCATTTCCCTCCAGACACCAACCCTGCTGGCTGTTCACCTGCAGGGCCTGGGCCAGAGCCTCCCGGAGCTTCAGCATCTCCCAGGCCCCAGCAGACAGAGCTTTCTGTCTGAGAGGCTCCTGGGGCCCACTCAGGGCCAGGCTTCAAAGACACCATGGAGCCCAGAGCACAGCCTCTGAACGTGGCCAACTCAGGGCCCTCCCCAACTAGCTCCAGCATCCCAGCACAACCAGAGGCATCCGGCGTGCCTGCAGAACTCCCAGTAACAGCTCCTGAGAAATGCTGGTGACCCATGTGCTCCTACATGAAGCCCCACAGTGAGTCCAAGACACATGCGACAATCCCCGTCCTCCAAGGGCACAGTCGGTGATCCTGAACTTAACCGTGACAGCCCCTGACTAGTCTCTCCACGTCTCCATTCCAGTCTCCGCAAAGTATCTGGGGTGAGATTTTCAAATGCATATCTGACTATGTCACTCATAACAAAAAGCCCTCCAATCACTCTGGATAAACTCCAAAATCCAAATCCTAAGGGGCCCTCCTCGAGAGGAGCCCTGCTCACCTCTCTAACCTACCACTCGCCCTTTCCTCCCACTCAGCAGGCCCCAGGAACACTGGGCCTCTCCCATTCTCCAAGAAACCATGTCCTTCCCCCCTCAAAGCTTCACACGTGCTCACTGACAACTTGGCCACATGTCTCTTCCTTAGAAGGCACTTTCCAATGTCCCTGGCTGGGCGACGCTTCTCCAACAGCACTTGTTCCAAAGCACGTATCACAGCCAGAAGCCTGCAATTATTAGGAAAGCATCTTCTCTGCCAGGCTGCAAGCGCCAGGACACGTCTGCCTCCTTCACTGAGAGGTCCTGAATGTAAAGCAGCGCTCAGCGAGTAAGTGAGGCATGTGAAGGAGGATGTGAGTGAACAGACACCAAGGTGAGAAGGTGAGAAAGAGTAAGATGGTAAGACAAGACGTGAACTCTAGTGCCAGAACCAGAAGGGAACCGGAGGGCGTGTAACAGCTTTTTTTTTAGTCCAGCGTCTTCACATCATAAGGGCTAAAACTGAGTCAAAGCGGCAGGCCTTCTGGTCACTTATGCACCCACAGCTGCTCCTTTCTGGTAAGTAAGAAGGGCTGGAAAGGGGTTCCCTCTGTTCTTCTGTGCTCCGTCGTGCTCGACTCTTTGCAGCCCCCTGGACTGTAGCCCTGGCTCCTCTGTCCATGGAATTTTCCGGACAAGAATCCTGGAGTGAGATGCCACTTCCTACTCCAGGAGATCTTCCCAACCTAGGATCGAACCCATGTCTCTTGTGTCTCCTGCACCAGCAGAATTCTTTACCACTAGTGCCAACTGGGAAGCCCCTCAGCTGTTCAAAGTATATCATTTTTCTATTCTGGAATTCACTTCAGTTCAGTTCAGTTGGTCAGTCGTGTCTGACTCTTTGTGACCCCATGAACCGCAGCACGCCAGGCCTCCTTGTCCATCACCAACTCCTGGAGTTTACCCAAACCCATGTCCACTGAGTCAGTGATGCCATCCAACCATCTCATCCTCTGTCATCCCCTTCTCCTCCTGCCCTCAATCTTTCCCAGCATCAGGGTCTTTTCAAATGAGTCAGCTCTTTGCATCAGGTGACCAAAGTATTGGAGTTTCAGCTTCAGCATCATTCCTTCCAATGAACACCTAGGATTGATCTCCTTTAGGATGGACTGGTTGGATCTCCTTGCAGTCCAAGGGACTCTCTAGAGTCTTCTCCAACACCACAGTTCAAAAGCATCAATTCTTTGGCACTCAGCTTTCTTTATAGTCCAACTCTCACATCCATACATGACTACAGGAAAAACCATAGCCTTGACTAGATGGACCTTGGTTGACAAAGTAATGTCTCTGCTATTGAATATGCTACCTAGGTTGGTCATAACTTTCCTTCCAAGGAGTAAGTGTCTTTTAACTTAATGGCTGCAGTCACCATCTGCAGTGAATTCACTTCAATATGTGCAAAAAAAGAAAAAAGGAGAACATAAAGGCTTAGAGTGTTTACAGACACTCAAAAGGAACAAAGCCTTATTAAGAAGAATATCAAGACCATCAGCTCCTGGATTCTCTTCTCACCAAGAACTTGGGAATGGAAGGCAGGAAGTCACAGGTACCATCATCCAGACTCATGTGAGCTGAGCCTCCAGCACCTGTCTGAATAGCGCCCAAATCTGTGTGATTGCTGGAGAGAAGCGTGAGGCCTGTCTCTGCTTTGCTGGCTGTTCACAGCACTAGAAAGTACCTTCAGATTGTAGAAGCTATGTCACTAGTTTTAGAGTCAACCAACATGTACTGAATACAAACCAATACAGGTGTATGTGCCAAGCTCTTTCCATAAATTACCTCATTTGATAGCCTGGCTATCTGTTTTGCAAAATAAACCTGGTCAGAGAGGAGAGGTGAAACTTGCCAAGAAAGGGTGCAGCAAATAAGCATACCCCCCTCTGAAAAGTTACCCTTTCATACTGCAGTTATAAAAACTTTGAGAATCCATATTTCATCATCAATGATGGAGTAGATGTTAACAATAAAAAAAGATTTTTGTATGTAGACCAAAAAAAGACCCTGAATAGCCAAAGCGGTCTTGAGAAAGAACAATGGACCTGGAGGAAGCAACCTTCCTAACTTCAGACTATACTACAAAGCTACAGTCACCAGAACAGTATGGTACTGGTGCAAAAACAGAAATACAGACCAATGGAGCAAGACAGAAAGCCTAGAGATAAATCCATGCACCTATGGGCACTTTATTTTTGACAAAGGAGGCAAAAATATACAATAGAGAAAAGACAGTCTCTTCAATAAGTAATGCTAGGAAAACTGGTCAGCGACACGTAAAAGAATGAAATTAGGACACTTCCTAATACCATACACAAAAAATAAACTCAAAATGTATTACAGACCTAAGTGTAAGACCAGAAACTATAAAACTCTTAGAGGAGAATATAGGCAGAACACTCTTTGACATAAATCACAGCAAGATCCTCTATGACCCACCTCCTAGAGTAACGGAAATAAAAACAAAAATAAACAAATGGGACCTAATTAAACTTAAAAATCTTTACACAATGAAGGAAACTATGTTGTTGTTCAGCTGCTAAGCCATGTCCAACTCTTTGTGACTTCGTGGACTGCAGCATGCCAGGCTTCCCTGTCCTTCACTATCACACCGAGTTTGCTCAAGTTCATGTCCACTGAGTCAGTGATGCTATCTCGCCATCTCATCCTCTGCCACCCTCTTCTCCTTTTGCCTTCAGTCTTTTCCAGCATCAGGATCTTTTCCAATGAGTCAGTTCTTCACATCAGGTGGCCAAAGTACTGGAATTTCAGCTTTAGCATCAGTCCTTTCAGTGAATATTCAGGGTTGATTTCCTTTAGAATTGACTGGTTTGATCTCCTTGCAGTCAAAGGGACTCTCAAGAATGTTCTAAAGCACCACAATTCAAAAGCATCAATTCTTAGGTGCTCAGCCTTTTTTTATAGTCCAACTCTCACATGTGTATATGACAACAAGAAAAACCATAGCTTTGACTATATGGACCTTTGTTGACAAAGTGATGTCTTTGCTTTTTAATACACTGTTTAGGTTTGTCATAGCTTTCCTTCCAAGAAGCAAGTATCTTCTAACTGCACAGCTGCAGTCACCATCTACTTACAGGGAACTATAAGCAAGGTGCAAAGACAACTCTCAGAATGGGAGAAAATAGCAAATGAAACAACTGACAAAGGATTAATTTTCAAAATATATGAGCAGCTCATGCAACTCAATACCAAAAAACAAACATCCCAATCAAAAAGTGGGCAGAAGACCTAACCAGACATTTCTCCAAAGAAGACATACAGATGGCTAATAAACACATGAGAAGATTCTCAACACTGCTCATTAATAGAGAAATGAAAATCAAAACTACGATGAGGTAACATCTCACACCCGTCAGAATGGCCATCATCAAAAAGTCTACAAACAATAAATGCTGGAGCGGATGTGAAGAAAAGGAAACATTCTTCCACTGCTAGTGGGAATCCAAATTGATACAGCCACTATGGAGAACAGTGTGGAGATTCTTTTAAATAAACTAGGAATAAAACTACCATGCTGCTGCTGCTGCTGCTGCTGCTGCTGCCGCTCAGTTGCTTCAGTCGTGTCTGACTCTTTGAGACCCTATGGACTCCAGCCCATCAGGCTCTTCTGTCCATGGAATTCTGCAGGCAAGAATACTGGAGTGGGTTGCCATGACCTCCTCCAGGGGATCTTCCCAACCTAGGGATCAAATCTAGGTCTCCTGTATTGCAGACTGATTCTTTACAATGAGCCACCTTGGAAGCCCATTAAAACTACCATATAACCCAGCAATCCCACTACTGGGCAACAGCCTGGGGGAACCATGTACATGTACCCCAATGTTCATTGCAGCACTATGTACAATAGCTAGGAAATGGAAGCAACCTAGATGCCCACTGATAGATGAGAGGACAAAGAATTTATGGAATGTATGCATAATGGAATATTACGCAGCTATAAAAAGGAACGCATTTGAGTCAGTTCTAACGGACAGGGAGGGCTGGTGTGCTACAGTCCATGGGGTCACAAAGAGTCAAACATGACTGAGCGACTGAATTGAATTGAACTGACTGGGGGTGGATGAACCTAGAGCCTATTATACACAGTGAAGTAAGTCAGAAAGAGAAAGACAAATATCATGTATTAACGCATATATAAGTACTGATGATCCCACTTGCAGGGCAGTAGGCATAACAGACTTTTGGACACAAAGGAGGGGGTGGGATGATTTGAGAGAGCAGCACTGAAACAAATAATTACCATACATAAAAGAGATAGCCAGTGGGAATTTGCTGTATGATGCAGGGAACCCAAAGCTCCTACTTTGTGAGAACTAAGAGAGGTGGGATGGGGAGGGAAGAGGGAGAGAGGGCATCTATATATGCCTATGGCTGATTCATGCTGATGTATGGCAGAAACCACCCGAATACTGTAAAGTAATCATCCTCTAATTCAAAATTAAAAGATTTCTTAAAGACATCTTTATATTTCCTAAAAAATTATACTTGCTCATTTTGCTACTTAGTTAAGCAGGAAATAGTGGAAACAGTGTCAGACTTTATTTTGGGGGGGCTCCAAAATCACTGCAGATGGTGACTGCAGCCATCAAATTAAAAGACGCTTACTCCTTGGAAGAAAAGTTATGACCAACCTAGATAGCATATTCAAAAGCAGAGACATTTCTTTGCCAACAAAGGTCCGTCTAGTCAAGGCTATGGTTTTTCCAGTGGTCATGTATGGATGTGAGAGTTGGACTGTGAAGAAAACTGAGCGCCGAAGAATTGATGCTTTTGAACTGTGGTGCTGGAGAAGACTCTTGAGAGTCCCTTGGACTGCAAGGAGATCCAACCAGTCCATTCTGCCCTGGGATTTCTTTGGAGGGAATGATGCTGAAGCTGAAACTCCAGTACTTTGGCCACCTCATGCGAAGAGTTGACTCATTGGAAAAGACTCTGATGCTGGGAGGGATTGGGGGCAGGAGGAGAAGGGGACGACACAGGATGAGATGGCTGGATGGCATCACTGACTCGATGAATGTGAGTCTGAGTGAACTCCGGGAGTTGGTGATTGACAAGGAGGCCTGGCGTGCTGCGATTCATGGGGTCGCAAAGAGTCAGACACGACTGAGCAACTGAACTGAACTGAACTAAGCAGGAAACAGGGCTCAGAAGGGAAACAGCTTATTTTTAACTTTTTAGCTTTGGAAAAAAAAAAAAAGATAAAGCGAGACTGTGGAAGGAAATATTTCATAAGCTAATAATAACAAACTGAGACCTAATACCCTCTAGGACCAAGCACTCCAGACCAGAAGGCAATGGAGAATCGCCTGGAGACAGAGCAGCCTCTGGACACTGCTAAGAGTTAGAGGACAGCCCCGAGCTGCGAGTTATGAAATCCCAGGACACGCCGGGAACCAGAGACCGAACAGTGAGCTGCCCTTTTGTTTGTTTTTGTTTGTTTTTATTTTTAACTCTAACAAAGCAAACTTTTTTTAATTTTAAAAAATGTATTTATTCTTGGCTGTGCTGGGTCTTGCTTTGCACGGGCTTTCTCTACATCAGCAGCCAGGCTTCTTCCCCCGCAGTCGTGGCGGCCCCTCCTGCTGCAGCGCCCAGGCTCTCAGTGCTCTCAGCCCCAGACCCTCAGTACCCAGACCCTCAGCACCCAGACTCTCGGCTGAAACGCTCGGGCTGCCCCACAGGGTGTGAGCTCTGACCGAACCAGGAATCGAGCCGGCATCGCCCTGCACTGGCAAGTTCGTGATATGAACCTGCTTCCCAACCACTGGATCACCAGGAAAATCCCCAGTGTTTTGTTTTTTTTTTTTAATTGAAGTAGAGTTGATGTGTCAGAGAAGGCAATGGCATCCCACTCCAGTACTCTTGCCTGGAAAATCCCTTGGACGGAGGAGCCTGGTGGGCTGCAGTCCATGGGGTTGCTAAGAGTCGGACACGACTGAGCAACTTCACTTTCACTTTTCACTTTCATGCACTGGAGAAGGAAATGGCAAGCCATTCCAGTGTTCTTGCATGGAGAATCCCAGGGATGGCAGAGCCTGGTGGGCTGCCATCTATGGGGTTGCACAGAGTCGGACACAACTGAAGCAACTTAGCAGCAGAGTTGATGTGTGAGATGCGATTTCCATCAACAGAATGAGAAACTGAAAGCTTACTCAGTAGCAGGAAGGAAGTGGGGAAGGGGCTGTTCCCTACCTCCTGACGGGTGTAGACCGAGCTCTGAAGGGCAAATGGAAGTGTCTTGTGAACATGTAACGTGCACATCTCATGTGGTGCTAGCCGCAAACACAACTCCTTGTCCCCAGAAAATGTTTCTCAAAGTGGGGTCCAGAACCTCAGACTCTTGAAGCAAGTTCGTGATGTGAACCTGCTTCTCATAATATTACTAAACTGTTACCTACCTTCTTAATCTCATTCTCTCATATGTTCGATAGTGCTTCCAGAAGCTACTGACTTGGCGTATCACTGTGCAATGAATGAGGTGCAGGCAGTGGTCTGTGGTCTTCAAATGAGCCAGACATTAAGGAGACTTGCAAAACTGGGAACCAATGCCACTCTTCTTGCTAAGCTTTGTTTTTAAACTTATTTTATCATAAAATATATGTTAACATGTAATGGGCTTGTATTTTAAATTAACAAATATTTTAAAAATCTCTCAGTTTTAATTGCTAATGTGATACTGATGCATATAACCTACAAACAAAAGCTCTTTGGAAATCCTCAATAAAATTTAGTAAGAGTATAAAATATAAAAGTGTCCTGAGACCAATAAGTTTGAGAACCACTGCCCTAGAGAAACACGTTTTGCATGAGGAAGCACATCCAAGGATGCTCACTGAACCACTATTTGCAGTAGAAAAAAGTGGAATGAACCTACATGTCCCTTAACAGCAAGGTTAAGTGAACTAAGGTATAGTCATACAATGGAAAATTACAGGCAACTAAAAAGAATGAGGCAGACCTACACATAGACACCAAAATATCTCTGGGACACATTATAGACAAACGAGCAAATGACATAATATTTTGTTACAAATTTAACTCTGATAAAATGCTAAATAATATCAGATTTTTCCATAGGAACATTGAGCAGTGTAAAAGGATACAGAGTAAACAGTAATAGTAGTTACCTCTAGGAAAGAGACCAAGATTGGGGTATGCTTTTCTTTTTTTTTTTTTTTAAATGCAGAGTATTAATTTCCTCTTGCTCTGAACTTTAACACAAACATACAGACACATGGCAAATTAAAATTATCTGGAAAGTCCCCTCCACCGGCACAGCAGCAGAATGGTGGGTTATCTACTCGAGAGCATCTCCGGGCAGACGCACTGCTCCCAGTCTATCTCATCAGCATGAGTCCATGGAGAACCTCTTCATCCTTCATACTGACTATTCACCACGTTCTGAGCCTATTTGGAAGCTGTAATTTTCTCAAAGCATTTCCACTTTGTTTATCCCATCCTTAACTGCCCAGCTTCTCTCAATCACAAAGATAGTAGTAATAGCAATAATCAAAATATGAAATGAGGGACTTCCCTGGTGGTCCAGTGGTTAAGAATCTGCCTTGCAATGCAAGGGACCCAGGTTCAATCCCTCGTTGGGAAACTAAGATCCCGCATACCGCGGGGCAACTAAGTCCCCCACTGCAAGAAATGCCGCAACTAAGATTTGATGCAGCCAAATAAATAATCAAAAGGCAAAAAACAAAGAAGTGAAAGTAAATTTAATGAACCCCCAAATGTAGAAGTTTGTCAGGTAACTTGACAAATTCCCAGTAATGATCCCCTTCCTATAATTCTGTAGCAGTATATTTTGAGGAATTTATCTACTAAAGATGTAACAAGCTGTGCAGGCAAGTCAGTCACTTTGTCTGTTGCTTGTCAATTTCCCGGTTTATTTCTAGATGTAAGGAGATACCTGAGTAAATGAGGTACATAAAATCATACACTCTGGAAACCAGGAGCAAGGGGACCCTCCTAACTGCTGGAAGATTCAACAACAAATGATCTTTACAGAGAGCAACCAGCCATTTAAGTCTAGAATCCTGAAAATGTTCCCA
This sequence comes from Oryx dammah, assembly GCF_014754425.2. Classification (NCBI taxonomy): domain Eukaryota; kingdom Metazoa; phylum Chordata; class Mammalia; order Artiodactyla; family Bovidae; genus Oryx; species Oryx dammah. The sequence continues at coordinate 186,082 of NW_024070199.1, forward strand.
CACTTTGTAATTAGATTTATACACAATTTGTTGAAATACTGAGACCTTTAGTTTAGAGGTTTATGTTCAGGAGTGTTCCTCACACTGCTATTTGTATTAGCAAAAAATTACAAGAGGGTTCAATTTCCATACACCTTTTCAGTGTTTACTTTGGTAGCCAACAGAAGGCAAGGTTGTCAGATTTAAGAATGAGGTAAAATCACCCAAAATGAAGTTTGGTTTTTCAAAAGCAGAATAGAAGTTGTCAGCTATGTATATACAATAAAGAGTTCGGGGAAACACACAAAGATTTGACAGGGGTTACCTCAGTGTTGTAACAGTGCTGGAATTACTGCTCTGTTCTACACTGCCCATGTTTTCTACAAAAAGTCATATCTTTATAATCAGATAAATATACACATATGTAAACGGCCTTCGAGAAAAAGGAGTGCAAGCTTTAGAGAGGATGAATAAGTGGGAAGAATCCCCCTGTGCTAACACAAACCCTGTGCCCCACACTTTCTCTCCCGGAAACCAACGTCCCAGCTGCCCCCAGGCAGCCCCAAGGGACATAGCTGAGCCCAGCTCACTCAGCCGGGGCACAGTGCTCCCAAACTGCACCCCTGCTCTGGACCAAACTCACTGCCCCAGGTAGGGGTTTGAGAAGAAAGCACTCCAAGGAAGCAACATGCAGAGGAAGGGTGGGTGTTCGAATGGTTTCTAAAAGGATCTTGCCAATCTAAATCTAGACTCTGCAAAGATTTCAAGACATATGTTCAGCTTTTGCTAAGGACAGGAGTTTCATCTGTTTCGAAAGAATAGAGTTTTCCCCCCCACAACTTCATCTTCTTTTCTCATTTTCATTTCTCTTTGGAAAAGAGAAAGGGATTTGAAAATAATTAAATATAGATCTAAGTCACTGAGTTCTTTAAAGTCAGGGAACAATGGGCACTGAAACAGAACAAATGCTACTGGGGTAAATTCTGTTAACTTTTAAAACCGATCCCATCATGACTAACTGTTTGCTTATAATCCATCAGTTCACATTCTTTGGTTTATTACTGTTACTCCAGTTCTCTCCAATGACATTATACAGAGTTTTCAAATATTTTTGATGGTGATTTTTTTTTTTTAAGACAAACTCTTTCAAGATACATAAAATCCTGTCTTACAGACAACAGAATAACACTCAGGATCCCAAAATGCTAGAATCCTACTGGCATCCTTAATGATTCCATTCCTTTACAAACTCCACTGAATGCCTACTATGTATCAACTTTTGTGCTGCACACTAGGGATAGTGCAGTCAACCCCACAGAGGATAAATGGTCCCGGACCCCAGTGAACTTACAATCTGGTAGGGAGACAGCATTAAACAAACAATTATGAAAATAATTAACAAACTTGGAACTTGGGGTAAGTGCTTAGACAGAAACACTGTGCTTTGAGAACACATCAGAAAAGTCCATGGAAACTTGCAACCTTACTCCTGAAAGAGGCGATTTCTTTCTTAAAACGGGAACACATCAAAATTCCTCTTCCCCTCTTCTGAGTCACATTTAGAGGGAGCTGGAGCTGGAGGGTACACAGGCGCATTGACTTTTACTTGAAATAGTAACTCAGGAATGCAGAACTATCCTGGAGAATGGCTCCATCTTTCTGGGAACTTTTCTTTTTTCCTTTCAATGATGGGCGGGGGGCAGCTGTTACAGAGATTTGTGTACCAACAAGCCTGATGTGTAATCATGGAAAATTAGGAAGAACCTACACACACATCCCTAGGAAAATGACTGGGGAACTAGGGCAAGAACATTTCACCCTATGGAGTATCTCTGCTAAGTCGCTTCAGTCGTGTCTGACTCTGCAACCCCATAGACAGCAGCCCACCAGGCTTCACCGTCCCTGGGATTCTCCAGGCAAGAACACTGGAGTGGGTTGCCATTTCCTTCTCCAATGCATGAAAGTGAAAAGTGAAAGTGAAATTGTTCAGTCGTGGCTGACTCTTCAAGACCCCATGGACTGCAGCCCACCAGGCTCCTCTGTCCATGGGATTTTCCAGGCAAGAGTACTGGAGTGGGGTGCCATTGCCTTCTCTGATCTCTGTCTGCCTATTAAAAAACAGTGAGATGACATTTCAGTACTGACACAGAAGGCTCTCCATATCATACTGAGTTGGAAAGTGCAAACCACCATGACGTGACTCAGTCTGGTTTAAAAAAATGTCTAAACTTTGTATTAATGCAAAGAAGGGGGACTTTTCAGCTGTACACAGTGTCCATAGTGGTCACCTGTAACACACGAGGAAGGCTTATAAATCCTTTAGCCTGAGAAGGTATGTAGGTACTATCTGAACAATAAAAATACCAAAAAGAAAAAAAAATTAACAAAGAAAAACATGTATGTATCAGTAGCCTCTCTGGACAGCACGCATCCTTCTGGAAGGGGACCAGGATGCACCCCTGGTGTTTTGACTTAAACTGTGAGTTGAGGATGTGCTGTTTTGGGACCTTTGCCCTGAGACCCTATATTAGCCCATTCTTAGAGACACGCCAGAAAAGAACAATCAGCTGTGCCACCCGCTGCACGCTGAAGGCAGCCTGAACACATTCCCAAAGGTGTGCCTACATACAGCCACAGAAGAGCGGATGACAGAGCTGCTGACTCAGCTGGAGGAAACCCGAGGGGAGCTGGGCACTAACAGCTCTGCAAGAGGCTGCAGCTCCCTGTCCCCCGGCCACCCTGGAGCTGGCCTAGCACCGGCCCGGGAATGACAGCAGCAGAGAAGGCTAACCCCAAGAGACCGCATCCCTACATCCAGAACCACAGCAGCCCCCCGGGAGGGCAGCGAGGGAGCAGGCTCCCTGGCTGAACCAGACGCCCTTCCCTGGGGTCTAGCGGTTGCCCCTGCTGCTCATCTGGTCCAGCCAGACTGGGACCAGGCAGCCAGCATCCTGGAAGGACACAGGGACTCCACCCTCCCAGCGTCTCCCAAGGCACCAGGCTGGGACTCCAGAGTCAAAGCAGACCCCTCGGCCTCGGGTCACGTACAGCCCTAGGCCAAGGGCACTGCAGACCCAGCAAAAGACCCCAAGAGCACAAATCCCAATCAGGGTCTGGTCTGTTGAAAAGTAGCATGCTTAGGGAATCAGTTTCTTCAATGCTTGATATAAATACTCCTAGAATTCATGCTTCACTTCAGAGCATGAAGGCCATGTAGCCCAATTATGCTTGTATTCTACACAGAGCTGTCATTCCGCTATTTCCTAAACTCTTTCTAGATACAGAAATATATAGAGATAGGGAGATGGTGACACATGCTATACCTCTAGAGGCATCTGCAAAGGTGTGTTAGAAATGAGGGTCCTTGTGTGGCACAGAACTCTGACCTCCTGCACCTGCCATATGGCGATAGTCGTGTGTTCTCCAAGCCACACAGAATGCCACTCAACCACCTGAGCCATACAGATCAACACTCAACTGCCTTCCACAGAGCCTTTGACATTTCAAACAGATTCTCCCTTCCCCAAAAAGTGCTATAAAAGGGAATTTGAGGTATTTGCCGTACATCCTATGCTTGTAAGTCAGGTGGGGCAACCGGTGCCTCCACTCTGACCGTATCCTGCAGTTATCAGAGCGAGACCTCAGGGAGGGAACCAGAACTGACCTCACCAAGGCAGCCCTTGTATTATTAAGTGACACAGGGACCCAGCAACAAGGAAGACTCCCCGTAACAGGGACCCTTCACCTCGAGCTCGTCAATTCCAGGTTGGGACCTGGCCGCTACAACCTCGATCCTGATTTGGGCTTCTGACCGACACGGAGGCCTGGCCTCCCTCCCTGGATGCCCCTCCCTGCCTCAGCCCAGCCATTCTCCAAGGGCGGACCCAGGAGAGCTCTCTCACATGCTCCTGCATTTCTTTCACCGCATCTTAACTGAACACTTGTTGTATACAAGACATGATGCACGGCAAGGGGAGAGAAAAAGTGAGAGCTGAAAAAACCGCGGTCAGTGCCGACTGCCTCTTCTCTGGCTCCCATCGCACAGTCTTACCAGCCCAGAGTCACAGTCAAATTTAAACTGTCCTCTGCTATGCGTCAGTTAGTGTGGAATCAGGGGTTTTTTGTCCCCCTACCCAGCTTACCCTCTCAGGGAGCCAGGCATGCAATGCTTTAAAGAGCTGAGCAAAGTATCAGGCTTAACCAGACCAGCGGCCTATTTTAATTCTTACATCAATCCAACATCAGCAGCTCACTTTGCAAAAGTCTTTAAAACTCTCCAGCCACAACTCAGAAATTAAATGATTCTCCTAGCAACTCCCTCCAGAATGGCTCTGCTTGTAATTCCGGCCGTCACAGGGCAGGCAGGACCAATGAGCAATGACAGCTCCAGGTTGCTGCAAAGGCCACCAGTGTGCCCTCCACCATGCCCGTGGGCACAGCCCCGCTCTGCCCTTCCACACCACATCACCTCTGTGATGACACAAAAATGCTGGATGGATGGCTAGGCAGAGCCCCTTCTGCTCCCACCTCCCAGAGGGTGCAGGACCCCACCAGACCATTTCCACACACTCTTTTCTGTACCTCTTCTCTTCTCTCTGAAGTCTGTCTTCTGGCTTTGTCTAATGTCATCCCTGGTTCTGCCTTCCACCTCTTGAATGTCCTGAAGCTCTCAGTATACAGGAGTCTTCTGACAGCTTCACCCAAGCTCCTGCCACCTGGTGCTCAGAGCTTAACACTGCCCTGTCATTGAATCACACACTGCTGAACCACCTTACCTCCAGCAAGTCTATTCCTGTGCCCAGCTGGATGGTAAACTCCTACAGGGTGGGGAGAAGACCACACCTCAAACTCCTTCAACCCCCCCCACCGCCCCCCGCCAGTAAAAACAGCAAAAGCTCAGCCTCCCACTGGGTAAACCTATCCAAAGTAAACGCCTTTCGGACAGCCCATCAGTTAGAAGGGGCCGACAGCACTCTTAAGAGTCCCTGGAACACGTGGGCTAAAGGTAAGGTTTGATCACAGATGGTACCCAGCTCCTGGCATCAGATGGCTGCTCCCCCATGGCAGAGCCCACGTCTCCCCAACTCCTGGGTCCTCAGCACCCAGCACTGGGTCCTCAGGAAACATTCACTAAAGGGACAGATCATCTCCAGAGTCCACGCTACATTGTGGTTTTCCTTTCTCCCGGAAGCCTCAACTCACAGGAAGGCAGAGGGAAAGCTTCGACTATCAATGCCTGCCCAATGACAAGGGAAACTGAAGACTACTTTTCAAAATGAATTTGGTGACTTCCTACCAAGTTGAACAACTCTGTGGTGCAGATCACAAAATCAAGCTCACTGTAACCTTTTTCTAACCAACTCTTCCCTCAACTTCACTACTTCTGTCAGTATCACTCTCCAATCACTAGGCCTGCAGCCTTTCCGTTATCTCTGATCAGTTCGGCCCTTTGAGGCCTCTGGAAAGCTATAGGCCCAACAGCGTGGCTCCTTGCTCCTGGAAACCTCCCATCCTTTCCCTTCTAGTCGTGGGGCCCACACTCACAGGAGACCTCAACTGATTCCGAATCTTTACAGCATCGTTCCTAGCTCTAACCTCCTCCCCTTCACAGACCTTACAGACTGCTGCTGCTGCTGCTCAGTCGCTTCAGTCGTGTCCGACTCTGTGCAACCCCGTAGACGGCAGCCCACCAGGCTCCGCCATCCCTGGGATTCTCCAGGCAAGAACACTGCAGTGGGTCGCCATTTCCTTCTCCAATGCATGAAAGTGAAAAGTGAGAGTGAAGTCGCTCAGTCGTGTCCCACTCTTAGCGACTCCATAGACAGCAGCCCACCAGGCTCCTCCGTCCTTGAGATTTTCCAGGCAAGAGTACTGGAGTGGGGGTGCCATTGCCTTCTCCAGACCTTACACACTGCCCTCAGCCTATTACTTATTAAGTGCTGTTTTCAGCTAGTCCAGCCTCTACTCAAATCATAACTTTTCACTTTTTAAACCAAGTCTTCTGTTCTCACTGACTCAGGCCCATATTCACTCTCATATGTCGGAAACCCTGACCAATCCTTCCGCCTCAGCGAGGATACCCTCTCGCGGAGTCTGTCCTTCCAGGAACTGGGCCTTCTTGGCCATCTCAAAATCTTGGCAGAAGTGTCAATTCTGCTTATCCACATCCTACCCACAGGCAGGGGCTCAGGGCCAGCCCAGCTTCTCACACAAGCTTTCCCCATCCTTCAGCCCACTGGCCACCTCCGCTCCACAGAGCTGTGTATAGCCTCACACACTGCCTTCCTGTTGACTCAAACACTCTCCCCGCAACCCCACCCCACCCGGCCCCCGGCCAAAGTCAGAACAGCTGGTAAGGAAGACCAGCTGCTTCGTAGCCACGTGATACTGCCCAGACCACCAGACTTTCAGAATCTCACAGAACTGTTGCTGTAACACATGAGAATTTACAGGAAGGCGATTCATTCATCTCACATTCCAAAAAGACCATCCAGGTAGAGGATCTGGATATCCTTCTAATACTGGCCAAAAGCAGTTATTTCCCATCATTCACAACCCTGCAGCTGCCAAGTCTCAGTACACATTAATGTAATGTAAGACAAGGGAGAAAGCACTTTGATTGGGGTACTTTTCCTCATATCCTCCATTTAGACACTAAGGAGCTTCTCTGACACAAATTTTGGGTGACTGCAGAAATGTGGGCGTGGAGGGGAGAGGAGACAGTTGTTCCAGGCAAATCTAGTGACAACGGCGCCGGTCTTAAGAGTGAGGCTTGAACACTAAGCCAGTCAGCAGTAGGCACTGACTGGTCACATTGCCAGTAAGCCATCAGTGGGCAGCAGGGAACAGGCGAACTGGGGAGTGGGACACGAGCAAGGTCCACGGTTCGGGGAGGCGGGGAGCACGTGGACAAAGAATGCTTCAGACCATGAAATCTGGCTACCTTCCTTCCCAACGTGCATATGCCCTTGACAACGGCAAGCACCGCCAGGGGCGCGCGGTAAAATCACTTCCAGACAGAGACCAGGGCACCTCTGATAACGCCGGCCCAGCCCGCCCCGGACCTCACCAATGGAGATTTCTTGCGCGAAAGCCAGCGAGATGAGCAGGAGAGGCAGCCCCACAGCGATGCACGTGACCATCTTGTCCACGGCTAGCTCCAGCCGAAGCCCCTTAAACTTGGGTTCCGAGGGCTCCTTCAGCAGAAAGTCCGAGAAGACATACTCGGTGGCAAGGTGCGCAATGGCCATGGCTGCGGCACGCCGGGCTGGGCCTGGCAGGTTCGCGAGGCAGGCCTGCGGACTGCCGGCGTGGGGAGGGCGGTGCGGCGCCTTCGCCCGTCACCAGCCCAGCCCGCGGGTTTCGCTTTCCCTTTGCCGGCTCCCCGGGGGCTCCCACATTCCGCCGGTCTTTGCACCGTGATGCGCCGCAGCCATTTTCTCCCGGCGCCTGGCCTGGAGTGTCCCGGGGCTGCTCCGCGGGCGCGGGAGGCCCGGGTCGCGCCCGCTCCTCCACCGCAGGCCGGGGCGCAGCCACCCCGGTAGGTCCCCGGGCTCCGCGCCGCCGCCGCGCGCCCGAGGGCGAGAGTCTGCGGCCAAACAAAGCACGAGCCGCGCCGCGAGGCCCCGGCTGCGGCCGCCGCCGCCCCGCGCGCTCTCGGCCCGCCCCGCGCGCTCTCCCGGAACCTCGGAGGAGAGCTAGCGCCCAGGGAGCGCGGTGTTTCCGGGAGCTGGGGGGCACGGTGAGCGCGGCAGCGCCCGCAACCCTGGGATCCACCCCCCGAAAGGGGCGTCCGGGCGAGCGGCACCTCGGCTAGTCCTCGCCCCCCTCCCACCTTCGTCCCCTCCTCTTCCGGGCGCCGGGAAGTTTGAAGTCCCTTCCGGAAGTGGCCTGTCGCCCTGCAGACCGGACGGCCCCCTTACGCCTCACCCCCAGCATTTCTACACGGCGGGATCAGTTCAGAAGGTGGTGCAAAGGCCTCAGAGAGCAACGGGCGCCATAAAAGGCGAGCGAGCGGGTTAGACCGAGCAAACGTGGAAGACGGGGCGCTTAACTCTTGCAGGAACACTGGGGGCCAGGGAGGTGCAGGCTCAGAGTGGTGAGCCTGCGCCTGACTCTGTCTCAGGGGTCTGTGCTTCGCTTCTTGCTTTGCCCGCGGGAGCCTCGGTCTGGGATGCTGAGAGACATTCAAGAGACGCTGTGATCAGCAACACTTGGAGCTGGCAGGACCTTTGAACAGGAGGGCTCCTTGGGCCGGGGCTGCCGTCTCTACACGGGCAGGTCCGTGCAGGCAAGCCTCTTCTGTGTGCGCTCACCTGCCCTGTGTACCTCTCCACCCCGCCCTGCCCTCGGAGTCCTCGTCCCATGGCCTGCACGACCCTCCGCTTAGGGGACTCATGGGACCAGGACCGCACAGTGGCCAGGAACACAACCCGCGTCTCCTCTTGGTCTGAACTCCAGTCTTCCCCATCTTGCTCAAAGCAGTGCCATCCGACCATGCGCCCAAACCAGACACCTGGACTGCCCTGTGTAACAGTGCCGTCTCTCCCAGCTCCCTTAACCAATTTCCAAATTCTCTGGCTTCTCGCTCCTAAATATCGAACATCTAGTCATTTTCCTTCACCTGTGCTGCCATCCTCTCTCCTAACCACGTACAGGTAGGCCCTGCAGGCCGGGAAGCCCTTCTCCCCAGCAGCCGCCAAAGGAAGCTTGTAAAAGCTCCAGTATTATCCTATCACTCCCCTTCTTAAAGTGTACCTTGTTTTTAGGATAAAATTCAAATTGTTTTGCATGGCCACTGCCTGCCTTTCCAGTTTCACTACTTTCCCTTCAGTTCTTCAACTTAGCCAGCTCTTGCCTCCTCCAGACCTTCACCTGCCCCAAAACACATCCACAGTAGCCTCTTTGCCTGGACTGTTCTGCTGGATGTCACTTCCCCTGGAGTGTCTTCCTTGCGAACACTAAACAGGATTAATTTTTGTTAATCCTTTGTTAAATATTCCTGTGATACCAGCTGCAGGCCTTGGGAAAGTTGCATGCCCCCTCTGTACCTCGTACTGTTTAGGATTGAGGTAAAGATCGAAAGAGTTAATATACATAAGGTGCCTAGGACATTGCCTGGCGACTGATGAGTGCTGTGTACGTGTTATCCATTACTGTTCCCCTCTATTTTTCTTCTTAATGAAAATCACAATTCACTTCAGTTCACTTCAGTTCAGTCGCTCAGTTGTGCCCAACTCTGCGACACCATGAATCGCAGCAGGCCAGGCCTCCCAGTCCATCACCAACTCCTGGATTTCACCCAAACTCACGTCCATCAAGTCGGTGATGCCATCCAGCCATCTCATCCTCTGTTGTCCCCTTCTCCTCCTGCCCCCAATCCCTCCCAGCATCAAAGTCTTTTCCAATTAATCAACTCTTTGCATGAGGTGGCCAAAGTACTGGAGTTTCAGCATCAGTCCTTCCAATGAACACCCAGGACTGATCTCCTTTAAGATGGACTGGTTGGATCTCCTTGCAGACCAAGGGACTCTCAAGAGTCTTCTCCAACACCACAGTTCAAAAGCATCAATTCTTAGGCCCTCAGCTTTCTTCACAGTCCAACTCTCACATCCATACATGACCACAGGAAAAACCATAGCCTTGACTAGACAGACCTTAGGTCGGCAAAGTAATGTCTCTGCTTTTGAATATGCTATCTAGGTTGGTCATAACTTTCCTTCCAAGGAATAAGCGTCTTTTAATTTCATGGCTGCAATCACCATCTGCAGTGATTTTGGAGCCCCAAACAAATAAAGTCTGACACTGTTTCCACTGTTTCCCCATCTAGTTCCCATGAAGTGATGGGACCGGATGCCATGATCTTTGTTTTCTGAATGTTGAGCTTTAAGCCAACTTTTTCACTCTCCTCTTTCACTTTCATCAAGAGGCTTCTCAGTTCCTCTTCACTTTCTGCCATAAGGGTGGTGTCTTCTGTATATCTGAGGTTATTGATATTTCTGCTGGCAATCTTGATTCCAGCTTGTGCTTCTTCCAGCCCAGCATTTCTCATGATGTACTCTACATGTAAGTTAAATAAGCAGGGGGACAATATACAGCCCTGACGTACTCCTTTTCCTATTTGGAACCAGTCTGCTGTTCCATGCCCAGTTCTAACTGTTGCTTCCTGACCTGCATATAGGTTTCTCAAGAAGCAGGTCAGGTGCCCTGGTATTCCCATCTCTCAGAATTTTCCACAGTTTATTGTGATCCACACAGTCAAAGGCTTTGGCATAGTCAATAAAGCAGAAATAGATGTTTTTCTGGAACTCTCTTGCTTTTTCCATGATCCAGCAGACGTTGGCAATTTGATCTCTGGTTCCTCTGCCTTTTCTAAAACCAGCTTGAACATCAGGAAGTTCACGGTTCACGTATTGCTGAAGCCTGGCTTGGAGAATTTTGAGCGTTACTTTCCTAGTGTGTGAGATGAGCGCAATTGTGCAGTAGTTTGAGCATTCTTTGGCATTGCGTTTCTTTGGGATTGGAATGAAAACTGACCTTTTCCAGTCCTGTGGCCACTGCTGAGTTTTCCAAATTTGCTGGCATATTGGGTGCAAGACTTTCACAGCATCATCTTTCAGGATTTGAAATAGCTCAACTGGAATTCCATCACCTCCACTAGCTTTGTTCATAGTGATGCTTTCTAAGGCCCACTTAACTTCACATTCCAGCATGTCTGGCTCTAGGTGAGTGATCACACCATCGTGATTATCTTGGTCATGAAGATCTTTTTTGTACAGCTCTTCTGTGTATTCTTGCCACCTCTTCTTCATATCTTCTGCTCCAATTACAGTTCAACAAGTATGTGTTTAACTGTCCATTGATTTAGTGTTTGTCTCCCCCTTTATTGATATAAGGTGCATTTAGGGATTAAATAACACATCCTCCTCTAAAGCCTCCCTTCCCCCTTTCCTTACTCCAGTGTCATTTGTTAGAAGGAAGCCAAAGCAGCTGTGTGCCCCATAGCTATGGTCCCAAAACTCTTGTTTGTTAGAGACCCTTGACATTTGGATATGAAATCTTTTGTGACCAAAATAGTCAAAGTCAAGAGAGTTAAGCCCACTACATGGTCTGTTCTGTTTATATGTTCATTTATTTCTCTAAGTAATGTTTGCTGAGCAACTATTGTGTATCTGCACTGTGGTCTGTGCTGGGGTGCAGCAGTGAGCAAAACAGGTCTGAGGTCCTTGTTTCCATGGAGCCTAGATTTCAAGGAGACAGACAAAAGTCAGGCTAACAGGTAAGATGGAATGTCCCAGGATTAGGGCAACTAAAGAAAATAATGGAAATTGGAAATAACTTGGGAGGGGTCCACTTTGGAGAGGGCAGTCTGGGGAGCTTACATCTGAACTAGGAGAGAAGATGAGGGTGCTGGAAAGAAAGAGCATTCCTGACACAGAAAGCAGTGTGTGCAAAGGTCCTAAGGCAAGAATGAACTAGCAGGGCACAGGAACTGATAAAAGCTGAAACAGAGAGGAGTCAGAGGTAAAGCTGGAGATATAGCCATCATGGGCAGCCAAATCAGTCTGAGTTTTATAGATGAAAGTAAGGAGTTTGGATATTGTTAAAAGTGAAACCAAAAGACAGTAAAAGAAATTTACCAGGTTAAGTGATGTGATCAGATTTGGAGGAGCACTGTTGCGGCTGTGTGGACTGTGCTTAGAGGGACAGAAGGGACAGGGACTGCCACCATGATCTGCTCAAGCAGGGTTTGGAGTCTGCAGACCAGGAAGAAATACATTTTGAATTTATTAGCATAAAGATGAATTTCGGATCCAGGAAGATGAGTGAAATAACCTATGGAGGGGGTATACAAACTACCGCTGACTTTGTGGCACACGTTTATCTTTCATCTCTTTGTCTGCACTGGGTCCTCACGGCAGCACAGCAGGCGTCTCTAGTTGCATGTTTCAGGCTTAGTTACCCCTCAGCATGTAGGATCTTAGTTCCCCAGGCAGGGATCGAACCTGAGTCCCTTGCATTGGAAGGCAGATTCTTAACCACCAGACCACCGGGGTTATTTATTTTTCAACAGTCCCACATTTATTTTTCAACAGTTCTGGAAATCTGAAGTTCAAAATCAGTTTCACTGCAATAAAGTCAAGGTGCCAGCAGGCCTCCAGAGGTTCGAGGGGAGAATCCGGTCCTTTGCCTTTTCCAGCCTTGAGAAAGCATTCGTGCATCTCCAAAGCCAGCAGCATAGCACCTTCCTTCATGTGTCCCATAGCTCCCTTGTCTTTTTTTATACAAACACCGTGCTTGCATGCATACTCAGTCACTCTTTTGTGTCCAACTCTTCCCAACCCCATGGACTGTGGCCCGTCAGGCTCCTCTGTCCATGGGATTTCCCAGGCAAGAATACTGGAGTGGGTTGCCACATTTCCTCTTTCAGGGGATCTTCCTGATCCCAGGGATCAAACCCATGTCTCTGCATCAGCAGGCAGATTATTTACCACTGTGCCACCTGGGAAGCCCCATAAGAACACTGGTTACATTTAGGGCCAATCTGGGTAATCCGATATAAACTTCCTATCTCAAGATTTGTAACAATCATAGCTGCAAAGTCTTTGCTGTACACGATAACATTCACAGGTTCAGGGAGTGGGACCTGGAATCTTTGGCTATACTATTCAGCCCACCCCAGAGGGCCGAACGAAGAAAAGGGCCCAGTTCAAGTCGGGAGGTCAAAGAGGGGAGAAGGAACTCTCAAGAGACTGAAAGGAAATAGCTGCTGAGGAAGAAGAAAGGTTGGCAGGCCATGTTATGGAACCAGGGAACTAGAGGGTATGCAGAAGGACGGAGCTGCCAAGTGTTACTGAGAGGTTACATAAGATAAAGACTGGGAAAAGGCCAAAAAACGTGGAATCATTTCCATTATCATTATAGTCATGATGGTTTTGATAACAGCAGACTGGGGTGCAGAGTTGGGCAGGGCCCTCTGGAAGGGAAACCTTTGGAACGGGTGGAGGCATGCATCAGGTGAGGAGACAGAGAGAGACAAGTGTGGACAGCACTTTCAGTTCTGCTATCAAGGGAACAGAGGACCTGTGTTGGAGCAGGTTATGGAGTTAAAGACAGTGACTGTTTGTTTGCTATCTGTTTTTAATGGAAGGTATTACTGATAACTTTGTGCAGGAGGGAAAACAGATGACTGAGGTAATTAAGTTCTTGAGAAAGCAAGAAGGGATGCAGTCTCCAGAGTCCAGGGAGAGACTGGCCCTGCCAGGATCAGGCACACATCTTCTGTTGTAACAAGAGGAAAAGACATGTATAAATGTGATTGATTTTCTCAGCAGAGTGAGGCTGAACATGAAGAAGTGGGGTACCTCTGAGAAAACAATACTTGGTGAGAGTTGTGTTATCTGTCGGCTTCCCAGGTGGTTCAATGGTACAGATTCTGCCTGTCAATGCAGGAGAAACGGGTTTAATCCCTGAGTTGGGAAGACCCCTTGCAGTAGGAAATGGCAACCCACTCCAGTATTTTTGCTTGAAATTCCATGGACAGAGGAGGCTGGCGGGCTACATTCCATGCGGTTGTAAAAGAGTCAGATACAACCTAACAACTAAACAACAACAACATTATCTGTATACATATATTGTCACTTTGTTTCATTTCCTCTAACGAGTATAACTAGGATAGTTGCTAAATATCTAAAAAATAATTCTCCTTTAACTAACCGCCTGCTCCAGGTAAAAAATTTACCTATTACTAGACCTCAGGTAAGGCGTTGGAAAAAAAATGTAAATAGCTATCTTTATGATACATGAAACTTTATTAAAAAGAGAAATGGTATAATCAAACTAATTTGTGGTTTCATTTTCATTAAAAAAAAAAAAAACTCAGCTAAGAGAAAAGGAAAAGACAACTAAATAATTTGTTTTCTAGGTCAGTTATAAATAAGGCATTTATCATGATTAATATTATGAAATTATATAGCCTACACATGTCTGAAAACTGTAAGCACATACTAAAAATCACATTATCAGTGGTTAGCAGTCTGGAATTCAGATCCTTGGGTATCATATTTGATATGACATTCAAGCAAACCATGAACAGAACTATTAGCATTTGCATCCTGTTTGTGTAAGACTATAGCTTCTATCAAATTACCCATTTCCCTTCACCAAGATGAAGATGAGACAGTATGAAAGATACCTCCACCAGTATTTGTTAGGTCCTACTTATTCACTTGGACAGCCCCGTAACACACCGCTAAGGCAGATGTACTAACAGCCCCCATCTCGCAGCAGCAGCCTGGGCTAAGGGCAATTTCTCAGTCTAGTAATAAACAATGTTACTTTTATCAATCTTACAACTAGAGCTGAGGCATACATATAGAGAGTATGGCTTGCCTCTTAATGGGTTGAGTTTAGTTGTTCAATATTTTATTTGGCATTTGAGACTTGAAAATTATAAAAATATATCTCAAAGTTGATTTATTGATTTAAAAATTTTCTACTGGGACTCTTTTATTAGCCTTTTCTTTCCTCTTCCCATCAAAGACTATGTCTTTCTCCTCCCAGCCAGTCAGCTGCATTGATGAATTCCTTCTGGTGTTTTTCATATGATGACACTGTCTTTATTTCACAAATGATGGAGCCTGGGAAAGATCCTCCTAACAGTGAAAAATCAGACTCAAGAGTCAAGGCCAGGCTTGCTTCCTGCAAAGTTTCCCTCCCACCAAGTTTTCCTCCCCTTGGAAGCTTCCACTAAACTCTCAGGGAGTGTCTTGATTCACAGTGGGAGAACCTAGCCTGCTATTTCATATTCCAGCCCTCCACATTCTGAAATACAATTTCTTTGATTGATTTTTGAAAATACAAACATTGCCACAGAAACATATTGCAAAAAGCGTATAAATGAAGTGAGGTGTAAACATTCAACTCAATGTAAACATTCAAGTATCTCTACAGGTTTGCATAAAAATAGTATTTTTTTTAAATGCATATAACTTTGCTTCTTGTAGCAAACAGTGCACAGGCTATTTATATTAAAAGGGAAAAGGCCAGGGGAGCTGGCTAAAGCCTCCAAAAAAGTCACTGGATCAAATTTTATCAGCAGATACTGATTTAGACATTTTCAGGGACACCCCAGAAAGTTATTTTTCCTGGAACCACTAAAGGAAGCATCTTCCATAACAGAGATGAAAAATCAGTGCCATTCCAGTTAGATGTCTGAGGCAGCGTAACTCTTTCCCGAAACTGTCCATCTACAGAGACTTTGATAGTAAGGAAGCACTGTCTAATCTAATTATGAAAGATGGAAAACAAAGGTATCTTTCAGAGGGTCTTCGCACTTCGACGAGCTCGTTCAGAGAACAGACTGGGTCTGCTTTCTCAGTCACGCCCACTCTTCTATTTCTATTTTATACCTGAGGATTATTCACAGCCCCTTTAAAAATAAAGAAAGAAAAGCACATTGCTTTGAATGTGTTCCGGACGATCGGAGCCTGACCCGGGAAGCGGCGGCAGGGTCCTCGGGGAGCGGTGCCCTGTTCCGTCTCCCTGCCGAGGACGCGGGGGTCACAGGGCGTCGGTGGGGAGCGCGCAGGACTGGACCTCCTGGTACGCCGCCCGCGGCCTCGCGGAGCACAGCTTGAGCGAGAGGACCACCGAGAGGGCCAGAAGGAGGAGGCCGAGGACGAAGAGGATGACCAAGGCTGCCCGTGCTCCTCTGGGATCCAGACTCCGGCCAAAGAAGGAGAGCTGCTCCTCGCCGGGTTCTGTGCAAAAGAAACGCGAACCGTCAGGCCACTTTCCCTGCGAAGTGAATCCCGACCGTTGACTACAGGGTCCGGGCGGGCATCGTTACCGTTAGAGGGCGCGGATCCGGATGCACCTCCGGAAGGAGACTTGGTGGAGTATGGAATCCTATTGTCTAGACAAAGAAGACAATGTGATGGTTTATAAACAATAGAAGCAGATTCTTTTCACTACATGAGTTGTTTTAAGTCATTTCACCAACGAAGACTTGATCCTATCAGTATCTGTAAGTCTTTGTTGGATAGTCACTGTGCCTATTTCGTGCCAGCATACATGCTGTTCTTACCCCATATCCACCCGTGGAACCTGGGTTCATGTCCCCCAACCTGTTAATCATTGCCCCCTGCTGCTGTCACTGAACCCTGTACCCTGCACTTTATCTTGGCATATATCATAGTCTACTACAGTTACATGTCTGTCTCTCTTACTTGACTCTGAGCTCCTTGGAGGCCTTCATGCTTCCTGTTTTCAAAGTCTGCAGGAAGCCTGGTACTATCAGCTGGCATCACAGACAGAAAACAGTACCTATGTTTCGAAGGACTGTGTAGGTTGTCTCCATGCCAGCGTGAATGTGGTCAGACACGTGACAATGTAACAACCACGTCCCTGGGTGATCTGCAAACAGCTCAATGGTTTGGAATGTCCCGGGAAAGAGGTCATATACATCTTCTCGGTAAGATTTACCTATCTACAGGTAGAAGGAAATAATAAAGATAAGAACAGAAATCAATTAAATGAAGAATAGAAACATAATAAAGATAAAGAAATCAAAAGCTGGTTCTTTGAACAAATCAGTAAAATTGATGAACTGTATGGAAACCAACCTGTGATGGTCCCTGTCTCCTGGTACTCAGTACCTTGGTAGTCCCCTCTCACACTACTGTCTGGCAGTTGGTCCTTGAAGCCACCAGCATATGGCAGAAGCAAATAGCCTTCTGCTTCCCTTTCTCTCTCTCCCACTGGATTACTCACTCTAGGGAAGTCATGGTAAAGAACTGAAGCCTCTGGCCCATAGTCCTATGAGTGAGCTTGGAAATGGATCCTCCAGCTGCTGTCAGACCTGACTGCAACTCCAGTTGACATCTTGATTGTACCCTCACAAGAGATGCTGAATCAGAATCAATGAACTAAACTCTTTCCAGCCTAACCCAGAGAGATTGTAAGATAATAAGAGTGTTGCTTTAGGGCACTACATCTTAGGGTGAATTTGTCATGCAGCAAAACTCTAGACAAACTGAGAGAGGAAAAAAAAAACACATATTACAAATACCAGGGATAAAAAGGGATCTATCACTAAGAATTTATAGACATTAAAAAGGATAGTAAAGGAATGTTATGAACAACTATCCATGAATTCTACAACTTTGGAGATTTACAGATGGCAGATGATAGAGAAGCATATGAAAAGATGCTCAATATCATTAGCCATTAGGAAAATGCAAACGAAAAACAATGAGATACCAATATATATATTGGGTTGGCCAAAAAGTTCATTCAGGTTCCATAAGCTAGTATTGAACAACGTGAACAACTTTGTGGTCAACCCAATGCTTAAATGGATGGCTAAGAAAAAATAAGAATGAAAGATAGCCAGTGTTCATGTGGATGTGGAAAAGTGGTACCCTCATACATGTCTGGTAGGAGAGAAAAGTATATTGTCTCTCTGGAACACAGTTTGGAAGTTTTCTTGAAGTTAATCATATATGTACCACCTGGCTTGGTGGCTCAGTGGTAAAGAATCCACCTGCCAATGCAGGAGACATGAGTTCAATCCCTGGGTCAGGAAGATTCCCTGAAGAAAGAAATGGCAACCCACTCAAGTATTCTTGCCTGGAGAATTCTATGGACAGAGGAGTCTTGCAGGATACAGTCCACAGGGTTGCAAAGAGTGAAATACAACTTAGCAACTTAACAACAACAACTAGCAATCTACCCCCTAGGTATTTTCTCAAGGGAAAGGAAAAACTTATGTTCACATGAAAGCATGTTCACAAATGTTTATAATGACTTTATTTTTAGTAACCCCAAACTGGAAACAACCCAAATGTCCCTCAACAGGGGAAGAAATAAACAAACTGCAATACATTCATATAATGGAATACTGTTCAACAACGGGATGGAACAAACTGCTTATACAACGTGGTGGATGCACTTTAAATGAGAATATAAAATGAAACAAGCCAGATTAATAATGCTATAGGCTGTATGATTTCATTTATAAGACACTTCAGAAAAGGCAAAACTATAGAGACAAAAACAGATCAGTGGTTGCCAGGGGTTAAACATGGGAAAGGATTTGACTCTAGAAGGTGCAAAGGGGACATTTTATGGGTTGATGGAGGTGTTCTATATTTTGATTAGGGTTGGTTACACCACTGTATGTGCTTATCACAACAGAAGTGTATACTAAACAGGGTGAGTTTTGTTGTTGTCATTTAGTCACTAAGTTATGTTCTACTCTTTGCAACCCCATGGACTGTATGTAGCCAGCCAGGCTCCTCTGTCCATGGGATTTCCCAGGCAAGAATATTGGAGAGGGTTACCATTTCTTTCTCCAGGGTATCTTCCCAACCCAGGGATCAAACCCATGTCTCTTGCGTTGGTAGCTGGGTTCTTTACTGCTGAGGCACCAGGGAAGCCCCAGGGTACATTCTACTCAGTGTAAATTATACCTTAGTTTGAAATATTTATGTATATAATAATTTATATGTATATAAAATAATTTTGTTTTTATAAATGTTATATATTGTAATATAATTTTTAAAATGTGGATTAAAACAGCCAAATTCTGAAAAGCATCATAGGCATTTAATACGTGAAACTTAATTTAATACATGAAACAATATAATCACTGTTTGGTTAGTACTTTCTATCTTAAACTGTGTTGAATAAATATACTGAGGGGAGAGAATATTAGATGTTTCATTAGTTACTATTTATTTCCGTGTGACTGGAAATGGAGCAGTGCAGGTTTTCCTTGCAGATTAGACATGATTGTTCATTTCTGTCTACTTCCTTGTAGACTGCACAGCACCTGAGATGACAGACTTTTGGACCTTATCCCAGGGATTCTGATTTATCAGGTCTGGGGTGGAGCCTGGCAATCTGTCCCCTAAACTGCTCCACAGGTGAGTCACCACTCAGATAGCACAGCTTGATGCTTGAAAGGCAGGAGGCCGCATGTGGTAGAGTCCAGTCCACTAGGGCAAAAGTCAAGGTAACATTTCGGACCCAAGACAAAGCTTGAAATATCTCATTTACTAGAGAGAGCTATTCTGTTGGCTAAGCACATAGAAAAGAAACAGGAGAGGAAAAGGGAAAGAAAAAAGAGAAAAGCAAAAAGGGAAAGGGACAAAATACTATGGATGCCTTCATTTGCAATATTAATAGCGTACTCCAGAGTGGTTGGAATTATCCCCATTGGTCTGCCATCTATGGTGTCGCACAGAGTCAGACACAAATGAAGCGACTTAGCAGCAGCAGCAACTGATAAGAAAACTCTCATCTGAAGCTCAGAGAGGTTTTTTTTTTTTAAGCACAATAAAATACATATTAAGAAATATTTGTCAGGAGAAGGACATAATCATATTTCTCTGTTCCATTCTCTAGCATTCACTACCACCCTTTGTGGCTTGTGAAAGCCTTATTGTCAAAAAAAACTTAATTTCACAATGGAAATATATTGAATCTGTTAATTCAATGTCTTCCCCAAAGCATTTCTCTTACACGAACCTTGAAAAGAAAGCTCTCAGCATGATAATGAATGGTGTGTATGTCCACTTCGTCTCCTACTCCTAACAGGTACCAGTTGGTCATTGTATCTTCATTCATGACGAGTCCATGAAGATTCCCAAAAATCTTCCCATTAATAGCTAAGAAGGTAAAAGAAAACAGCCTCCTGTTAGTGATGATTACTTAATCTGGTTTTAGAAACAATTCAAGAAGATCTTTATGTCACCAATATTTTCATTTGCCTGATAAACATGTAACCATCCCACTCACACTTACCAATGGCCCCACCATTTTAGACCCAAAATTCAGATTAGTAAGAAATCTTTATAAAAGAGAGCCAGAAAAGAGAAATAGAAGTTTGTTTTTAAAAGCTTTCTCTTGGGTAGCAGTACATGTTGGTTGGTTGGTTTTTTATTTGAAATATTCTTTTTATGGAGTGGATTACAGACTCATGCATGGGGCCACCAGATTTACACCATTCTACAGCTGAGTGAACACAAGCATGGAGAATCAAGTTTATATAAATCAAAACTTAACCAACTAAAAGGTTCAATTAATACTTCATTTTCTGAGAACTAGCTTGGGGCAAGTTGCTAAACTTGACTAAATCTGCAAGAGAAGGAAAGGTTCCCAGAGAAGGAAAGGTTCCCACAGGCCTGAGCCCATGATCTAACAATGACCAAAGCAAGCTCAAGCTAGGCTGACATGATAGATAGGGACTTCACTCCTCTGTTTTCTATGAACTTTTTATTCTGTGCATCATGACACAGCCAAATGAGTTGCATTCACTAAAAGGAGAGAGCCTAAGAAAATTTGCACAGAGGGAGGCAAAATTGTAGGAGAGAGAGTAGCTGAATCAGGAATCAGATTGCTATATTCTAATCAATGTTAGCAATTAACTAGCTTTCTTATCTTGGGCAGGACCTATCTTTTTGCACACTGTTGGTCAAAAGTAGATCTTGGTGATAGAGTATAGATATGTCAATTAGAACACATTACTTCCACCTAAAAACCAGGAAATACCTTAAATTTCAAAGAATTAAATAACAGACACATTAAAACAGAAATTTGGTGATAGTGTTTCATGTTCCAGAGACAGTTAAACCAGGCCCTTAAATTTGATCAAGTACAGGTTATCCTGTATTCTTATAGAAGTATACCAATAAGTGATCATTCATCTCCTAGGAATTACTTTACAGTCTTATGGTTTAGGGATCCCAGCATTCAGAGACACAGCTGCCTAAACAGATGGTCTGGAACCTCACTGGACCTTGCTGGCAGCCAGTCAGTGGCTTGGCTGGTTCCCTCTGAAGGAAAGCTTTGGAGGACTTTCTTCTGTCAAGGTGCCCGTGGGAATGGAGAAGGGCTCAGAGAAGGAGGCTGGGACCTTCCACAGATTTCTATGGACTTATCTCAACAAGGGTCTCCTTTTTAAACCTCTGATATACCATGCATTTTGTTGCTCTCCTCAAAATCATCAGAGGGCTTAAAATCTCGCGGATCTTTATTAAGATACTTCTTAATATTGTCATCCAGATACCAGGATTCATTCTCATTAAATACCAAAAACAAGAGAGCAAATTCATAATCAACGTCACTTCTTCTTCCCTTTTCATTCAACACTCCTTCTCTGCATGTAATCAGAGGACCCACCAAACCACTGTATGTATCCTGAAAGAAAAATAAACTAAATTAGAAAAGCTTTAAATAATTTAATAACACAGATTAGTTGCTTGTAAGAGTCATTGCAAAAAGACTAAAAGACAATTGACCGTGAAATAAGTACTAAGAAACCCTGAAGAATCAGGGCGATCTTTGCTAAAATTTAAGATTATTTCTAAAAATTTGCTAAGAGTGAGCTTTATGAGGGCTGAGGCTGTGTTCTTCACTCATTGTTGAGTCTCCAGAGCCCGGCTGTCTACTTCATAGAAGGTGTGCAATAGGTATTTGTTGAATAAATGAATGCTCATTTCTGTTTTCCTGTGTGTTTTTCAAGTGAGACTATATTTTTTAATTGAAGTATAGTGGATTTACAATGTTGTATTAGTTTCAGATGTGCAACAAAGTGATTCAGTAATGCATACATATATACATATATATATATATAAAATTTTACAGATTCTTTTCCATTATCAGTTACTACAAGATATTGAATATAGTTCCCTGTGCTATACAGTAAGTCCTTGTTGTTTATCTATTTTGTGTGTGGTGGTGGTGTGTGCTCAGTTGTGTCCAACTCTGTGACCCCACGGACTGTAGTCCACCAGCCTCCTCTGTCTATGGGATTTTCCAGGCAAGAATACTGGAGTGGGTTGCCAATTCCTTCTCCAATTTTGTATGCAGTGTGTATCTATTAATCCCAAACTCCTAATTTATCCCCCACCCCTCATTTTCTTCTTTGGTAACCATAAATTTGTTTTCT
The DNA here is from genome assembly GCF_014754425.2 of Oryx dammah. Lineage (NCBI taxonomy): Eukaryota > Metazoa > Chordata > Mammalia > Artiodactyla > Bovidae > Oryx > Oryx dammah. Next base: position 208,016 of record NW_024070199.1, read on the forward strand.
ATGTCTGTAAGCATATTTCTGTTTTGTAAGTAAGTTCATTTGTATCATTTTTTTAGATTCCACATATAAGTGATTTCATACAATCTTTGTCTTTGACTGACTTAGTGTAATCATCTCTAGTTCCATCTATTTTTCTGCAAATGGTATTATTTCATTTTTTTAATGGCTGAGTAATATTCAGACATTGAGTGTGTGTGTGTTTACCATGTTCTTTACCCATTCATCCATTCATCTGTCACTGGACATTTAGGTTGCTTCCCTTTTTGTTTATTACAAATAGTGCTGCTATGAACATTGCACTTATCTTTTTGAATTATGGTTTTCTCTGGCTTATATGCCCAGAAATAGGATTGCTGGGTCATATGCTAACTCTGTTTTTAGTTTTTTAGGAAACCTCCATCCTGCTCTCCAAAATGGCTGTACCAATTCACGTTCCCACCAACAGTGTAGGAGGGTTTCCTGTTTTCCACACCCTCTCCAGCATTTATTATTCGTAGATTTTTTGATGATGGCCATTCTGTCCAGTGTGAGGTGATACCCAAGTGGGATTGTATTTATAACTATATACAAATGCTTCTATTCCATTTTCTATGGGCAAAGTTTTCTTGAGAACTGATATGAGCCGGTGAATGATTTCATATCAAGTTATTCAGCCCTGAGCTTTCTTTTGAACTCCCACATTTCCATCTGCCTATTTAAATATTCTACCTGGATGCCTCCTGCAACAATTCAATCTGCTAATAAGCCTTGCTAAGGTGAGTTTTAGTATTTCCCTCAAACCCTTTCCTTCTCCTGAATTCTCTATTTCTGTTAGTAGCACTATGATATTCCCTGTCACTTAGGTCAGAAAAGTCGATTGTCAGTGTTTAATTCCTCATCTTCCTCACTTTGTCCCATGTTGTGTATGTGTGTGTGCTCAGTTGCTAAATGATGTTGGACTCTTTGCAGCATTATGGACTGCAGCCACCAGGCTCCTCTGTCCAGGGAATTTTCCAGACGAGAGTACTGGAGTGGGTCGGCATTTCCTCCGCCAGGGGTCATCCCATCTCATTTGCTATCAAATCTTACATTTTTTTCCCCTTCACAGAGTCTGTTCTGTGACTTTCTCTTCATTCTATCCACCATCCTTCTAGTGTAAGATCATTTTGGTTTTGGGCCCCACCCTGCAGCCTGTGGGATATTATCTCTTGGACCAGGGATCAAACATGGCCTAGAAAAGTCACCAGATTCAGAATTGTGATATAATTATGGATGTGCCCATGTATTATTTCCCCCAAAGATGATGCATTCCTTCAAGACAAGAATATTTTCAGCCCTCATAGGACTTGGTGAGGTCATTTGCACATCACAATGGCTCAATAAATATTTGTTGGGATGCACAAAGCAATCAACAAAAAATGTGGACTTCTCATGATTCTACTTTGTTTTGTTTTTTTTTTTTTTTCAAGTGTCTGGTATGTTTCCCCTGAACTCTTGTGCTGTCCAGTACACTTCAAAGACACTAATTATATCAGATATGACCTTAGTTTGGACTTCAATTATGATATATAATTCAAGACTACATGTTTTACACATATATATCTGACTCAAGTTCAATACTGAATCCTTGCCTTTAATTTCTAAGTAAAGTTAGCCTATTTATCATTCAAATAGTTTGTAGTTTCAGTTACTAAGTTTTTGTGGAGTGTGTTTTCTTTCCTGAGCCCTGATGGTACTGGTAAGGATTTTAAAATTGGGTAACATCATAAACCATGTTAAAAATTAAAATATATATTTATTTTTCGGTTATCTAATTTACATATCTTCTCTTGCTTCAAACTTCCTTATAAGTTCTAAATTTAGTAATATGAGATCTTATTTTTTTCCCCTACACTTTAGATCAAGGGCCAGCAAACTTTGTTTTTGTAAAGTACCATATAGCAAGTGTCTCCACTTGTGGCTCAGATGGTAAAGCATCCGCCTGCAATGAGGGAGATCTGGGTTGAGACGATCCCCTGGAGAAGGGAAAGGCTACCCACTCCAGTTTCTGGCCTGGAGAATTCCATAGACTGTATAGTCCATGGGGTCACAAAGAGTCAGACACGACTGAGCAACTTTCACTTCACTTCACTTCACATAGCAAGAATTTTTTTTTAATTTGTGAATCATACCATTTCCATCACAGCTACTCAACTTCATCATCAATAATGCAAACAAATTGGCATGGCCATAGTTTGAGACCCCTGCTTGAAACCAATACACCTCTTCATATATACCCACCGTAATTGTGATAACTTGAATGGTCAACTGAAAACCATATCACTTTGAGCATTTTGGTGGCTCTTTCCACCTTACCTTCACAAAGTTTACTGTTGAATAGTAAACCCATGGAATACAATTTGGGTCAGATGGCCCTGGACCAGACCTTTTAGGGACATTCCATCTGTAGGTTTTTATTTCTCCTGAAACAAGAAATAGAAAAAAAAATTTAATTATGTGATCTCTGTTCCAGACAATTTACCTGAAGAAATACAAATAGATTATTTGTATATTTTGATTAAAGTTAGTGCTGGGGAGAATTACCCATTCAATAGAAATGCTCCTGTTAAACTCATACCTTGACTTTCTGCAGGTTCACCATGACAGATTTTCATTTCAGCCTATAGCCTTCCATCCTAGTTTGATGGGTTTTCTCCTCAGATTTTGTATCTCCTTCCCAAGAGTTATGCTTGAGCACACTAGAGTTGCCGTGGGCCTCAGCCTTGGCCTCTTGTGGAATCACCAGGGAGCTTTGTAAACCCTCACTGCTCAGACCTCATCCCAAACCAATGAAATTAGAATATCTGCAATCTATTATTGGTATACAAATGCATTCCTTAAACTTCTCAGGCAATTCTAATCTTCAGGCAAGTTAGATCTAGCTGGAACCAGAGAGACTCAGAGAGGCCTAGTTTCAAATTTCAACCCTAATGACTTGATTCCACTCAACCTTTGAAAAGCTACTTTACCTCACTGACCTTTGAAAAGTGATGGCTTCCCTGGTATCTCAGATGGTCATGAATCTGCCTGCAAATCAGGAGACCTGGGTTTGGTCCCTGGATAGGAAAGATCCCCTGGAGAAGGGAATGGCTACCCACTCCAGACCAATGCCTGGTTTTCACTTAGCTTTTGACAAGCTACTTAACCTTCACAGAACTTTTGTTTTCTTATTTGTAAAGTGGATTAGTCAACACAGTTTTCAAACTGTTGTGAGGATTAAATGAAATAAAATATCTAGGAAAGTGCCTCACACTGAGGTCAGTCAATAATAGTTAATTTGTATATGTGTGCATGCTAAGTCGCTTCAGTTGTGTCCGACTCTGTGCAACCCAGTAGACTACAGCCCACCAGGTTCCTCTGTCCATGGGAATTCTCCAGGTAAGAATACTGCAGTGGGTTGCCATGCCCTCCTCCAAGGGATCTTCCTGACCCTGGGATCAAATCCATGTCTCTATGTCTCCTGCACTGGCAGGCGGGTTATTTACTGCTAGTGCCACCCGGGAAACCCCTAAATGTTAATTGCTCAATCATGTCCGACTCTTTGCAACTCCATGGACTGTAGCCCACCAGGCTCCTTTGTCCATGGAATTCTCCAGGCAAGAACACTGAAGTAGATTGTCATGCCCTTCTCCAGGGGATCTTTCCAGCCCAGGGATTGAACCTAAGTCTCCCATGTTTCAGGCTGATTCTTTACCATCTGAGCCACCATGCAAGAGTTAGTTTGTATGTAAACTAGCAACAAATGGGTGCACTCCCTCTGGTCAGGCCCCATATCTGTGAATCCCCTGCAACTGGCCCAGAGCCTTGCAGAGGAACCATATATTACTCATGACTTATCAAGATAATCACATTGTAAAAGGCTCATTTAAATTATCTCCTTTTGAACTATCTGAGTCCCATCCTCACCCTATAAGGACAAACAATTTTCAGCTGAATCTGAGTCACAAAGCAAACAAAAGTAATGAAGACTTGCATGAAACTTTGGTCTGTGCTTGTTCATGAAGCAGTTGGTTAGCAATATCATCTTAGGTCTAGTTTCCATGATTTACCCCATGCCTTGGTAATCACAAAATAAACAGCTGATATTTACCTTTCTAAATGAAAGTGACTACTGGTGTGGGGTTATTAAAGTTGAAACAATCCATTGTCTACCCACCTGGAAGCCAAGTTCTCAACAAAAAGAGGATGCTCAGTAAATGTTTGTTGAGTGATATAATGAAAAGAAGATGAAGAAAATGGAGGAAGGAGAGAAGAAGGAGAGAGGAAATCTGAGGGGGCTTCAGTTCAGTCATGTCCGACTCTTTGTGAACCATGGACTGCAGCATGCCAGGCCTCCCTGTCTATCACCAACTCCATGAGTTCACTCAAACTCATGTCCATCTAGTCGGTGATGCCATCCAACCATCTCATCCTCCGTCATCCCCTTCTCCTCCCGCCTTCAATCATTCCCAGCATCAGGGTCTTTTCGAATGAGTCAGCTCTTCGCATCAGCTGGCCAAAGTATTGGAGTTTCAGCTTCAGCATCAGTCCTTCCAATGAATATTCAGGACTGAAATCCTTTAGGATGGACTGGTTGGATCTCCTTGCAGTCCAAAGGACTCCCAAGAGTCTTCTCCAATACCACAGTTCAAAAGCATCAATTCTTTGGTGCTCAGGTTTCTTAATGATCCAACACTCACATCCATACATGACTACTGAAAAACCATAGCCTTGACTAGACGGACTTTTGTCGGCAAAGTAATGTCTCTGCTTTTTAGTGTGCTGTCTAAGTTGGTTATGGCTTTTCTTCCAAGGAGCAAGTGTCTTTTAATTTCATGGCTGCAGTCACCATCTACAGTGATTCTGGAGCACAAACAAATAAAGTCTTTCACTATTTCCATTGTTCCCCATCTATTTGCCATGAAGTGATGGGACCAGATGCCATGATCTTAGTTTTCTGAATGTTGAATTTTAAGCCTACTTTTTCACTCTCTTCTTTCACTTTCATCCAGAGGCTCTTTAGTTCCTCTTCACTTTCTGCCACAAGGGTGGTGTCATCTGCATATCTGAGGTTATTGATATTTCTCCTGGCAATCTTGATTCTAGCTTGTGCTTCATCCAGCCCAGCATTTTCCATGATACACTCTGCATATAAGTTAAATAAGCAGGATGACAATACACAGCCTTGGCATACACCTTTCCCAGTTTGGAGCCAGTCCAGTGTTCCATGATCAGTTCTAACCATTGTTTCTTAACCTGAATATAGATTTCTCAGGAGGCAGGTAAAGTGGTCTGGTATTCCCATCTCTTTAAGAATTTTCCACAGTTTGGTGTGAGCCACATAGTCAAAGGCTTTAGCATAGTCAATAGAGCAGAAGCAGATGGTTTTCTGAATTCTCTTGCTTTTTCTATAACCCAACGGATGGCAATTTGATCTCCGGTTCCTCTGCCTTTTCTTTTTTTTTCTCTCTCTCTCTCTTTTTTATTTTACTTTACAATTCTGTATTGGTTTTGCCATCCTCTGCCTTTTCTAAATCCAGGTTGAACATCTGGAAGTTCATGGTTCACGTATTGCTGAAGCCTGGCTTGGATAATTTTGAGCGTTACTTTCCTAGTGTGTGAGATGAGTGCAATTGTGCGGCAGTTTGAGCATTCTTTGGCATTGCCTTTCTTTGGGATTCGTATGAAAACTGACCTTTTCCAATCCTGTGGCCACTGCTGAGTTTTCCAAATTTGCTGGCATTACTGAGTGCAGCACTTTCACAGCATCATCTTTTAGGATTTGAAATAGCTCAACTGGAATTTCATCACCTCCACTAGCTTTGTTTATAGTGTTCTTCCTAAGGCCCACTTGACTTTGCATTCCAGGATGTCTGGCTCTAGGTGAGTGATCACATCATCCTGGTCATCTGGGTCATTAAGATCTTTTTTGTATAGTTCTTCTGTGTATTCTTGCCACCTCTTCTTAATATCTTCTGCTTCTGTTAGGTCCATACCATTTCCGTCTTTTATTGGATACCTTTAAAAAAGGTATCCTTTTTTGGTGGGATCCAACATTCTTCTGTCAATGGTTGTTCAGAAGCGAGTTGCAATTTTGGAGTTCTTACAGGAGATTAGTGCAATCCAATCCAAGATGACAGAGTCCTGAGCGAGCTTACTTTTCTTAAAATGCTAACTTGCACTCTTCATCACATGCATGCCTTGATTAAACTTTCTTATCCAACTTGCCTGAACGAAGTTAGTTCCTTGCTCCTACCCCCAATCTCTGGGTTCTTCCAAATCTTTCAGACTTATTTGAGACTCCTGTGGGGATTGAATACCTCTGGCTCTATTTTTAAAAAGAAAAAATGTTCCATTGCCACAATCTATAATCATTTTTCTTCCTATTCTGACAGCCCTCCTATCTAGGACTCTTAGAAGTCCAGTCAGCCTAGAGGAGTGGAGCTGTGTCCCTTGTCACTCTTCACCATCAGAGTACATCCCCCAGGACAGGTCACTCCAGCTTGCCCACAGCCCTACCAGGGCCCCCTCAACCCTCAATGCTTGATAGGCACCTTTCTTCCCCTCTTTGAAGCTGCTTAAACCATCAAAAATAAATATATTTAATAGTTTTTTAACCCATTTTAAACCATTTCCCTCTTCATCAAAGCAAGAAGGGAAGAAGAAAGTACAAAAAAATGTGAAGTAGAAAAGATGATCACATTGCTATTTAAAATACCACCATGAAGATAAAACCATTATTAACATTTTGGCTTATTTCCCTTCTGGTCTTTCTTCTATACTTGATTTTGCTTAACAAGTCTTCCATGTAATTTAAAACTTTTTTTTTCATTAAAACTTGTTCGTTAAATCTTTCTTAAATGTCATTTTATGGCTACACAATGGTCCACTATAAAAATATTCCAAAATTTACTTGTTTTTCTGTATATAGACATTTAGATGTTCATGAAAACTTTCTTGAAGCAGGTTGAAGCAGCTTTTGATACTGGGAGTAGGGAGTGGCAGAAATTGGAATAGTAACCAGTAAAGATTTTCCTTCCCACAACCCCATCCTTGAACAGGTATTTTGCTAACATTTTGATTCATTAGATTGTTTTCTTTTCTTATTTTTTACATCTTTAAATTTTTGATTTAATGATCTTGATTGAAATTGCTATAGCATTGTTACAGTTGTTCTGTTCTTTTGTGTATTCTTGCCACCTCTTCTTAATATCTTCTGCTTCTGTTAGGTCCACACCATTTCTGGAAAAGATCAGTTTTCATTCCAATCCCAAGGAAAGGCAATGTCAAAGAATGCTCAAACTAGCACACAATTGCACTCATCTCACACACTGGCAAAGTAATGCTCAAAATTCTCTAAGCCAGGCTTCAATAGTACATGAACCGAGAAATTCCAGACATTCAAGCTGGATTTAGAAAAGGCAGAGGAACCAGAGATCAAACTGCCAACATCCATCAGATCATCAAAAAAGCAAGAGAGTTCCAGAAAAACATCTACTTCTGCTTTATTGACTCTGCCAAAGCCTTTGACTGTGTGGCTTACACCAAACTGTGGAAAATTCTTAAAGAGATGGGAATGCCAGACCACCTTACCTGCCTCCTGAGAAATATGTATGCAGGTCAGGAAGCAACAGTTGGAACTGGACATGAAACAAGACTGGTTCCAGATCAGGAAAGGAGCACGTCAAGGCTGTGTACTGTCACCCTGCTTATTTAACTTATATGCAGAGTGTATCATGCAAAATTCCAGGCTGGATGAAGCACAAGCCAGGAGAAATATCAATAACATCAGATATGCAGATGACATCACCCATATGACAGAAAGTGAAGAGGAACTAAAGAGCCTCTGGATGAAAGTGAAAGAAGAAAGTGAAAAAGTAGGCTTAAAATTCAACATTCAGAAAACTAAGATCATGGCATCTGGTGCTGCTGCTAAGTTGCTTCAGTCGTGTCCAACTCTGTGCGACCCCATAGACGGCAGCCCACCAGGCTCCCTCGTCCCTGGGATTCTCCAGGCAAGAACACTGGAGTGGGTTGCCATTTCCTTCTCCAATATATGAAAGTGAAAAGTGAAAGTGAAGTTGCTCAGTTGTGTCCGACTCTTAGCGACTCCATGGACTGTAGCCCACCAGGCTCCTCCATCCATGGGATTCTCCCGGCAAGAGTACTGGAGTGGGGTGCCATTGCCTTCTCCACTGGTCCCATCACTTCATGGCAAATAGATGAGGAACAATGGAAATAGTGAAAAATTTTATTTGTTTGGGCTCCAAAATCACTGTGGATGGTGATTGTAACCATGAAATTAAAAGACACTTGCTCCTTGGAAGAAAAGCTGACCAAACTAGATACCATTTAAAAAGCAGAGACATTACTATGCTGACCAAGCTCCATCTAGTCAAAGCTATGGTTTTTCCAGTAGTCATGTGTGGATGTCAGAGTTGGACTATAAAGAAAGTTGAGCACTGAAGAACTGATGCTTTTGAACTGTGGTGTTGGAGAAGACTCTTGAGAGTCCCTTGGACTGCAAGGAGATCCAGCCAGTCCATCCTAAAGGAAATCAGTCCTGAATATTCATTGGAAGGACTGATGCTGAAGCTGAAACTCCAACACTTTGGCCATCTGATGCAAACAACTAACTTATTGGAAAAGACCCTGATCCAGGGAAAGATTGAGGGCAGGAAGACAAGGGGATGACAGGATGAGATGGTTGGATGGCATCACCAATTCGATGGACATGAGTTTGAACAAGCTCTGGGAGTTGGTGATGGACAGGGAAGCCTGGCGTGTTCCAGTCCATGGGGTCGCAAAGAATTGGACATGACTGAGCAACTGAACTGATAGTACTATTGTAGTGTTATTATGTAGTCATAAGAGGTAAAATGGAATATAACTCCCCCATAATTATACCTATGGGGTTGCTATCAGTTTTGTAACAGGGGCTCTTAACACTTATTACAACCACATCTCAACTGTGTAAAATTTATGGAAGCTCATTATATTGTGAGATCTTCTCACCTTTCAATGCATCTTTTAAACAAATCAAGCCTGTATATAGTCACCCTGCTTATTTAACTTATATGCAGAGTACATCATGAGAAACGCTGGGCTGGACAAAGCACAGCTGGAATTAAGATTACCAGGAGAAATATCAATAACCTCAGATATGCAGAAGACACCACCCTTATGGCAGAAAGTGAAGAAGAACAAAAGAGCCTCTTGATGAAAGTGAAAGAGGAGAGTGAAAAAGCTGGATTAAAGCTCAACATTAAAAAAACTAAGATCATGGCATCTGGTCCCATCACTTCATGGCAAATAGATGGGGAAACAGTGGAAACAGTGGCTGACTTTATTTTGGGGGGCTCCAAAATCACTGCAGATGGTGATTGAAGCCATGAAATTAAAAGACATTACTCCTTTGGAAGAAAAGCCATGACAAACCTAGACCGCATATTAAAAAGCAGACATTACTTTGCCTACAAAGGTCCATCTAGTCCAAGCTCTGGTTTTTCCAGTAGTCATATATGGATGTGAGAGTTAGACCATAAAGAAAGCTGAGCACCAGAGAATTGATGCTTTTGAACTGTGGTGTTGGAAAAGACTCTTGAGAGTCCCTTGGACTGCAAGAAGTTCTAACCAGTCAATCCTAGAGGAAATCAGTTGAATATTCATTGGAAGGACTGATGCTGAAGCTGAAACTCCAATACTTTGGCCAGCTGATGCGAAGAGCTGACTCATTTGAAAAGACCCTGATGCTGGGAAAGATTGAGGGCAGGAGGAGAAGGGGATGACAGAGGATGACATGGTTAGATGGCATCACCGACTCAATAGACATGAGTTTGGGCAAACTCCAGGAGTTGGTGATGGACAGGGAGGCCTGGCGTGCTGCAGTTCATGGGGTTGCAAAGAGTCGGACATGACTGAGCAACTGAACTGAACTAACCCCAGACTCCCAGTCCATCCCTCTCCTGCCCTGTGCCTTGGCAACCACAAGTCTGTTCTCTATGAGTCTGTTTCTATTTTGTAGATAGATTCCCTTGTGCAATATTTTGGATTCCACATATAAGTGATATCATGTGTATAACTGAGTCACTTTGTTATACTTTGGAGTTTGGCACAATATTGTAAATCAACTATATGCTTCAATTAAAAAAAAACAATTAGAGTTCTATCTCTTTTCTAAAGCTTTTCTTAACTGTTTCTAATTAATCAAGTCTTCATGGATTTTCTTTCTCTGAAATTTTATCAACCCTCTCAGATATATTCTTGAAAATCTTCACCACTTAGAATTTCAACATGTATAATCTGTATTATTGTTGAAATAATTCATTTTATCTGTCTTTTTTTTTCTTCCAAACTCATTTTAAGCATCTTGAGAGAAATGCATGGTTAAGAGCTCAGGTCCTGAGGTCAAACAGGCTCCACCATTACTAATGTCTGTCCTGGTTGAACTCTTTACTCCTCTTTGCCTCAGTCACCTGTTAAATGAATGTAACACCACCAGATTTCATCAATAACAGGATGTGCATTTTCACAATTTAGCATATCTGATGCCAGGATGTATCTTTCCATCAGTGGCATGTTAAATTTTAATTGGCAGCATTTAAAAAAATATATTTATTTATTTGGCCAATTTGGGTCTTAGTTGCAACACACAGGATCTTCGTTGCAGTGCATGGGCTCCAGAGCTCAAGGGCTCAGTAGTGGCGGTGTGCAGGCTTAGTTACACATGGGGTCTTAGCTCCTCAGTCAGGGATTGAACCAGGTCCCCCGCATTGGAAGGCAGATTCTTAACCACTCAACCACCAGAGAAGTCCTGACAGCACTTTTTTTTTCTTTAATAACAAAGTAATGATGACCATTATAATCAGTGGTATCAGGCTCAATGAAATATGTTAGTGTCTACCTCCCTGAGTTATTATAAGAATAAGTGAGTTTTTAATTTTTTTTTCTAAATTTAAAAGCTGGCACAAGGTTAACATTCAATATGTGCTAGCTGTTATTATGTTCTTAATACCCTTTAAGGTCTCTAAATGATCCCTAGAAACTCCATAAACAGTCATTGGCTGAATAGTAATTTCGTATTGGGGTAATCGATGGAACATAATGGAGCAATGATGTTACAATGAGTTTTCCAAGACCCTTCAGAAATCAGACAAGAAAGAAGTTGAGCCTGGAGTACTCATCAGCATGGAGCAAACCTCTGGGGTAAGTTACCTGGCTTTGTGACAGGCACTTGGAGCCGCTTCCCACTATCCACATCCTCCACACCCTGGGCTGAGATGGAGTAGGGCCGACTGGCCTTGTTCATAAATATGATCAGGATGGAGTCCCCCACCTCAGCGTGAATCATTGGGCCTAAAGGCAAAACACAGGTCTGTGTGCATTATCATTGCTCTTTTCAGCATTGGTATAATTCACATGTAGGTAATATTTGACAAAATAAACAAAGGTTAGCCTTGTTATTAGTGTATTTCCTCTAGCAGGTGACATTGGGTAGCATTAAATATCATGTTATGTTTTGCAGTTGGATCAACCTGGTTTCAAATCCTGCCTCCTTCACTTACTTATTAGAGAGGCTTTGAGTAAGTCAAGTAACCTATCTGAGTCAAATTCCTCATCTGTAACATGATCTTACCTTTCTCAAAGTGTTACAATAAGGATTAGATAAAGTAACATATGTAAAGTGCTAATTTCAGTAAATTGAGACACAGTAAGTACTCAATAAATGCTTAAATTTTTACTACTGCTGAGACATACTCTCCAGGAAAATTTATATCCACAACATGTGGTGATTTTCCATTGTAATCCCCCTGTGTGTAACCTTTGGTTAGCTTAAAATTGCTCATTATCTGGTAAATAGATATAATAATAGTGAGGATGCAATGAAATGAGTATAAAAGGAATTTCTAAGATGACAAAATTAAAACATAAACATATTGATTTATGGTCAATATGGTGATTTCACTAATGCATGTCCAAATATCCAATGCTGTTTCTCAGTATTTAGATACCTGCATGAGATGTGCACTCTTCAGAAAGTTGTGTGTACACATTTCTGTTAGAAGCAACCAGCATGAGTGCCAGTGGAAATCGGCACAGACAACCCTGGAGAGGTCTGTACCCTCATTGCCGTGATGCCCTCACCTAGCACGGGGGCCCGTTGGTCCCCAGAACAAGGCACAAGTGCAGTTTGCTCAGCCACACTGACAGAGCATCACTCACACAGGGATCACTTGAGAGAGGTGGAAACAGACTTCCAGTGGAAGCACCTCACATCTGATCCCTGAGGTTCTTGGAATGTATCTGCACACTATGCTCACAGGGAAATACACTCACAGTTGAGTCTGACCACGCACATCCATTGTTCACTGGTTCAACTGTGGTTTTAATGCTTTCCTGAGAAATGCAGTTGGCTGTCAGTATTCATGGATGCAAACATAGAGGGACAACAGTACTAAGCCAAGAGACTTGAGCATTTTGGTGCCTGTGACGTTCCCGGAACCAATCTCCTGGAACCAGTCCTGGACTGTACTGATAAAGGCCTAAATAAATCTGAAATTTGTTGGACTATTATCTTTAAAACAAATATTTAGTATGAATCAGACAGTGTCTGTAAAGCACGCTGTTTTTTTTTTAAATGATAAAGCTAGAAAAGAAAAATTTAGGCATGTTTTTAAAAATTGTTTTGGGGTAGAGTTACAGATGGGGCATGTGCATACATGTAATAAAATCAACATATTTTCATTACCACTTAAATTGCACATGCTTTGCTGTTTGGGTGAGAAGGGGTGAAGGGTCACCATATTGATGACCAGTGTGCCTGTCCTGGGGCCTTGGCAGTTTCTGAGGTTCAGGCCTCTCCCTGATCTGCAGCGAATGAACAGATGGGCCTTCTGCTCCCCTGACTAAAGTGGTGCAGAGCTTGCCTCTGATGAAGTCGCTGGTCTGTTTCCTTTTCCTGAGCAAACCAAATTGAGCCCAGCCCCCTCTGCAGAATCAGCACCGTTCTTCAGAGATCTGTTCTCTGACTTAGAAATTCAAAAGAAGGAATGTTCCCATGGGAGATGACTCATTGATATGAAAAACAAGCTTGGGAGCTGATGTTAGCAGATGGTGAAGATGGATGGGCCGGTTAATAATTTATGAATCTAATACTCGTGTGGTGCATTATTTTGATAATAAGAAACATATTAAAGCCTTAGTATTTATATAAGTTGCCTTGTACATTTAAAAACGGAAAAGTCATCTAGATTAGCCCTCTGCTTTAAGATCTCATCTTCACGATGGGGTGACACTCAGGTGACGACAAGTAGGGAAGGTTAGCAAGAAGAGCTTATCCAATCTCTTGAGCAGCCCAGGGCGTCAGACAGATGGAGTCAGTTCTGAGAAGGCCAGGAAGTCAGGGCCTCCGGAACTGAATCCATGCTGTTCACCCAACCACTGCTTCTTGAGTAAAAGGTTTCTCTTTTGTCAGAATGATTTTCATGGTATGTTGTGAAGGCACTGGCCATGGATGACTGAGAACCTTGGAGAAGCTATGTGAACACTATGCCTGCTGTTCTGAGGCATTGGTGTTTCAGATGAAAGTTTCCTGGCTCAGCAGAGGGGTGGCCAAGGACCTTCATGGCAGCAGGTGCTGGTTAGACTGCCTGGATGACAGGGATTCCTGTTTGTGTGTCATCTGCTGGTCTTCTTATGCTACTGTTTGTGCGAGCTGAGCACACAGCATGCTCCCGGATGGTGGGAGAGCAGAAAGCTCTGTCCCTTGGATGAATGCAGTCAGGCTACTCTGTTCCTTCCATTCCTTCTTGGGCAGATGTCTAACCGGGTGTGTGTGTGTGTGTGTGTGTGTGCGTGTGTGTGTGTGTGTGTGCATGCGTGCGTGTGTGTGTGTGTGTGTGTGCATGTGTGTGTCTGTGTGTGTCTGTGTGTGTGCTGGCAGTGCAGGGCTGTGATCTGTGCCATACCCAGGAGTGCCAAATGCTCTTCTTGTGGCGGTCGAGCTTTGATCTCTACAAATTCTCCATTGGTGTATTCCCTGTAAACCACTTTCTTGTACTGAGAGCCGATCCAGTTTTCAGTGTGGTTCATGAATATATCTCCATGTCTGCAAATCAGAAGCAACAGGAATTAAAGCTGTTAGAGGGTAGAAAAACCTTGAGTGCTTCTGCATGATTTGGAGGTGCGGGCACTGGAGCAGTGCTTCCGAAACCTAAGATCAGGATCTCCCTGGGGAGCTGGCCCTTTACATCAGACTTTGTGGAAGTGGGGCCAGGAATCTGCATTTGATGTGGGGCTTTAGATGTGGCAGTCCAGCATCGGCCTACGTTCCACTCTTGGGAACCACTGCGCTAGAGCCCCGCTGGGACACAGAGAACAGACTTGTGGATGCAGTGGGGGAAGGAGAGGGCAGGACGAATTGAGAGAGTATCACTGACACACATGCACACCACCATGTGTCAAGTAGAGAGCTGCTGCTGCATAGATAGCCATCTGGCTGCTCTGTAACACAGGGGGCTCAGTTTGATGCTCTGTGATGGCCTGGAGGGACCAACGATGGGGAGAGAGTGGTGAGGGAGCCTCGAGAGGGAGACGATATATGCATACTTACAGCTGATTCATGTTGTGCAGCAGAAACCAACACAACATTGTAAAGCAATTAGTCTCAATTAAAAAAAAAAAAAAAAAACACAAACCCTGACGGGTGTTGCATAGGGCCAGACTTAGTCAGAGACTCCTAAAGGCACTTTGAGATTACATTCTCTTCCTGGGACCAACCAACCTCACACAAATGTTCATCCATGCACATGCACGCACCCCACCACCCTGCATTCCTTCAGATTTCATATGTTGTTCTGTACCTTGCTATGTTTTTCCACTGTAAAGATCTCAAGAAAGTCTGTGGGTTGTGTATTGCACATATGCGTGTGTGCAAAGTCTCTTCAGTTAGGTCTGACTCTTTTTGACCCTATGGACTGTAACTCACCAGGCTCCTCTGTCCAAGGGATTCTCCAGGCAAGAACACTGGAGTGGGTTGCCATGCCCTCCTCCAGGGGATCTTCCAACCCAGAGATCAAACTCGTGCTTCCTATGGCTCCTGAATAAAGAATCCAGGCGGATTCTTTACCACTGGGCCACCAGGGAAGCCCCGTATTCTGCATATACTTATATACAAATATAAATACAGTTGATTCTTGTTATTCACAATAGTGTGCTCTAGAGAGTCACCCCAAAAACTGAACCATCGTTCCTAAGGGAAATACAGGGTTAGGTTCCTTCGAATCTCTGCTTACAATATATTTATCAACAGATCAGTATATAAATTCGATAGATGTATGCTTCTGTTTAAAGATATATCATGTGATATATATTGCTGATCCATAATCACTGAACTCATGACCGATAATACACTGACTCATGCTTGAATGAAGCTTATCTAAAACCTGTTTTTCATTTGTTAGATATATTACAGCACTGCCTTTCAGTGCTTAGGAATCCTAGACAGCATTTCAGCCCTACTCTGGTTGGGGAGGGGCATTTTAAACAGCTAAGTCACCAACAAAAAGCACAAAGAAGAAAAAGTGACACTCAGTAGATGACTAAAAGGACAGTTGGGAGAGCTAAAACAAGGAAACAGAGAGATGACTTGTTGGTTTGACCTCTGTTGGGAATGTGGACATCAGGTGACATAAATTTTTCACTGTTCTATTCATATCTGCAAATGACCATGAAAGCACCACAAGAATTGGTTTGAGGGTTACAGATAAATTTCAGCAAGTGGGCCAATTTGCAAATATGAAATCTGCAAATAATGAGGATCAACTCTATATTTTATCTAGTACCAACATAGATCACTACAAAAGACAAAAACAAATCTATCAACTTCATCTCCAAAATATATTGTGTCTCACATCCTTCCATTTCCCATGGTCAAACTGCCCACACTATTACCTAAGTCACCGACTTTATCTGTTGATTCACCCGTATTAAATGAAACTGTTCCTAACCGTGTTCTCTGCTCCCAATTCTCCTCCCTTCCCTCTCCTCTCTACACTACAGGCAGAGAGCTCCTAAACTACACATTTGAATACGTCAGTCCTTGTCGAAAAGATTTTTATGGCTTCCCACTGGCAGACTCCTTGATTTAGCTTTCATACACCTTTCCCTGATGCAAAGAGCCGACACATTGGCAAAGACCCTGATGCTGGGAAAGACTGAAAGCAAAAGTGGAAGGAGGTGGCAGAGGATGAGATGGTTAGGTAGCATCACCAATTCAATGGACAAGAATCTGAGCAAACTCTGGGAGACAGTGGAGGACAGAGGAGCCTGGAGGGCTGCAGTCCATGGGGTCGAAATGAACTGGACATGACCTAGCGGCTGAACAACAACAAAACTTCCCCACTTGTCTCTGCCAAGCTCCCAAACCTGGTTTCCCATCACCGCCACCCAAATGCGCTATGCTCATGCAGTTCTACACACTCCCTCTCTTGAATGCTGCAGGCCCGCCACACCTGCAGGGTTTTCCCATGCTGCCTTCCTGTGCTGCTCACCTCTTCAACGGGCCCTCCCTTCAAAGACCACCTCCTCCCAGAAGCCACCCTCTCCCCCCGTCCCCCCTCCCACAGTGCCTGCCTGACTCAGCTTGTTTGCTCTAATGCCTTTCCCCCCGGAACATGAAATCTGTGTGGAAAGGACCTTGTGTGCCCTTCTCAGCACTTTGCATGATCCTGAGCACATAGTAGGTATTTTACAAATGCACGTATATACCTTTACCCTCCACTGTGTGCTTTCCAAGGAAGAAAGTTTTCTACTTTTATTTTCCAGGAGTCCTAGTAGCATGTGTGGTGGTGACAAGCCCAGACTCTTGAGCTACCTGTGCTGTTTTCTAGCTTTCCTCCTCTGCAAAATGAGGTGATACTAATTCACCCAACTCCCAGGAGTGATGTAGGGATCATAGGAGTTGAGACACGTAAGCTGTGTCAGCGTCAGACACCTGTTAAGAGCCACCCGAGTGCTTACTCTATTGTCATCTCACTGGGAGGTCACGTGATGGTGCTGGGCCAGAGCTGATGGAGTGGGAAATGCTCAGCAAAGACCTGGCTTATGAGAGGTGGTGCTCGACAGATGCTGAGTCTTACCTCAAATCCCAGGTTAGTTAAATTACATGCGCATCAGTCCACAAGTTCAAGAGTGCTAGGAAGTGAAGTGAAAGTCACTCAGTCATGTCCGACTATTTGCGACCCCATGGACTATACAGTCCATGGAATTCTGCAGCCCAGAATACTGGAGTGGGTAGCCTTTCCCTTCCCCAGGGGATCTTCCCCACCCAGAGATCAAACTGGGGTCTCCTGCACTGCAGGCAGATTATTTACCAGATGAGCTATGAGGGAATTCTCTACAGCAACCTCCTCTCTGTTTTCAAATTCCTTCCCACCGCATAGACTCTGACATGGCCCTGACAGTCCCATCTGTTGCCTTCCTGGGATCCTGAGTTCTCCCCACTATGTTCTTAGGAAGCCACAGGGAAAGACTTCCAGGTTCCAAGGTGAGGCAGAGGGTCTGTGCAGACCAGGACAATAAACGTTTCAGGGAAAACCCATACTGAGGGGTGGTTTGAAACTCGGAGATGTCCTAAGATATGACCTCGGGTCAAATGGCAGATGCATAGTAACTGGGGTAAGAGGGCATTTGTTCCTGGGCTCTGATCTACGGGGGCACCACAGACTGCCACTGGGACAACCTGTCCTGCATTTTTATCTACAGAGCTGTTGCTTTTTAAACAGGCGAAATCAATTTTAACAATTTCAGTTAACGCAACACAACCAAAATTTTATCATTTCATCATGTGATAATTGTAAAATATTTGTTAGTTATATAGTTTATGTTTTTATTCATACTGATTCTATGAAATCCATTGTATGTTTTATACTTATGGTTCATCTCAATTTGGACTACCACATTTTAAGTGTTCTATAGCCAAGTATGGATACAGTCTACTATATTAGTGCTGATCTAGAAGACTGAGGTTGTGGCTCCTCTGTTGTATTTTTAATAGGTGAAAATGCTCTCATTTCACTTTGTTGTCATTTATTTATGGGCAAGACCAGAATGGCAGGGACAGGGTGTAGACACACCCACCGCCCTCTATTTCTCTAAGAAGCTTGAAAGACAATCCCAGAAGATTAAAGCCAGCTCTTTCTGCCAGCCTGGAGGGATGGGGCTGAAAACAGAAATTACACTGAGCTTCAAGAAAATAATGAAGGATATATTTCTTACATACTCATGGGCTAGGACTGTACATGTGACAATTATTATACAATAATGTCTTCAGAGATAGCAGCCTGTTAATGAAATAATTATTTTAGAAAAGACCAAATTAGTATTCATTTCACTTTATACTGAATTATCCATTTTTAACTTGTATAAGCAGCACTACTTTGGCAGAGGGTGTGTCTGGTTTAACAAAACGTGTTAGTGAATAATTGAAGTGAAGTGAAGTGAAAGTCACTTAATCATGTCCGCCTCTTTGTGACCCCATAGACTGTAGCCTGCCAGGCTCCTCTGTCCACAGGATTCTCCAGGCAGGAATACTGCAGTGGGTGGCCATTTCCTTCTCCCTGGGAAGGGCTACCCATCCAGGCAACTCACTCCAGTATTCTTGCCTGGAGAATCCTGTGGACAAAGGAGCCTGGAGGGCTACTTTTCATGGGGTCTCACAGAGTCGGACACGACTGAAGTGACTTAGCATGCATGCGTGCGTGCACTGGAGAAGGAAATGGCAACCCACTCCAGTGTTCTTGCCTGGAGAATCCCAGGGACAGAGGAGCCTGGTGGGCTGCTGTCTATGGGGTCGCACAGAGTTGGACACGACTGAAGCGACTTAGCAGCAACAGCCCTTCCCAAGGGATGTTCGCAATCAAGGGATCAAACCCAGGTCTCCCATATTGCAGGCGTATTCTTTACTGTCTGAGCCACCAGGGAATCCCAAGAATACTGGAGTGGGTAGCCTGCCCCTTCTCCAGCGGATCTTCCCAATCCAGGGATTGAACCAGGGTGTCCTGCATTGCAGGTGGGTTCTTTACCAGCTGAGCTACCAGGGAAACCTGGTGAATCCTGGAATGAATTTTAAAGCATCCTACCCTTGAGGCAAATCTTTTAAAACTGAGGAGTGATTTTGTTTCTTCATTTATCCACAAGGTGGCACCATTATATTCTTTCCATGAGCCTGAACCCTCAAAACAGGCCGAGTAAGAAAAACAGAACAGGCTATGATTCCTAATAGCTGATGTAGAGGAGTTGGTGGGAGTCATAACCACAGAAGGTGCATGAAGGCTGGGCAAGAGAGGGCAAGGGAAGTGTGATAATAAATATCAAAGAGGAACAGGTCATGAACGTCAGCATGGCATGGTGATGAGAACACGGATTTGTCCTTCAGAAAGGTCAGTGTTCAACTCCACCTCTGCCAGTGACTGAGTGAACCAGTCCTCACCTGCATACATGGGGCGGTGCCACCCAGGCAGAAGGTGCTAACCCCGGGGAGGAGGCCTGCAGGCCTGCCCCCCAAGACAGTTCAGCCCTGAAGGCCTGGCCGGAGGGCACCCGTGCTCAGCAGTGCACAAGGTCTTCGAGCCCGCGGATTCCTCTGTGCTCTGCAAGGGCAGCGCCTCCACAGGAGGGCCAGCCTCATGGATGCTCTGGGGACCAGGCCAACGAGGGGACCTGCCCTTCCTGCCCCAGCCCGGGGCTCTCCGCCTCCCCTGCCCCTCGGGTGTCCCCGCGGCTGGTGACTGCCGGCGGCCCCCACCCCGGCCCATCTACAGCGCACCCTCCCCCCCTCCACTAACCACCCCCCCCCACGCCCGCCAGCTCTGCGCAGCGGCCCTGCCTCTCTCTCCACCGCATCCCCCGGGTCCCCGGGAGGCGAGTTCCTGAGCTGACCTGCCCCGCGCTCGCTCAGACCCACGTGCGTGGCCCGCCAGCCTCCCGGGCACCAGACTGGCTTCAGACTGCTGCCTCGGAGGGGGACGGCGACTTCCCTAGGCTTTCATGTTCCTGAGTGACATGTCTGTGTGCCAGGACTGGCCAGACAGCACCCGGGGCCCTTTTAGGTTCTGCGTTTGCCTAACGTCCACGTCCACGCACGTGTGCGAACCCACCCCAGAGACGGCGGCGGCTCGGCTTGTGGTACCTTTCCCCTCCTGCGTCCAAGTGCTGCTTTTCGAACTCCCAGTTTTTGTTAGGGGCATAATCCCATTCTACCTCTTCAGCGGCGATGTAAAAGGTTCTTATCATCCCATAGGGCTGCTCAGGAGGGTCCTTGTTGCCGCAGCTGCTGACCTCATATATCTGATGCATGCCTCTCGCCAAGTGGTGCAGGGTGGAGCAAAAGACCCTGAAGACTCCTGGAAGAAACATGGCTTGGCGTTCAGAGCGATGCTGGAGCGCTTGCTTTTGGTTTGCTAGGAAACCTCCGTAATTATTACAAAATAACCAGTGAGGTGGGTTTTTAAGATATCAACCTTCTATAGCATTTAAAAGTCAGACCCTAAGAGGAATAAATTACTTGTAAATATATTTACGTATGGGGGAAAATACAATCTGAAATTCATCTGTCATGTCCAAAAACAAATTAAAAAAACTTGTAAAGTTGCTGCCAAGAAATGATTTCCCTGGGTCTCCCCTATTGTACACACCTATTAGAGGATAGTCACTTCTGGAAAAATCATTGATAGGTATCTTCTCCCAGCCCAGTTTAAAAGGAACTAATTACCTGTCTAGACAAAGTTCAAATTAGGTCAGGCTTCTGAAGTCATGGCTTTTGCCCTAAAGGGTTTCATAAGCTATAAGGTGCAATATACAAATAAGCTATTACTCTTAAAGCTAAATGTATGTTTTCATTAAGCCCTTGAGCAGAGGAGGGTCTCATTTCCAGTGGTAGGTCTACATTATGCCATATGAAAAGGAAAAAGAAATAGCAATCATCATATCTGACTGAGAACTATATGATTTTTAAGCTGAATTTTCTAGATGCCTTGGCATCAGATATACATATTTTAATTAAATTCACAATAAAATCATACAAAATCAAATTATTGGAAGATGTTAACTCAGGGAAATTATTGGATCAACAAATCTTCTCTAGTTGACTCTGTTCTCAGAGGTGAATGAGAGTGTGGGTCTCATTAACTACCTACAATGCACAGAGATAGCATCTATCATGCCTAAATGTTGCCAAATTATCCCTTCAGGACGAGCCCAAACCATTGGTTCATAGGGTACCCTAGCACACCCAGGCACAAATGGTGATCCTCTGTAAAAACAAAGAGAAGACCCTTCTGACAATGGAGGTGGCCAGAGCTTCCTCTGCCTGTGCTGGTCTCCAGGCAGCCCACTATTTGTGTGCTCATCATCCCTTCAACAGAGGAGGAATTTTCTTTTCTAAGAACAGGAGGAGCTTAAAGCCTTGATTATGGTGATATTTTCGCAGATGCATGCTATTTCCATACTCATCAATTTACATGTATAAAATATACAGCTTTTTGTGTTTCCGTCATACATCAATAAAGTGGGTTTTTTTAAAAAAAAAAAAAAGATCAAAGAGGAAATGTTTGACTTTCAGTTGACAGGTTACTCTACCCATGTTTGGGTACTCCTTTTAGCTTAGAGGATGGGGCCGCAATAGCTGAAATGACTCAGCTTTTCAATAGTCACTGATTTATACTCACCGCCAAACATAAACTGGAAAGCATTGTCATGTAGCTCTTTAGAAGCCTGGAGGGCCCATGAGTAAGTAACCATGTCCCTAAAATTATTCCAGCCATCTCTAGCTTTGAATGCTGTTTCTATGAATTAAAACTATTTGGTTGTTTCCCTCTCGTCCCCTCTTTGATCTTGAAGAGTGAATTTTAAAAAAGTAATTGTTCCAAAGGCATTCTTTGGGGTGATTCATAATTGAGCAATCAATTAATATAGAAAAGTTGAATACTAGAAGCAATACAAGGCAAAGATTAATGGAACCCCTAGTCTGAGACAGTTCTCTGGCAAAAGTTTTGAAGCTCAAGGATCTTTTTTTTTTTTTTTTTTTTTTTTTTTTTTTTTGTAAAAATCCATATATTTTATTTGGTAGGTAAGTCATGGAGACTTTTCCTCTCTCAACCAGATAACTGAGTGTAAAATCTTGGAGAAAATATGCATTTATACTCACAGCAGCCAGAAGTGAATGTTGAGGCAGGGTTAGGTGGCTCCCAGGGACCATATGTTTTCTATATATTTCTCTGATGACTTAAAATTTTAGGTTTGTCTCAGGTAGAAATGTTTAACTTGTAAAGAGGTGACGTAAGTCATATTTACTACTTGTTAATAGAAAAGAGTAGCTTTGAAGAGCTCTATTTTCTTTTCTCTTTGAATTTTTTTTCCCTCAGATCTCAAATTCTTAACCAGTGACAGAGAGTAGCATCTAAAATGCAGTTCCAGTGTGAATGAAAGAAGTAAATACCTATTCATAAAGGAAACAGAGCAGGCAAGTACTTAATCTTGAGTAGCATATTGGTTTCATTTTAAGACCAATGAAAAAGTTGGTTTGGAGAAACATGTTGAATATCCACAGCATTTACTATTCTTAATTTTCATAAGAGAGCATATGTTGCCAAATATTACTCTTTATCTTTTATTAAAGTGCCCCAGTGACCTAATTAACTTGTTAATCTCTAAGAGAAGGGATGCCACTTCAATGGGCTCTCCATGGACTCCGGATCCAACACAGCTTGATTTCTGGGCACCCGAAAGACAATAGGCAAGACCCTGTTTGGACTCATCAAGAGACCACTATCAATCTCTAGAGAAGGGAGACAAGTTCACATCAACAACCTGGAAGCACCCACCAGGCTGCTCATGTCTGGTTGATGCTTCCGAGCAGCAACTAAAATGAAGTTTGTGTTTAAAGAGAATAAATAAGCAAACAAACATACTCTTTCTTGGGGCTGAATTGTTCATGGAAATAAATTAAGAGCATTCTCCTAGGATTTGTGAGGCCAGATCATTTAGAGGACTCCTACTTTTGCTTTATGGATGTTATTAGATGCTTTTCCTCTGTCCTTCACATTGTGTTTGAAATACAATAGTCAGGATTCTTTGATTCTACTCAAGGCTATATTTCCTTCTGCACACTGAGAAGTGCCCAAATTCAACCAATTTCTTCTGGGGAAAGACCCTAAGAGTACCTGCATGAAGATAGGAATCTGATCACTTGAGCTGGCCCTGCCAAGTTTACCTGCACGATCTGGCTGCATGAAGGCCGTTGTGGAGACGTGGGGAAACAGTGCCAGGGAGTCCCGGTGAGTCCCTCGTAGGTGGATGGTGTTTCCTTGAAAATAAACTCCATGCATGTCCGTGTCGGTGCCCATTCCAATCAGATGCCAGGAGACTCTATCCTTTTTGCACATGGTTAGGCCTGGCTGGTTGCCATACATGTAGCCATTAATAGCTAAATGAAAGGAAAAAGAGAGCAGAGCCCACTATTATTTTGTAGATGTGCTGAAGACACATCACCTTAGTGAAAGACTATCAGTGCTTATGGAGGCAGTGGTGTTCAAGTTCAAAATTTACAGAAGATCCTATTATCAGAGAATAAAGAGTACTGGGAAAAGGTCAGGTGCTCTATCAAATTTAAATGGAGAATGAAATTAATAATAAATAATGAAAATACACTAAAACTGTGAAACTGTTCTGTTTAACAATGTATACACAGGACATGAATTCTAAGAATTAATAAGAAATAAACAAGTTGTTTGCTGAAGCAATTTTTCCATGACAAAATTATTTGATAGCATTATATAATATCCTTCATTTCACATTTTAGTTTTGCAGATTATAAAAAGCATCATCCTTGAAAAAATATTTACAGATTTCATAAATTTCCCCAAAGTCTTTTTTTAAAACTCTTGATATGGAAGTTATTTTCTTTTAAGGTTCTTAGCCTGTCATCTCCCTTGTTAAGTGTCTTTTCCTCAGTTATTCATTTAATTCTGTCAGATCCTCATTTGCCAATGGCTTTGCATTTCATTCTAGAAGTTTTCAGACATCCCTTCACTGATTTTATGGATCTTGCATCACTTGAAAGACTTGCAGTTGATTGACATTATATTTGCATGTCTGGTCAGTGAAGAGGGATTTGAGGAGTGGGGAGGGGACACTAAGTTTTAAGAGGTTAGCCCTTGAATAAATAATTTTGCCTTATGATAATTTTGATTTTCCCACTTCAGTAAAATAACTGACAAGACTTTGAATAATGATCCCACTTAGATACGAAAAGTCTTTGTACCTCCAGAAATGCAAATTGCTTTTCTCTTTGACATCAACCTCAATCCACTGACAGCGGCTACACTCGCCCCCTCTGGGGGATGACCACTATGACTGAGTAAACTGAGGGGTGACTGCACCTAATTGCGTCTCAGGCTTGATGTACTGGAGAGAGACAGCCCCCACTCCACTCCTTCCACGGCCTGTCCACCACACACATAAATGGTCTCCTGTTAGAATCTCATTGTCAAATAAACCTTTTGTTTCTTTATCTGCAAAATGAGTAGTGTTTGGTAATTTTACTCAAATATCTGGAATTATGAGCAGAAATTCCAAGAAGCCCTGGAGCTGCTGAGAAGAATAGCACACTTTCTGAAGAAAATCTTCGATCATGATGTTGCAAATAAACTGTCTTGTCCACTGAATGTTAAAGAGATATCATTGTAATTTTTTTCAACTTATTTATTTTAATTGGAGGCTAATTACTTTACAATATTGTAGTGGGTTTTGCCATACATTGACATGAATCAGCCATGGGTGTACATGTGTTCCCCATCCCGAATCCCCCACCCACCTCCCTCCCCATCCCATTGTAAACTGTAGTGCTAACAGTTTAGTCCTTGGATAGCTGGTAGAGAATTCCCTGTTGCCTAGGAACTCCAGTTTAACACTTCTCTTTCCTGGGAATTCCCTTGTGATCCAGTAGTTAGGATTCCACATTCTCACTGCTGGAGGCCCAGGTCAGGGAATTAAGATACCACAAAGCTGTGTGGCACGCCCTCCCCACCTCTGGAACCTCTTTTTCTGGAACATTCATTCATTCATTCATTCATTCATTCATTCATATATACAACAAGCAGATTGGAACATAGACCATATAACATGAGCAATGCAAACACTGTATGCCATATAAGGCATTTTCTCTTTGGTACTGTAGCCAACTTTCTCCTATTCATGCAAGCAAGACTGGAGACAAAATTTAATTTATAATTAATGTGAAGCTTAAACTAAATACATAATTTCCTTGAATTTTGCCTTAAACATGACATATTCTGTAGGTTTAAAATATACAAATATATTTCAAATTGCCAAACCAGGAAGGGACTGGATTTGACATTATTCATTAGGTTGTTCTCTGTTTTCTATATACAGGCTTCTCTGTATATAGATTCCTTTTGCAGCCTAGCTTTTCCATTAAGGAATTGCTATGTTTCCTAATTTATAGCTTAGTTTACCTTTTTATTGGTTATTATAAAGGTTGGGAACAAATTTTGTCTTCAGTTCTAACAATTTTTTTTTAATAAGATGATGTTGAAAGTGCATTATTCCTTGTTTTCCATTGGTCCAAGAAGGGGTTCAGTTGGAACAGAGCATCTGAGACCACAAAAGTCTGAGCTGGTGCTGTGGGTCACTTGGAGCCTTGAACATTTTTGGACTTCCATGGGAGAAAGAGAGACTTTTTTTTGCACTTCTTTGGGAGAGAAGGGGAAGGCTATTTCATTATTTTCTCATAATGTTTTAAAGGTAATAAATAGATGCTATGCTTGGTCCTAAAACAAGGTCTGTTCTCTTGCCTTGTTTGCTTTAGGCATTGAAAGAAAATTTTATTGAAACATATTTGATTTATAATATTATATTAGTTTTAAGTATACAACATGGTGATTCAATATGTTTATAGATTATACTCCATTTAAAGTTAATATAAAATAATGGCAATATTTCCATATGTTGTATAATATACCCTTGTGGCTTATTTATTTTACTCATAGTAGTATTTTTTTCTTAATCCCATAGCGCTATCTTACCCCTTCACCCTTCCCTCTCCCCACCAATAACCATTAGTTTGTTCTCTGTATCTGTGAATCTGTTTTTTCATTGTTGTTTTATATATTTATTTGTTGTATTTTTTAGATTCCACGTATAAGTGAAAGCATGCAATATTTGTCTTTCTCTGTCTGACTTATTTCACTGAGCATAATATTCTCCAGTTCCATCCATGTTGTTGCAAATGGCAGAATTTCATTCCTTTTTTATGTCTGAGTTTTATTCCTTATATATGTTTGTATATATATATATATATATGTATGTATGTATGTATATATACATAAATATTAGGCTGCATGCATCATTTTGAATTAGTGGTTTTGGTGTTTTTTGTTTCCAGAACTGAAATTGTTGGGTCATATTGTAGTTCTATTTTTATTTTTTTGAGACACTTCCATACTGTTTTCCACAATGGCTGCACCAATTTCAATTTCCACCAATTGTGTATAAGGGTTCCCTTTTCTCCACATCCTCTCTAACATTTGCTGTTTGTGTTCTTGATGATAGCTATTCTGACGTGAGCTGATATCTCACTGTGGTTTCGATTTGCATTTCTCTGATGTAGCAATGCTGTTGAGCGTCTTTTCAGGTGCCTGTTGGTTAGCCATCTGCATTTCCTCTTTGGAAAAATGTCTATTCAATTATTCTGCCCCATTTTTAATCACATTGTTTGTTTCTTTGATTTTGGGTTGTACAAGTTGTTTATATTTGTTGACTATTAATCTCTTGTCAGGCATGTCATTTGCAAACATTTTCTCCCATTCAGTAGGTTGTCTTTTCATTTTGTTGATGGTTTCCTTTGCTGTGCACAAGCTTTTCAATTTAATTAGATCTCATTTGCTTATTTTTACTTTTTTTTCTTTACTTTAGGAGACAGATCCAAAACACTATTGCTGGGATTTATGTCAAAGAGTGTTCTGCCTCTGTTTTTCTCTGGGAGTTTCATAGTATCCAGTCTGACATTTAGGTCTTTAATTCATTTTATTTTTGTATATTGGTGTTAGAGAATCTTCTAATGTCATTCTGTAGTTGTCCAGTTTTCCCTGAAACACTTATTGTAGAGACTGTCTTTTCTCCATTCTATATTCTTGCCTCCTTTGTCATAGAGTGATTGACAGAAGCACATGGGTTTATTTTTAGCCTCTCTATTCTGTTCCACTGATCTGAGTCTGGTTTTGTGCCAGTGCCAAACTATTTTGATTACTATGCTAAGCCACTTCAGTCGTGTCTAGCTCTTTCCGACCCTATGGACCATAGCCCTCCAGGCTCCTCTATCCATGGGATTCTCCAGGCAAGAATACTGGAATGAATTGCTTTACCCTCCTCCAGGGATCTTCCCAACCCAAGGATCGAATGCTGTGTCCCTTATGTCTCCTGCATTGGCAGGCAGATTCTTGACCACTAGCACCACCCAGGAAGCCCCTTGATTGTCTGAAGTCAGGCAGCACTGAGTCCTTCAGCTCTGTTCTTTCTTAAGATTCGTTTGGCTTTTTGGAGTTTTTTGTGTTTCTATACAAATTTTAAAATTATTTGTTTTAGTTCTGTGAAAATGCCCTTGATATTTTGATAGAGATTGCATTGAATCCATAGATTGCCTAGAGCAGAATGGTCATTTAAACATATTGACTCCTTCAATATAGTGAAAATGAGTATACTACCCAAAGCAATCTATAGCTTTAATGCAATCCTTGTCAAGCTACCAACGGTATTTTTCAGAGAACTAGAACAAATAATTTCACAGTTTGTATGGAAATACAAAAAGCCTCGAACAGCCAAAGCAATCTTGAGAAAGAAAAATGGAACTGGAGGAATCAACCTGCCTGACTTCAGGCTCTACTACAAAGCCACAGTCATCAAGAAAGCATAGTACTAGCACAAAGACAGAAATATAGATCAATGGAACAAAATAGAAAGCCCAGAGATAAATTCATGCACCTATGGACACCTTATCTTTGACAAAGGAGGCAAGAATATACAATGGAGAAAAGACAATCTCTTTAAAAAGTGGTGCTGGGAAAACTGGTCAACCACTTGTAAAAGAATGAAACTAGAACACTTTATAACACCATACACAAAAATAAACTTAAAGGGATTAAAGATCTAAACATAAGGCCAGAAACTATAAAACTCCTAGAGGAAAACATAGGCAAAACTCTCTCCAACATAAACCACAGCAGGATCCTCTATGACCCACCTCCCACAAATATTGGAAATAAAAGCAAAACTAAACAAATGGGCCCTAATTAAAATTAAAAGCTTCTGCACAACAAAGGAAACTATAAGCAAGGTGAAAAGACAGCCTTCAGAATGGAAGAAAATAATAGCAAATGAAGCAACTGACAAAGAATTAATCTCAAAAATATACAAGCAACTCCTGCAGCTCAATTCCAGAAAAATAAACGACTCAATAAAAAAGTTGGCCAAAGAGCTAAACAGGTATTTCTCCGAAGAAAACATACAGATGGGTAACAAACATATGAAAAGATGCTCAACATCACTCATTATCAGAGAAATGCAAATCAAAACCATAATGAGGTACCATTTCACGCCAGTCAGAATGGCTGCTATCCAGAAGTTTACAAGCAATAAATGCTGGAGAGGGTGTGGAGAAAAGGGAACCCTCTTACACTGTTGATGGGAATGCAAACTAGTACAGCCACTATGGAGAACATTGTGGAGATTCCTTAAAAACCTGGAACTAGAACTGCCATATGACCCAGCAATCTCACTGCTGATATACACACCAAGGAAACCAGAATCAAAAGAGACACGTGTATCTCAATGTTCATTGCAGCACTGTTTATAATAGCCAGGACATGGAAGCAACCTAGATGTCCATCGGCAGACGAATGGATAAGAAACCTGTGGTACATATACACAATAGAATATTACCCAGCCATTAAAAAGAATACATTTGAATCAGTTCTAATGAGATGGATGAAACTGGAGCCTATTATACAGAGTGAAGTAAGCCAGAAAGAAAAACACCAATACACTAACGCATATATATGGAATTTAGAAAGATGGTAACGCTAACCCTGTATATGAGAGAGCAAAAGAGACACAGATGTATAGAACAGTCTTTTGGACTCTGTGGGAGAGGGTGGGATGATATGGGAGAATGGCATTGAAACATGTAAATTATCACATGTGAAATGAATCACCAGTCCAGGTTCGATGCATGATACAGGGTGCTCAGGACTGGTGCACTGGGATGACCCAGAGGGATGAGATGGGGATGGAGGTGGGAGGGGGGTTCAGGATGGGAAATACATGTACACCTATGGTGGATTCATGTCAGTGTATGGCAAAACCAATACAATATTGTAAAGTAAAAAGATAAATAAATAAATAAAACTGGAAAGAAAACCAACCAAACAAAAAATACTGATTCTTACTATCCAAGATCACAGTATATCTTTGCCATCTCTTTTTGTCTTTTCCATCTTCAGTTTCTTTCATCAATGTCATATAGTTTTCTGAGTACAGGTCCTTTGTCTCTCAAGATAGGTTTATTCCTAGGTATTTTATTCTTTTTGATGAGATGTTAAGTGAGATTTTTTTCTTAATTTCTTTTTCTTATAATGCATTGTTAGTGTGTATAAATGCAACAGATTTCTGTGTATTAATTTTGTATTCTGCAACCTTACTAAATTCATTGATGAGCTCTAATAGTTTTCTGGTGACTTCATTAGGATTTTCTATGTATTGTATGCCACCTGAAAACAGTAATAGTTTTACTTCTTCTTTCCAATTTGCATGACTTATTTCCTTTTCTTTGGATTACTGTGACTTAGACTTCCATTATTATGTTGAATAAAATTGGCAAGAGTGGGTATCCTTGCTTTGTTCCTAATATTAGAGGACATGCTTTCAGCTTTTCACCATTGAGTATAATGGTAGCTGTGGATTTGTCACACGACTTTTATTATATTAAGGTATGTTCCCTCTATGCCCACTTTCTGGAGAATTTTTTATCAAAAATGGGTGATGAATTTTGTCAAAAGCTTTTTCTGCATCTATTGAGAGGACCATACTCTGTTTACTCTTCAGTTTGTTAATGTGGTATATCACATTGATTGTTTTGTGGGTATTAAAAAATCCTTGCATCCCTGAGATAAATTCCACTTGATCATAGTGCATTATCCTTTAAATGTATTATTAGATTCAGTTAGCTAATGTTTTGTGAAGGATTTTTGCATCTATATTCACCAGTGATATTGGCCTGTAATTTTCCTTTTTTGTGTGATACTTTTGTCTGGTTTTGGTATCAGGGTGATGGTGGACTCATAGAACGAGTTTGGAAGCATTCTTCCCTTTGCAATTATTTGGAATGGTTTTAAAATGTAGGTGTTAACTCTTCTCTAAATATTCAGTAGAATTCCAATTCTACCATATGGTGAAGCCATCTGGTCCTGGATTTTTGTTTGCTGGGAGTTTTAAAATTACTGACTCAATTTCTTTACTGATAAGTGGTCTATTCATATTTTCTATTTCATCCTGATTCAGTCTTAGCAGATTGTACGTTTCTAAAGATTTGTCCATTTCTTCCAGGTTGTCCATTTTATTGGCAAGTAGATGCTTGTAGTAGTCTTTTATGATCCTTTATATTTCTGTGGTGTCTGTTGTAACCTCTCCTTTTTCATTTCTGATTTTATTGATCTGAGTCCTCCCATTTTTTTTCTTGATGAGTCTGGTTAAAGTTTATCAGTTTTATTTAACTTTTCAAAGAACCAGCTTTTAATTTCATTGATCCTTTCTATTTTTGTCTCTATTCACTTATTTCTGCTCTTATCCTTATGACTTCTTTTTTTAAAATTTATTTATTTTTTATTTTACTTTACAATTCTGTATTGGTTTTGCCATACATTGACATGAATCCACCACGGGTGTACATGCGTTCCCAAACCTGAACCCCCCTCCCACCCCCCTCCCCACAACATCTCTCTGGGTCATCCCCGCGTACGAGCCCCAAGCGTGCCATATCCTGCATTGGACATAGACTGGCAATTCGATTCTTACATGATATTATACATGTTTCAATACCATTCTCCCAAGTCATCTCACCCTCTCCCTTATGACTTCTTATCTTTCACTAACATTGGGTTTTATTTGCTCTTTCTCTAGCTCTTTTAGGTGTAAAGTTAGGTTTTTATTTGAAATTTTTCTTTTTTCCTGAAGTAAGCTTTTAAATTCTGTTTTAGAACTGTTTTTGCAATCTCATAAGTTTTGGATTGTCATGTTTTCATTTTCATTTATCTCTAGGTATTTTTTTATTTACTCTTTGATTTTTTCAGTGATGCATTGGTTGTTTAGTAGTATATTGTTCAGCCTTCACCTGTTGTGTTTTTTTGCAGTGTTTTTTTCTCAAAGTTAATTTCCAGTCTTATATATTATTGTTTTCAAAAAAGGTGCTTGATGTGTTTTCAATTTTCTTAAATTTACAGAAGCTTGTTTAGTGGTTTAGCATATAATCTATCCTGGAGAATGTTCTGTTTGCACTTGAAAAGAATGTGTATTCAGTTGCTCTTGGAGGAAATATATATATATGTAACTAATTTTCTACATTTATTATGTACTGTGACTTTTGCTAGTTCAAATTTTGTATTATTTTATCTAAAGCTGATGAAGTGCTTTAGAAGTATTAAGTTTCACATCTCTTGAGATGGAGAAGTTTCACCATACCTTGTGAGGCTGAAGCCACAAAATATTTCAGTCATGACCAAGGACAATATCCAAGAAACCAAGCTTAAGATAACTAAAGCATTCCAAACATTTTCACTTCAAATGTGATTATGACTTGACTTTACAAGAGGAAAAGATTTTTCATACCGTGCATTCGGTTGGACTTCACAAACTCTTTGTCCTCCTTGTCAACGCTGAAGGGATGCCAGGTAAACTTCTGAATATTTTCATCAAGATACCTGCTCAGATTCTCATCAAAGACTGTGATTAGTAGGTAAAATTCCTTGTCTATTCCTTTCTACAGAGAAGAAAGAAATGAACGTATTAAAGTATAGCTTGGGGGACTTCTTAGCTCTACTTCACTTTGAAAGTTAACATAAAGTAACAGAAAGTAAATTAGGATCAACATCAGCCATAGATTTACTGGATCATTTTGTAAATCAAGATTCTGATAAATTCATTCTACACCTGATATATTCATCTTCCTCATTACATCCTTTTCCCTCCCCATGTGACCTCCTCAGAGGAAGTAAGCCCCTGTTCAGAAGCTTTCCTAATCTGCAGTACTCCCGTTCTCAGGCTGGTCATAACCATGTTATTTTTGTCACTCTAAACTCCGTGTCCTGGCCTCGGCCTCTCTGACCTCATCTCCTTGTATTCACCCCCTAGTTCACTCCAGCCACCCTGGTCTTTTGTTCTTCTGTGAACACACCTACTTCATTCCTGCCTCAAGACCTTTTCACATGCTGTTCCCATTGTCTAGAAGGTTCTCCTAGGTCGTGCCTGGCTCCCTCCCTTATTCTGTTCCATTCCCTGCACCAATATCACCTCCCCGGAGCACTCTCGCCCCACCCTAGCTAAAAGTCCCTCATCTTCCTTCCTGCCTGCAAACTCACTCACTTTTCCACACTCTACTCTTCTTCATAGCACTTATCTCCACCAAAAATATTTTCTGTATGCACTTAAAATTTTGACTATTGTCCCACTGTAATGTAGGCTTTGATAGGGTAGGGAAGTTTTGGGTATCTCTCTGTATTCCCAGCTCCAACAAAAATGCCTGGAAAACTAGGCGCTTAATACATGTTTTGGAGTGAGATAATGAATACATGTAATTCATGGCTTTGCTAAATTATATTAATTTGAGTTGATAATGAGGGACTAATTCCCATGTGGATATTCCTAAAACATCTATTTGAATATTACTGACCACACAGCATACTGAATTGTCAAAATCTGCTTTTCTTTAAAGCTGAACCAGAGAGGTAACTGTGTTTTCTGTCTCTCAACCATCTTCCCACCTCTAAGAGACTCCCTCCCAATCTACCCTTCATCTTGCATTCTACTCCAGAGGGACCCTCACCAGTGCCATCTGATCACATCTCTCTCCTTCTTAATCTGGACAATACAATGTAATTCACAGTGATAGGTCCCTGCCTACCCTTTCAGCCTCATCTCTTGGCTCTTCCCTCCTGACACCTGAACCAAAGCAAGCCCAAGATCGTTGCAGCAATCTGAACTTGCTGTGTTCAGCAGGCCTCTGTCCTTTATGTGTGTTCTCCCTCAACTTTCATGGTCTGCCACCCTAATCCAACCTCAAGGGGAGCTTAGCTGTCCCAGCTCTGTGATGCTTTCTTAACTCCTCATTGAAGGTAAGGTTATTCTTTGCTTTACGTTCTTACTATACCTTATGTACACTTACTGCTTTTATCACATGGTGTTTTAGATCATGGGATATGGAAAGAAACAATGTAGGCTTAAGATTTTTCAAAATAAAATATTAAAAGTGGAAGGGGAATAAGGGATCAAATATATTTGGAAAGATATCAGGTTATAGTGCCATTCTGCTTACATGTTATGACAACTGAGACAAATGACTTGTCTTCTCTAAGTCCTAATTCCCTCATTTGCAAAGTGAGGATATGAGTTGTCCCTACTTCATATTTTTGGAGAGTTAAATTTGATACTATAGGCAAAGCGCTTGGTGCATCCTCTAGCAAATACTAAGTACCTGATATTAACCATTATTAAATGTGGTTGTGTTTGTACACAGGATGAGAAGGAACCACTGAGAGAAATTTGGTTGGAGAGCCTCATCATCTGAGAGTCATCTGTAAGGTAACTGGGTCTATGAAAGGGGAAATTAGCCCAGGAGGGGGTTAGAAGGTAGCTATAGGATCCTGTGTAGTAATTTTGTGTCAACTTGTTTGGGTGCCCAGATACTTGGTCAAACTTTTTTCTAGCTATTTCCATGAGAGTGTGCTTGGATCTGATTCAGTGACTAAGTGAAGAAGATCACCCTCCCTAGCATGGATGAACCTCATCCAATCATTTGAAGGACTTAACAGAACAACAAAAAATCTGACCCTCTTGCAAGTAAAAGGGGATTCTTCTTGCCTTTGAACTGGAACATCAGCTTTTGCTTGCCTTTGAACTCAAACTCAAGTACAGGCTCTTCCTTTCAAGATCCTGCTGGCCTTTTGGGTGTCCTGAGTCTTTTTCTGTGACTTACCCTGCATATCTTGAAACTTGTCATCTTCCATAGTCATGTGAGCCTGCTCCTTATCATAATTTTCTATCTATATATACATCCTAATGGTTCTTCTTTTCTAGGATTAATGCCAAATATAAAATATACCATTTAAACAAATAGCCTGCTATTTCTGATTAGTAAAGTAATTCAAAATGATTAAGTAGCTGACTTTCGCTCTTTCCATCAGTGTGTTTAATATCATGTAGATATAGCTTGAAATGCTATGCTTTGCCACACTAATCAGTGTGGCTTAATCAAAGCCTCTAAGTTGGGACTTGCAAGAAAATATCTACTTGTTTTCTTGTTTCTTTGGTCATAGTGATTAACTCTTGGACTATAGTGGTGAGCTTCAGTGATTCTCAAACTTGGCTGCACATTGGAATCACTTATAAATTCTGACTTAATTGGTCTGAAACACCTGAATAAAGGGTGTTTAAAGGGGCCTCAGGTTTTTTTTTTTTAAGGTGGGGGGTGGGCAGGTAAGTCTAATGTGTAGACAAATTTGAGAAAATTGCATACATGCTAAGTTGCATCAGTCTTGTCCGACTCTGTGCAACCATATGGACTGCAGCCTGCCAGGCTTCTCTATGGGATTTTGCAGGCAAGAATAGTGGAGTGGGTTACCATGCCCTCCTCTGGGGGATCTTCCTGACTCAGGGATCTAACATGCAACTCTTATGTCTACCTGCATTAGCAGGCAGATTCTTTACCACTAGCACCACCTGGGAAGCCCTTGAGAAAATTTACCCCCTGCCTCCCAAAATATCCCAATTTATATTCTATATAGGTCTCTGGAGATTCTAGAATCAAAGCAATGCCCAGGGAAAGAGAGTTACCAAATCCAGCCAAACAAGCAGAGATCCTGGCTTTCTGCATAGGCATCAGTAAATTTCAGATCTTAAATTTACACTAAAATTATCTTAAATTAAAATTTTCATCTTAAATTTATGAAAAATAAAATAAAATCTTCATTATGTAGAAGTCGATTTCGAGAACACTGAGGAAAAAAATCACCTTTTTGTAATGGACAATTACTATTTACTCTCTAGCCACATTCCTGATCTCTCTCACATACAACCCTGTAAGCCCGGTGACCTTTAAGGCCTACCTGTGTCGCATCAGCATTGAGAACGCCCCTTTTACAAACTAGCAAAGGCCCTACAAGGCCAGAGCTCGTGTCCTTGATTGGTTCAACGGCTGAGAAGTAAAGATAAGTCAGACAGGGTGGGTCATCAGCTGTTGGCCTGACGCTTTCAGGCACTGTCCATCTGTATGTGAAGATCTCACCTGGCTTAACATGTGCCCCTGGCTTCAGAAATCCTGTGGAGACAAGTGAAACAGCTACTCAAAGCAACAGCCAGGAATGAGAAACTTGTCAGACTGGGTCTTCCAGCTCAGGGTGCATCTCTGTCTGATGATGTGCTTTGTGGAAGGACAGTTGTTTCCACTGTATCCTATCAGAGAGGTCATGGCCACCATCTACTGTTTTATGAGATAGATGCTTATATCAAAGGACTATCTTCTTCACAGTTTATACTTAATATCTTCACAGATACTACTTCTTACTCAAATCTCAAGTTTAACAAATATTAAAAGAGTGATAATTGTCTTTAAATTATCTTAAAGACTGATAATTGCCCATTTATATATAAATGTAAATCCATAAAATATCATTTAATACCTTCTATGATGTGGAATTTATTGTATTTGGGCCTTTAAAGGATACCCCAAGAAGTTAAACAAGAGACCTACCTTTAAAGAGTTTTAATCTAGAAGGTTGAACTAGGAAATAACCCAAATAACTACAAGTTAGAGGAGGTAAGCAAAGGCGCAAGGTAACAAAGCTAGTAAATGGCAGATCTGGGATTAAACCCAGGGCTGATTCCAAAGACTTTGTACTTGACCCTCACATTGTATTGTCAAAAGAATGCATTGAATCTCTTCAACTAGACTGAGGCCAGAGACTTCCTGAATTTTGTCCAGGGCTTGCAAACAGGTATGCAGAAAGTTTTCTGAGATAAACAATAGAAATGTAGACATTTCAGCTGTCATTAGGGTTCTTTCTGCAAAAGTCATCGTGAGCATTTTGACCAAGGAAGAGAATGTGGGCACAGGAGACATTGCTGCAGTGGGCAGGGGGTGTGGGGTGGAGGAGACTAGGGAATGGGGAATACTTCCTCCACCCTTTCCTTCTCTGTTCCCTCCCCAGCACCACAAAGCCTGCCCTGGACTGGGACCAGCCTCATACTTGGGAATAAAGAAGTATCTCAGGAGTCATGGTGTCTGCTATAGCGATGAGAAAGCCTTCCCACACAGCCAGGATTTCCCAAGAACAGTATCATGAATGGAAGGATAGTTCCTGTAGCCACTGGGTAGAAGCTGCTTTTCTTACATGTAGACAGCCTGTGCTACATACTCTGTGATTGGGGGATACATATATGATGGTAAGCCCATAAAAGTTTTAAATAAATACTTGCCCACAGAGACAAAGCAAAGCCCATGTGTAAGAGTTTCACTTCAACCAAACGTTGGAAATCAGATTTTCCCCTTAGCCTTACACAGAGAATCCCATGCAACTACAGCAGAAAACTCTCCATCTTAGAGAAGTGGGTGAAGCTGTGAAAGTAGCCCACTTTGAGATTTATTATGTTACTTAGAGTAAAGGAATGGCATTAATGCTTCCTAAATATCTACTGTGCACCAGACCCTGTCCTGAATTCTGTCGGAAGTGAAGTGATAGTCTCTCAGTTGTGTCCGACTTTTTGTGACCCCAAGGACTGTATGTAGCCCCCCAGGCTCCTCTATCTATGGAATTCTCCACAAAAGAATATTGGAGTGGACAGCCATTCTCTTCCCCAGGGGATCTTCCTGACCCAGGGATTGAACCCAGGTCTCCTGCATTGCAGGCAGATTCTTTACTGTCTGAGCCACCAGTGAAGCCCATCTATCTCTTCCAAAGACCTGTGAGGTGAGCATAATTCTCTGCACTTGATAGAGGAAAAGCATAAGATTCAGAAAGTTGAAATAGCTGCTCAAGCTCAGAGGACTGGCAAATAAAGGGCCCATGATCCTCTCAAGCCACAAACTAGGACTTACCATCTACGTTTGGGGCTGCATCAGAAGCTTTGTCATAGATCACACCATGGGGCAAAATACTGTAGACCTTGTCAGCTTTGTTGGCAAATGTCACTAATAGAGTGTCACCTACCTCTGCCTTGATGACGGGACCTGAGAAATGTTGAGAGAAGGAGGGAGAAGAGATGAAAAGAGACAGAGAAGTGAATGGGAGCAGAAGAGTCATTCCCTGTTAGATTACATGCCCCACTGAAACATCTCCCCTCTTTCCAAACGTGACAGATGATTTCACTGTACCCAGAATTCCAAGGTGGGCTTCTGCCTCAGAGAATCTCTTTCTTCGAGTAAAAGTTGCATCAACATACTCTGTGTACCGAGCCTTCCAGTATTTCCCTCCTATTCTGTTGTTGCCTTGTGTGAAGTAGAGCTCAGAGTCACTGTGGAAAAAGAAGGGAGTTGACTGGGTTGCACATCCATAATTAAGTGCCTTAATTATGGAGCTTTATTGTATTGTCTCTAGCCCATTCACCCACCCATCTCCCCAGAAAAGATAGCACAGTCTTCAGCCAAGTTCCCAGGAATAGTTGACCAGCCTTAAAATTCTTCAGAAGCTGTTTGTAGCTCAAGCTCATTTCTCTCTTAGCCATTGTACTTTCTTCCCTAGAGGTCCAGCAACCGAAGGAGGCATAGGTAAACTCTTTACTTACCAATACTGGAGTCCCAGATGGTGTCCTACAAAGTAACAAAGAGCTAACTGTTTTCTTTGCAGAATGAGCATCCTTCTATCTCTTGCTGATGTCAATATGAATAGTCTCTGCAAATAGTAAGCTCTGATATCTGGCATGATTAAGGAATGGAGTATCTAGTTAATCAAGTAGTTTAATCAATGGAGTTACCATATAAACTATATATATGAAATACCAAATTTCAAACTTGTGAAATACAATAATATAACTTCCAACTAGTACTATCCCTCCTCTGCTTCTGGCAATGGTACCACCACTCTTGCAGACATGCCAGCTGTGTCTTCTTTTTCTGCATCTTCCTCTTATCTTGTTCATCCTGACTTTGTAACCTTTTATTCTGCACCCTTCATTTTCTTCACCTTTATTTCATCTTTTCCTTTCCTTTCTTCCCACAACCCACTCTATATGTGTGTGCTCCTCGCCTTGTGTTTAGACCATAGTATGAACCTCCTATCTATCCATTCAGCATCCTCTATCTTACATTGGCTCCCTTGAGTTTTTTCCTAAGCATATGCCCTGATACTCCAAAATCTTTAAAATAGTCATTTTCATTGTCATTTTATCTGTTCCAAAATATTTAGTTGCTTCCAATTGCCAATCAAGTAAAGTTCAAACAGATAGGAGGACCTCTGCAAAGGATATCCGGTTTGCTCCAATCCTCTCTCCACTGCTCTGTGTAAGTGCTCATGCCCCATGCAAATCCCTCACATGTCATTCACTCTGATCTAATCACTCTGCTTTACGGCAGATGCTTTACATTAACCCCTGCATCTAAAATTTCCCTCTTTTTGCAATTCACTTATATAAATTCTATCATTCAAAAGACCCTACTTGAATACATTAGAATCCATTCTAATGAGGTGGATGAAACTGGAGCCAATTATACAGAGTGAAGTAAGTCAGAAAGAAAAACACTAATACAGTATACTAACACATATATATGGAATTTAGAAAGATGCTAGTGATAACCCTGTATGCGAGACAGCAAAAGAGACAAAGATGCATAGTACAGACTTTTAGACTCTGTGGGAGAGGGAGAGGGTGGGATGATTTGGGAGAATAGCATTGAAACATATATACTATCATGTAAGAAATGAATCGCCAGTCTAGGTTCAATACAGGATATAGGATGCTTGGGGCTGGTGCACTGGGATGACCCAGAGAGATGATATGGGGAGAGAGGTGGGAGAGGGGTTCAGGATTGGGAACTCGTGTACACCTGTGGCGGATTCATGTCAATGTATGGCAAAACCAATACAGTATTGTAAAGTAAAATTAAAAAATAAATAAATAAATAAATAATATGAAAAAAAATTTTTTTTTAAGAAATCAACTCAGAAAAAAAAAAAAAAAGACCTTACTTAAGTTTCACTTCCTTTGTGATGTATTTCTGGCTATCTTAGCTCTCTCTAAATGCCCAGACAGCTCACTGTCTGGACAGCTCATCTTAATATTATTTGTAACTTGCAAAGTCACTTCTCTTCTTCTGTATATTCAGCTTCTTTCTGTACCTGAGATCGGGAACATTATCTTAGACCTTTCTGCATCTCTCATGTCACTTAGTACATTGTGTTTTCACAGATTACATTAATTATCCATTGAATATAGCTTAACATTTCATATTTTATAAGTTGCTTTCTAATTTTGGAAGTCTTCTAAGACATAATTCTCAATGTTAATTTTCACTATTCTGTTTATGGGAAAATACTAGTCAATAGGGAATGTTGATATCAAAGAGTTTTTCATAGGTGGTCCACACAAATTCTTCAGGCAAGGTTAAAGGTTGTCACTTTGGTGGAAGAATGAATGAAATTTATAATGAAAGAAACAAAAGGAATCTTATTGATCACAAAGACAATTTTTTAAACATTCCCTCAAACGTGAAAAGGATTACAGAGTAAGAGCAATACTTGTTGATATCATCATGTATATTTTGTAATGCTTTCCTAGATGTATTTGCATATGATCCTACAATAAATGTCACCGGGGTCCTCATCCACTTAATAAATTGTTAGATTCAATTTGAAAAATATTACATGCTATGGAAGCCCAGAGAAAATTACTCAGGTGTCAGGGAGACTTTACTTAAGAAGTTACAGTAGAGTTAGATTCTGAAGGAGGAAAGTGGCATTGTACTGGACAGGGAGGAATATGAAGTCTGGGCAGAAGGCACTTCACTTATATCAGGCTGTCCTCAAACCAAAAAGGGTAACCTTCCTTGGCTATTTCAACTCCACTGAGAGTCCTGACTTATCCCCTTTTCAAAATCGTCTGCTTAATATGTGTAAGACCTTAGTCTGTTCTCTGTCAGCTTAGTAATTCTCATGGCACTTAACGCTGCAACTTGCACATACTAGATGCTTCTGAAGTGTTTGATGGATGAATAAATGAATCTAGTGCTTTGATTTGGCCAGCAAATCATAAAGCAATAAATAGTTCAGTTCAGTTCAGTCACTCAGTCGTGTCCAATTCTTTGTGACCCCATGGACGGCAGCACGCCAGGCCTCCCTGTCCATCACCAACTCCCGGAGTTCACCCAAACTCATGTCCATTGAGTCAGTGATGCCATCTAACCATCTCATTCTCTGTTGTCCCCTTCTCCTCCTGTCTTCAATCTTTCTCAACATCAGGGTCTTTTCCAGTGAGTCAGCTCTTCACATCAGGTGGCCAAAGTATTTCAGTTTCAGCTTCACCATCAGTCCTTCCAATGAATATTCAGGACTGATTTCCTCTAGGATTGACTGTTTAGAACTCCTTGCAGTCCAAGGGACTTTCAAGAGTCTTCTCCAACACCATGGTTCAAAAGCATCAATTCTTCGGTGGTCAGTTTTCTTTATAGTCCAACTCTCACATCCATACATGACTACTGAAAAAACCATAGGTCTGAGATACTCTGAAGTTATCTCCAGTATATACAATTGTATATACAATTCTCAGCAGTATATACATTATGGGACTCAGAACTTCTTAAATGATGCTATTGTGCCATCTATGCAGTATGTACTCATAAGAACAGTGCCTGGAACACAAATGAGATCACAGCAAAAAGTCTAACAGATGCCTCTCTTATGAGAGGCTTAGAAACATCAGCAAAGAGAGCTTACCTGCCAGAGGCATTTAGGGGAAGACCACTGAATTTGTCATAGCCTTGAGGACCATAATCCCAAAGAATTTTTTCAGCTGCTATAAAGTAGTGCCTCTGTTGACCCTTCATCTTGGGGTGAGAAATACCACTTTTGCAGTTACCAACATTGTATTGCCCCAGCATGCCAGCTATAAAACAAAGGAAAACCAAGAGCCAATGTATAAATGCTCCAAAAGCAGTCAGAGAGGAAGAATAGACTGATTTATTTGACTTCATGAACATTTAAAACTTTTGTACAGAAAGTAGGACCATAAACAATGTTAAAAGTAAAAATAAATAGTGGGTAGAGGAGTGTTTTAACACATATGACAAAAGATTAATATGTAAATATCTTTGATAAGAAAAAAGTAAATATTTCAATAGAAAATGAACAAAACATTTATAGGTTATTCACAAAAGAAATACTATTGGCCCAAGAACAAACAACAAAAAAATAAAGTTCAACCTTAATAGTAATCAAGTGATACTGTTGTTAAGTTATCAAACTGGTAAAGTCTGGAAAGACTATGCATTTATATATAAAGGTATAGAAAATAAGGAAGATATTCATCAAAATGTGACACCATTATCTCTAGAGGTGATTGCTAATTTTAAAATTGAATTATACATATCTTCCAATTTTAACATTTTTTCCAAGAGTGTGGACAATTTAGTAAATGTTGTATTTCAGTAATGTACTCCAGCTTATGTCTACAACTACTGGCCAAATTTAAGAATCTAACTAATTTCAAATGGCTGCTAATGCCTTGATCTTAAAACTAATTTCTTCTCAAATTTAAGGATCTTCTGTGGAGAACAGCTACAATCTACCTTTTAGGGAATTTCAAGTATACAACACAGTATTTTTGATAGCAGTCACCATTAGATCTCGAGGAGCATTTGTCTTGCATAACTGAAACTTTGTATTCTTTGAGACCTCAAGTGTTCTCAACATCACCAACTTCACAAAGTTTAACTGTGTAAGGTAATTGATATATTAATTAGCTTGTGTGTAGTCTAAAAAGTTTA
The DNA here is from genome assembly GCF_014754425.2 of Oryx dammah. Taxonomy (NCBI): domain Eukaryota; kingdom Metazoa; phylum Chordata; class Mammalia; order Artiodactyla; family Bovidae; genus Oryx; species Oryx dammah. The sequence goes on from NW_024070199.1 coordinate 250,323, forward strand.
CACCTTATATCAAAACATCAAGGAATTTACATATAATTCTTATTTATCAATTATACCTCAATAAAGTCTAGAGCGGGGGTGGAGAATAGTAACTGTCATGTTCATCTTTGTCTTCTCAGGAGAGTGTCTGATACATATTAACAGCAACTCAACATTTGCTGAGCTGAATTTATCTGGAATAACCCAGTGGACGAATGTGAGGCTTGCTTTGAGGTTGAGGGGACAACAAATGTATTATGAAAGCAGCGCTGAGGTGCTGCGTAGCTGTCCCTGCGGTGACTGGGTGTCGTTAGGATCCAAATTGAATCGTTCCTTATTTACGCCATGTTTATCCAACTGATAACACTTTCTTTTTCTCTTCTTAGGCCAAACCTTTAATGTATCTTAACTTTAATGTTGCCAGTGTTTCTCAACTGGCATCCAGTAGCCAGAATCTCTCCACTGAGTCTTCTCTGCATAAAGACATATTTAGCTTCCTAAATCTTCTTAAATCACTTGTGTCTAATGGTCTAAAAGGGCTTGCTATTACCTTCCAGGGGCTTCGCAGATAGCATTAATGGTCAAGAACCTGCCTCCCAATGCAGGAGAAGTAATATACCTGAGTTCAGTCCCTGGGTTGGGAAGATCACCTGGAGGAGGGCATAGCAACCCACTCCAGTATTCTTGCCTGGAGAATCCCATAGACAGAGGAACCTGATGGACGGTAGTCCATAGGGTCTCCAAGAGTCGACCTTGGCAACAAGGTACAAACACAACTGAAGGGACTCAGCATGTATGCATGCATTACCTTCCAGACATTCCTTAGGCTTGCCATTCAAAACTGCTCCCTTGAGGCCCAAACTGCCTCTCTAAAACTTCTGCTTCATCACCCCTCTGACATGAACCTAAGGCCAGCTAAGTAGACTTACTCCATGTGGTCCCAAGGAACCTGGACCAAATCATTCAACAGGTATTTAAGTCAACAAATGCTTACCTTTACCTTTCAAAGGATTTTGCACCTGTCATTGGGTTGTGTCTCAATATAAAGAACTCTCATGGAACAGCCCAGAGATGAAATGGGCTGCTACAATTACTATGCTGGGGTTATACACACCACTCTATATAAAATAGATCATCAGCAAGGACCTACTGTAGAGCACAGGTAACTATACTCAGTACTCTGTAATATGAGAAACTTACATGGGAAAAGAATATGAAAAAGACTGGAGATTTGAATATGTATAACTCATTTTTCTGTACACCTGAAACTAACACATCATACATAAATCAATTATACTCCAATATAAAATTTTTTAAAAATTTTTAAAGTGATATCAAAAGGGAATTCAAGAATTGGATAGGGAGGTGGCCCAGATAATCTTGAAATCCTTTTCTGGCTGGACCAGATTATCTATAAATTCCAATTTCTGATTGTAAATTTTATTCTATTTATAATTGCCCATGTGTTTTTCCCAGTTCATGTTGCTTCCCCTACTTGGAAAGCTTTTTTCTTCTTCCTCATCTATCAAATTCCTACCCATACTTCTAGGCTCAGATTAGGGACCCCCTCATTAGGTAGTCCCTCTGACTGTTCCAGTAAAGTGACAAAGCTCAGAGAGCATTTATCATTCTGCCTCAAATTTTATTCATTTTGTAAATGTATAACTATATTTAACTACTAGATTCCAGGTTCCAGGAAGGTCTTATCTATTTTTTCAGTCATCTCTTACCTGGTTCATAAGGAGGTAATTAATTAATAAATATCTGTCAATAAGATGCCAAATAGGCATTATACATTTTCCTATGTTTAATATTTAATTGTAATAAATATAACACAGGCAAGAATCCATCCATTAGCATGCACTGAAGTGAGCACCGTTGACTGTGTGGTTTAATTGTACCATTGTAACCATTTCCACACTGGCCTCCATCCTTTTTACCTTGGAGGTGATCACTGACTTGGCAGGTTATCATCCACTTTCCAGGATTCTCAACTATCATTTCTATTGTCAGGAAGGTGGCTGGGAACAGGTTGACAACATCAGTCCGATGCCCTCTGCTGATGAAGGTGTTACCATAAAAATAGATGGAATGGATGTCTATCTCATTCCCCATCCCAAACAGGTGCCAGGACACTGATTCACCAACGCACATATCAGGTTCAGGGAAGTTTCCAAAGAGGTATCCATTGAGTGCTGAAAAACAGAAACACCGGTGAAAGACACTCCCCTGCAGAGCCCAGGAGAACCAGAAACAATGGTAATACATACTCTAGCACAGCTGAAAAACTAGCACAGATCACTGGGTTGCAATATTTTTGTGCAGAAAAAAACGTGGCTTCTTTGATAAAATGCAGTCCCCAAAGGAATGAAAAGCATTAGTCTTTTTAAGAGAAAATCACTCAATAAAAGTGATCAGCAATAGGAACACAGCCCTGAGCTGCTCTGTGAAGACAATGAGATCAGGAGTAAACCAAAGCGCTGTTTATAATTCCAGGACAGCTTGACCACCTCCTACTTCCACCTCTATTTGCATATTTACCATCCCCACCAGATCTGTTCTGTGTAACTAGAAACCCTGTCTTACCTCATGTTGGGAAAGCTGACATATAGTAGCTATTTAAGTGACAAAAGTATGCAGCAAGAAGAAAAAGAAATAATTAGAAGGGAGGAATGAGGCAGTTCAGTTCAGTCACTCAGTTGTGCCCGATTCTTTGTGAACCCATGGACTGCAGCACGACAGGCTTCCCTGTCCATCACCAACTACTGGAGCTTGCTTAAACTCATGTCCATCCAGTCCATGATGCCATCAACCATCTCATCCTCTGTCATCCCCTTCTCCTCCTGCCCTCAATCATTCCCAGCATCAGGGTCTTTTCAAGTGAGTCAGCTCTTCACATCACGTGGCCAGAGTATTGGAGTTTCAGCTTCAGCATCCGTCCTTCCAACGAATATTCAGGACTGGTCTCCTTTAGGATGGACTGGTTGAATCTCCTTGCAGTCCAAGGGACTGTCAAGAGTCTTCTCCAACACCACGGTTCAAAAGCATCAGTTCTTCGGTGGTCAGCTTTCTTTATGGTCTAATTCTCATATCCATACATGACTACTGGAAAATCCATAGCTTTGACTAGATGGACCTTTGCTGGCAAAATAATGTCTCTGCTTTTTAATATGCTGTCTAGGTTGTTCAAAACTTTTCTTCCAAGGAGCAAGCATCTTTTAATTTCATGGCTGCACTCACCATCTGCAGTGATTTTTGGAGCCCAAGAAAATAAAGTCTGTCACTGTTTCTATTGTTTCCCCATCTATTTGCCCTGAAGTGATGGGACCAGATGCCTTGATCTTAGTTTTCTGAATGTTGAGTTTTAAGCCAGCTTAAAGGAATGAGGCATGTTATTATTATTATTATTATTATTATTATTATTTGCCATTTCTCCCATCCCCATCCCCATCCCCTGCCTGTTGTAACCACCAGTATGATCTCTGAATCTATGACCTTGGTTTTGAGGAGTTTACTTGTTTGTTAGATTCCACATATAAAAAAGATAATACAGCATTTGCCTTCTGTGTCTGACTTATTTCACTTAGCATAATGCCCTAAAAGTCCATCATGCTGTTGCGAATGGAGAGATCATTCTTTTTTTATGGCTGAATATTCCACTTAATATTCCTTTATTATATGCCACAATTTCTTTATCCACTCATCCATCAGTGGACACAGGCTGTTTCCATATATTGGCCATTGTAGAAAAAAAATGCTGCAGTGAACATGGAGGGGTGTGTATGTCCTTTTGAATCAGTGTTTTCATTTTCTTCAGATAAATACCCATGAGTAGAATTGCTGAATCTTATGTTAGGTTTGTATTTTTAGTCTTATCTATACTGATTTTCATAGTGGTTATACCAATTTACATTAGTTATTTCTTGATAATTTCCATTCTAACAGGCATGAGATGATATTTCATTGTGGTTTTGATTTGCATTTCCCTGATGAGTAATGATTCTGAGGAGATCAACCCTGAGATTTCTTTGGAAGGAATGATGCTAAAGCTGAAGCTCCAGTACTTTGGCCACCTCATGTGAAGAGTTGACTCATTGGAAAAGACTCTGATGGTGGGAGGGATTAGGGGCAGGAGGAGAAGGGGACGACCGAGGATGAGATGGCTGGATGGCATCACAGAATCGATGGATGTGAGTCTGAGTGAACTCTGGGAGATGGTGATGAACAGGGAGGCCTGGCGTGCTGTGATTCATGGGGTCGCAAAGAGTCAGACACGACTGAGCGACTGAACTGAATTGAGCTGAACTGATGAGTAATGATGTTGAGCATCTTTTCACGTACCTATTGGCCATCTGTATTTCTTATTTAGAAAAATATCTATTCAGATATTCTGTTCATTTTTAAAATAGGGTTGTTTGGCTTTTTGTTACAGAATTGTATGAGTTCTTTATATATTTTGGATATTATTTCCTTATCAGATGTATGATTTGCAAATATTTTCTTCCATTCAGTTGGTTGCTTTTCCTCATTGATGGTTTCCTTTGCTGTGCAGAAGTTTTTCGTTTGATATAGTTCTACTTGTTTATTTTTGCTTTTATTGCTTTTGCTTCGGTGTCAGATTCAAAAAATCACTACCAAGACCTATGTCAAGGAGCTCACCACCTATGTTTTCTTATAGGAGTTCTATACTTTCAGATCTTACTTTCAAGTCTTTAATCCAACTTGAGTTAATTTTTGCATATATGTAAGATAGTGGTCCAGTTTCACTCTTTTGCATGTGGCTGTTCAATTTTCCCAACACCATTTGTTGAAGAGACTGTCCTTTTCCTCCTATATATACTTGCACGGGCTTATTTGATGGCTCTCTATTCTATTCCATTGATCTCTGTGTTTGTTTTTATTCCAATATCGAATTACTATCAGTTGAGTTCCGTTCAGTCACTCAGTCATGTTCAACTCTTTGTGACCCCATGAAAGGCAGCATGCCAGGCCTCCCTGTCCATCACCAACTCCCGGAGTCCACCCAAACCCATGTCCATCGAGTCAGTGATTCCATCCAACTATCTCATCCTCTGTCATCCCCTTCTCCTCCTGCCCTCAATCTTTCCCAACATCAGGGTCTTTTCAAATGAGTCAGCTCTTCGCATCAGCTCTTTGCATCAGCTTTTTGCATTCAGCTTCAACATCAGTCCTTCCAGTGAGTATTCATGACTGATTTCCTTTAGGATGGACTGGTTGGATCTCCTTGCACCAAGGGACTCTCAAGAGTCTTCTCCAACACCACAATTCAAAAGCATCAATTCTTTGGCCCTCAGCTTTCTTTGTAGTCCAACTCTCACATCCATACATGACCACTGGGAAAACCATAGCCTTGACTAAACGGACCTTTGTTGGAAAAGTAATGTCTCTGTTTTTAATATACTGTCTAGTTTGGTCATAACTTTCCTTCCAAGGAGTAGGCATCTTTTAATTTCATGGTTGTAATCACCATCCGCAGTGAGTTGGGAACCTAGAAAAATAAGATCTGACATTGTTTCATCTGTTTCCCCATCTATTTCTCATGAAGTGATGGGACCGGATGCCATGATCTTAGTTTTCTGATGTTGAGCTTTAAGCCAACTTTTCACTCTCCTCTTTCACTTTCATCAAGAGGCTGTTTAGTTCTTCTTCACTTTCTGCCATAAGGGTGGTGTCATCTGCATATCTGAGGTTATTGATATTTCTCCTGGCAGTCTTGATTCTAGCTTGTGCTTCCTCCAGCCCAGCGTTTCTCATGATGTACACTGCATGTAAGTTAAATAAGCAGGGTGACAATGTACAGCCTTGACGTACTTCTTTTCCTATTTGGAACCAGTCTGTTGTTCCATGTCCAGTTCTAACTGTTACTTCCTGACCTGCATACAGATTTCTCAAGAGGCAGGTCAGGTGGTCTGGTATTCCCATCTCTTTAAGAATTTTCCACAATTTATTGTGATCCACACAGTCAAAGGCTTTGGCATAGTCAATAGAGCAGAAATAGATGTTTGAATTAGTATAGTTTTGTAATAAAATCAAGGAGCACAATCCCTCTAGCTTTGTTCTTTTTTAAAATTATTTCAGCTATTCAAGGTCTTTAGTGGTTCCATACAAATTTTAGATTGTTTTTTCTATTTTTGTAAAAATGATATACCATTGAGATTGAAATAGGGATTGCACTGTGTCTGTAGATTGCCTTGAGTATTTTAACAGAGTATTTTAACAACATTAATTCATCTACTCCATGGATGCAAAATATCTTTCCACTTATTTGTGTCTTCTTAAATTTTTTTATTAATATCATAGTTTTCAATATATGGGGTTTTCACCTCTTTGGTTAAATTTATTCCTAGATATTTTATTCCTTTTGATGAAATTATAAATGAGGTTGCTTTCTTAACTTCTCTTTCAGATAATTCATTATTAATGTAAAGAAATGCAACAGATTTTTGTGTATTGATTTTATATCTCTCTAATTTACTGGAGTCGTTAGCTTTTCTATATGTAATATCATGTCATCTGCAAATAGAAACAGTCACTTCTTTGTTTCAGATTTGGATGATTTTTATTTCTTTTCCTTGCCTAACTGCTCTGGCTAGGACTTCCAACACCATGTTGAATAACAGTAGCAACAGTGTGCATCCTTCTCTTGTTCCTGACCTTAGAGGACTAGCTTTCAGCTTTTGCCATTTATAACCTTAGCTGTGGGCTTGTCATATATAGTCTTTATTATGTTAAGGTGTGTTCCATTTATACTCTGTTAAGGGTTTTTATCCTAAATGGATGCTGAATTTTGTCAGATGCTTTTTCTATGTCTATTGTGATAATTGTATATTTTTATGCTAAATTTTATTATTGTGGCATACAACTTTAATGGATTTGTGGAAGCTGAACCATCCTTTTATTCTTGGAATAAATCTCACTTAATCATGGTTATGAAACTTTTAATGTATTGCTGAATCTGGCTTGCTGATATTTTGTCGAGTATTTTTACATCTATTTTCATCAGGAATATTAGCCTGCATTTTTTCTATTTTTGTGTGGCATCCTTGTCTGGTTTTGGTATCAACACAATGCTGGCTTCATAAAACATGTTTGGAAGAGTTTCTCCCTCTTCTGTTTTTTGGACGATTCCGAGAAGAATTGGTATTAATTCTTCTTTGGATGTTTGATGGAATTAACCAAAGAAGCCATCTGTTCCTGGACTTTTGTTAGTTGAAAGGTTTTTGATTACTGATTACTACTTGCTATTAATCAGTCTGTTCAGTCTATTCCATCATGATTCAGTCTTGGCGGGCTGTATGTTTCTAGGAACTTGTGCATTTCTTATTGGAGAAGGCAATGGCACCCCACTCCAGTACTCTTGCCTTGAAAATCCCATGGAAGGAGGAGCCTGGTAGGCTGCAGTCCAGGGGGTCATGAAGAGTCTGACATGACTGAGTGACTTCACTTTCACTTTTCAGTTTCATGCATTGGAGAAGGAAATGGCAACCCACTCCAGTGTTGTTGCCTGGAGAATCCCAGGGACGGGGAGCCTGGTGGGCTGCTGTCTCTGGGGTCACACAGAGTCAGACATGACTGAAGTAACTTAGCAGCAGCATGCATTTCTTATAGGTTATCTAACATGTTGGCATATATTTGTTCATGGTAATCTCTTATGATCCTTTGTGTTTCTCATCTTTCATTTCTGATTTTGCTTATTTGAGTTCTTTTTCTTTTTTCTTAGTCAGTCTAATTAAGTATTTTAGTGTCTATTTCATTTTTGTTTTGCCCTTTCTGCTCTAATATTCTTTATTTTCTTTCTTCTAGTAATTTTGGGCTCAATTTGTTCTTTATCTAGTTCTTGAGGTGTATAGTTAGCTTACTTGAAACTTTTCTTGTTTTCTGAGGTAGGCATTTATCAATATGAACTTTCCCCTTAGAATTCTTTTTGCTGTATTCCATAAAATTTTATATATTACAGTTCCATTTACATTTGTTTAAAGCTTTTTAAAAATTTCTTTTTAGAGTTCTTATTCAACCTGTTGACTGTTCAGTAACATGCTGTTCAATTCCACATGTTTGTAAATTTTCCAGTTTTATTCATATAATTAATTTCATATCATTGTGATCAGAAGAGATGCTTTATATAATTTCAGTCCTCTTAAGTGTATTAAGACTTATTTGGGGCCTAACATATGCTCTGTCTTGAAAAATGTTCCATGTGCTCTTGAGAAGGATGAGTATCCTATTGTTTTTGGATGAAATGTTCTATAAATATCTGTTAAGTCCATCTGATCTAACATGTTGTTTAACACCAGTATTTTGTAATTGATTTTCTTCCTGGACACCTACATTGATATAAGTAGGGTATTAAAGTACTTTATTATATGTATTGCTGTCTGTTTTGCCCTTTATGTCTGTTAATACTTGCTTTATATATATATATATAAGTTCTCCTATGTTGGGTGCACAAATATTTTAAACGTTATCTATTCTTGTTGAATTTGCCCCTTTATAATAATGTACACCATTTTTGGTATCTTACTATAGCCCTTGTTTTAAAGTCAATTTAAAGTCTGATGTAAGTGTAGCTACTCCACCTTTCTTTTGGTTTCTATTTGCATGGAATAATTTTTTCCATCCATTCAGTGTTTGTCTATATGTATCATTACAATTAAAGTGTGTCTCTTGTAGGTAATGTAATAGATAGGTCTTGGTTTGGTTGTTGTTGCTGTTTAATCTGTTTAGTCCCTCTGTATCTTTTGATTTGAGAATGTAGTCTATTTACTTTTAATTGTTGATAAGTATGTGCTTATTACCATTTTGTTCATTGCTCTCTGTTCTTGTGACTCCTCTCTGTTACTTTCTTCTTCTTTGCTTTAGGTTCTGACTGGTTTTATTTTGCATCATTTTCTTATTATTCTCATCACTAAGTTATAAATCTTGGAAAGCTCGGTTTGCTATTTCTGTGTGTTTTGTATCCCTTGTAGTGCCAGATACACAAAAGACAGTTGGTATGTACTTGATAACATGGGAGACACTCACCATGCATTTTGTTACTTCTCTGGAAAACAGCATCTTCTTTGTCAACTGAATCAGGATCAGTGCAGAACTGTCTGATATTTTCATCGAGGTACCAGCTTTGATTCTCATCCACAAGAGTGAACATTATAACAAACTCCCGGTCTACATCAGTCCTTTTTCCTGAAAAGCTGTGCAGGATACCTATCAGGAACATTAAAGGGGTAGGAAAAGTTCAAAGTGGACTAAACCAAGATGAGCTTTTCTTCCTGTCAATAGTATCAGATAAATGAAGACTTTCAAAGGCCTATATCTACAAGAGTAACCCACAACATAAAAGCAGTGAAGGGCTTTGATGGAAATGACAGAACCATAGAAAAGTCATGAAACAGAAATTCTCACAACCACAGACTTGGAAACCTGGCTATCCTTAAAAGAAATATACTTTATTGATAAAACATAGATACATTAAATCAATTAATAGGGTACAAAGCAGCAAGGTGATTATGTGGGTCAAATAATAAAGAAAAGTATCCCTGGTTATTTGAGTACATTTTACAGTTTCCTATGTGTGGTGTCAGTGTGTAGTTTTTGCATATAAGTTTCAGAATGCTATGATGGTTTTAGGCAGAAGTCTGAGTTATTCTCCCTGCTATGGATCTTCTATGTTAGGAGAATTTCTTTAATCTTACAGAAAGTTTGGAAGAAGAGACACACTCTGCGTGATACAAGGGGGGTGGGCAAGACAAGACCTGAAGACTATATACACTTTTCAGCACACTTGGGAAGAGGTTTCTAGACACAGAGAGGGAGAAGACATCTTACCTTCTTTGCACACCAGCAGTGGGCCAATTAGCCCAGAACAGATGTCCTTAGGGGCATCAATATGTGAATGGTACACCCAAGTCAGGCAGTTTGCATCTGCTGGGGCAGGAGCATATTCTTCTCTCACTGGCCAGACGTAGGTATAGTTTTTGCCAGGGGGAACCATGTCATCATCCTTGTTCCTTCCAGATGTTCCATCTGGATACAGGGCTCCTTTCAAGAAAAATGAAACAGTTAAAACACAGAGATCACACATTATAGTGGAAAGGGCCAGAGCTTTGAAATCAAACATATGTCAGCTAAAATTTATTTGCTACGGGACTTGAGACTTGTTACTTAAATTCTCACTGCCTTGGTTTTCTACCAATAAAGCTGGAATCTACCCCACAGAGATGTAAGAATTATGTGAGGCACTGTATATTGTGTCCTGCACAGAGTCAGATACTTAGTAAACTTTTAAGAAAAGATTAAGAAAAGGTATACAAGAATACACAGAAGAATTATACGAAAAAGATCTTAATGACTTAGATAACCACAATGGTGTAGTCACCTAAAGCCAGACATCTTGGTCTATGAAGTCAAGTGGGCCTCAGGAAACATTACTGCAAACGAAGCTAGTGGAGGTTATGGAATTGTAACTGAGCTATTTAAAATCCTAAAAGATGATGCTGTTAATTAAAGTGCTGGGCTCAATACGCCAGCAAATTTGAAAACTCAGCAATGGCTACAAGACTGGAAAAGACTGGTTTTCATTCTAATCCCAAAGAAGAGCAATACCAAAGAATATTCACAGTAACAGACAGTTGTGCTCATTTCACATATTAATAAGATTATGCTCAAAATCCTTCAAGCTAGGCGTCAGCAGTATGTGAACTGAGAGCTTCTAGATGTACAAGCTGGGCTTAGAAAAGGCAAAGGCTTTCATGTAGTCAATGAAGCAGAAGTAGATGTTTTTCTGGAATTCCCTTGCTTTCTCTATGATTAAATTTATGCTTCATTGACTTGACTGTGGGGATCACAACAAACTGCAGAAAATTCTTAAATAGATGCGAATATCAAACCATTTTGCCTGTCTCCTGAGAAACCTGTGTGCGGGCCAAGAAGAACAGTTAGAACATTACACAGAACAATGGACTGATTCAAAATGGGGAAAGGAGTATATCAAGGCTGTATATTGTCACGTTGTGTATTTATGCAGAGAATATCATGTGAAAGGCTGGGCTGGATGAAGCACAAGCTGGAATCAAGATTGCCAGGAGAAATATCAGCAACCTCAGATATGCAGATGACACCACCCTAATGGCAGAAAGTGAAGAGGAACTAAAGAACCTCTAATGAAAGTGAAAGACAAAAGTGAAAAACTTGGCTTAAAACTCAATATTCAAAAAACTAATATGGCATTTGTGCTCATCACTTTATGGCAAACAGATAGAGAAAAGATGGAAATAGTGGCAGATTTTCTTTTCTTGGGCTCCAAAATCACTGCAGACAGTGACTGCGCCATGAAATTAAAAGACACCAGTTCCTTTGAAGGAAAGCTATGACAAACCTGGACAGCGTATTAAAAAACAGACTCATCATTTTTCCTACAAAGGTCCATCTAGTCAAAGCAATGTTTTGTTTTGTTTTGTTTTGTTTTCATTATGTACAGAAGTGAGATTTGGACCATAAAGAAGGCTGAGCATTGAGGAATTGATGCTTTCAAACTGTGGTGCTGGAGAAGATTCTTGAGAGTTCCTTGGACTGCAAGGAGATCAAACCAGTCCATTCTAATGGAAACCAACCCTGAATATTCACTGGAAAGACTGATGCTAAAGATGAAGCTCTAATACTTTGTCCACCTGATGTGAAGAGCTGACTCATTGGAAAAGATCCTGATGCTGGGAAAGACTGAAGATGAAAGACAAGATGGTGGATGGCATCACCAACTCAATGGACATGAGTTTGAGCAAGCTCCAGGAGATGGTGAAGGACAGGGAATACTGGCATGCTGCAGTTCATGGGGTCACGAGAGTCAGACACTACTTAGTGACTGAACAACAGCAACAACAACAGGTTAAATAGAAGCCGATTCCAGGTGTATTCAAGTCCTTAAGGTAAAAGGTAAAACTGTAAAGCTTTAAGAAGGTAAAATGGGGGAATATCTTCATGATTTTAGAGTAGGAAGCTTTTTAAAATAATTATAAAATGTACTGATTGTTAAAGAAAGCACTGACAAATTTTTACCACAATTACACTTATGAGCTATTGCACAATGAAGGAAACTTAAGCAAAGTGAAAAGACCGCCTTCAGAATAGGAGGAAATAATAACAAATGAAGCAACGGACAAAGAATTAATCTCAAAAATATACAAGCAAGTCCTGCAGCTCAATTCCAGAAAAATAAATGACCCAATCAAAAAATGTACCAAAGAACTAAACAGACGTTTCTCCAAAGAAGACATACAGATGGCTACCAAACACATGAAAAGATGCTCAACATCACTCATTATCAGAGAAATGCAAATCAAAACCACAATGAGGTACCATCTCATACCGGTCAGAATGGCTGCTATCCAAAAGTCTACAAGCAATAAATGCTGGAAAGGGGGTGAAGAAAAGGGAATCCTCTTACACTGTTGGTGGGAATGCAAACTAGTACAGCCACTATACAGAACAGTGTGGAGATTCCTTTAAAAACTGGAAATTGCTTGGGGCTGGTACACTGGGATGACCTGGAGGGATGGTACGGGAAGGGAGGTGGGAAGAGGGTTCAGGATGGGGAACAGTTGTACGCCTGTGGTGGATTCATGTTGATGTGTGGCAGAACCAATACAATATTGTAAAGTAATTAGCCTCCAATTAAAATAAATAAATTTAAATTTTAAAAAAAGAACCTGGAAATAGAACTGCCATATGACCTAGCAATCCCTGCGGGGCATACACACTGAGGAAACCAGAATTGAAAGAAACAATTGTACCCCAATATTCATCACAGCACTGTTTACAATAGCCAGGACATGGACACAACCTAAATGTCCATCAGCAGATGAATGGATAAGAAAGCTGTGGTACATATACACAGTGGAATATTACTCAGCTATTAAAAAGAATGCATTTGAGTCAGTTCTAATGAGGTGGATGAAACTGAAGCTTATTATACAAAGTGAAGTAAGTCAGAAAGAAAAACACCAATAGAGTATATTAATGCATATATATGGAATTTAGAAACATGGTAATGATGACCCTATATTTGAGACAGCAAAAGAGACATAGATATAAAGAACAGACTTTTGGACTCTGTGGGAGAAGATGAGGGTGGGATGATTTGAGAGAATAGTGTTGAAACATGTATATTATCATATGTGAAACACATCACCAGTCCAAGTTTGATGCATGAAAGCAGGGCATTCAAAGCCGGTGCACTAGGACAACTTCTGAGGGATGGGATAGGGAGAGAGGTGGGAGGGGGGTTCAGGATAGGAGACACATGTACACCCATGGCTGATTCATGTATCAGCCATGGCAAAAACCACTACAATATTGTAAAGTAATTAGCCTCCAATTATAACAAATAAATTAATTTTAAAAAGAAAAAAAAAGTTAAGAAGTTCTGTTCATTAAAATATACCTTAAAAGACTGAAAAAGCAAGTCACATATTGACGACATACATAACTGATGAAAGCATTCATATTCAAAATAAAGTACTCCTTCAACTAAGTGACCAAAAAAAACCCAGAAAATCCCATAGGAAAATATTAAAGGTATTGGTATGGGATCAGTATTTGGAAAAAAAATACTTAATTTAATAAATTTAATAAATTTCATTACAGGGAAACCCTAAATTACAATGACAATGATATAGCACTATGGACCTAACAAATAGGCAAAATTTTCTAAAGTTGGTAGTATTCAGTGTTGTTGGGAATATACAGCAACTGGAATTTTCATACACTGCTGTTAGGAATATAATTGGTACAACCACTTTGGAAAACCAGAGTTACCTACTAAATTTGAATGTAGGTATGTATATTTTCACTCTTAGATATGTTTCTTAGAGAAACATATGCAACTGGAGCAGAAAACATGTACAAGAATGTTCACAGCAGTATTTCTCAGGAATCAAAACACAGCAGACCACTCAAATACCTATCAAGAATGTAACAGAAAAGTAAATGATAGTATATTCATATACAGCTAGGTTCAGAAAATGTTTCCTGTGAAGAGTGTAAGTATAAGTATTTTAGGCTTTGCCAGGTTTCTGTCTCAAAATCTTAGTTTTTCGTCCAACTTCATATATATATAAAGCATTCTTAACTCATGGGCTATATAAAAACATGTCCAGTGGACCATAGATTGCCAACCCCTGATGTAGAGGAAAACTGTGCATGCATTCCAAATTGCTTCAGTTCGACTCTTTGAGACCCTATGGCCTGTAGCCCGCCAGGCTCTCCTGCCCATGGGATTCTCCAGGCAAGAATACTGGAGTGCGTTGCTATGCCCTCCTCCCTGGATCTTCCCAAGCAAGGGATTGAACCCGAGTCTCTAATGTCTCTTGCACGGGCAGGCAAGTTCTTTACCAGTAGCACCACGTGGGAAGCACAAGATGAAAACCACACAGCATCGAAAATGGTCTACAGATGGGAATGGCTATCCACTCCAGTTCTTCCCTGGAGAATTCCTTGGACAGAGGAGCTTGGTAGGCTGCAGCCAAAAAGTCGGACATGTCTGAGCAACTAACACACACACATAAATTTTGGAGCAGAAATCAGTGAAGGAGGAAACAGAAAACTGTAAAATAGATGAATTCAGAAGTTAGTTAGTTCCTTGAAAAAGATCAACAAAATTGAGAAAACTTTATATAGACTGCCAAGAAAGAGAGAGGGCCCCAGTTACCAAAACCAGGAATGAGAAATAGGGTGTCACTCTTACTTACAGAAATTAAAAAGACTATAAAGGGACTGTTACAAATAATTTTATGCCAAAGTATTAGACAACTTAGATAAAATTGACAAATTTCTGGAGAGAAACAAATTACTAAAACTGACTTAAGAATAAATAAAATTGAAATAGACCTAATACACAAAGAAACTGTTTCACAATTAAGACTCTCCCCTCAAAGAAAACCCAGGTTCAGATGGTTTCACTTATAAATTCTATGAAATACTGAGAAGAAATGATGCCAGTCCATTACAGAATCTTTCAGGGAATAGAGAAAGGAATAGTCCCAAATTCACCCTGTGAAGTAAACAGTACCTTGATACCAAAGCCAGATTAAAAATATCATAAGAAAGGAAAACTATAGACCAGTACTCCTCATAAGTGTACACCAAAAAATTCTAACAAAATACTAGCAAACAGACCCCAGCAACATATAAAGAGAATTACACACCATGTCCAAATGGAATTTATCCTATGACTGCAAAGTTGGTTTAACATTCAAAAATAAACTAAGGTAATACAACATATTAATAAAATAAAGGACAAAAACCACACCTTCGTCTCAATGGAGGCAGAAAACAAACAAAATCTAGTACTTATCAAGTTAAAAACTTTTAACAGTCTAGGAGTAGATTGGAATTTCCTTAACCTGATAAAGCATATCTAAGAAAAACCCATGGCTAGCCTCTTGCTTAATGGGAGGGAGACAACATGCTTTCTTCTTCATGGGAACAAGGCAAGAATGTCTGCTCTCACCACTATTATTAAATATTGTCCTGAAGGTTCTAGCCAGTGCAATAAGGCAAAAGAAAAAATTAAAGGTTTACCAATTGGTCAGGAAGAAATAAAACTCTGTTTATTCATAGTGGCATGATTCAGTATTTAGAAAATTCCAAGGAACCCTTTAAGTATCTATTAAAAAACAAGTTTAACAAGATAATAGGATTCAAGATAAACATATAAAAACCAATTGTATTTATTCACACTAGCAACAAACAAAAATGAAATTAAGAAAACTATTCTATATATAATAGTATCATGAAGAATAAAATACTTCTGAATAAATTGAACAAAAGAATGCAAATCGTGTGCACTAAAACCTAAGACATTGTTTAGAGACAATTATGATCTACATTTTATGCTCAGATTGGAAGAGTCAATATTTTCAAGATGGTAATTCATCTTTCAATGCAGACAACAGTTTTTCCCCAATTGATCAATAAACTCAATGCAATCCTCATCAAAATCAATTAACTTTTTTGGTAAAAATTAACAAGCTGATCTGATATTTATTGATATGAAAATGCAAAGAACCTAGAAAAGCTTAAAAGTCTTTTTAAAAAAAGCAAAGTTGGAGATCTTATAGTTACCAATTTCAAAACTTACTTAAATTTATAGTAATCAAGATAACACAGCGTTGGTGAAAGGATAAGCAAATAGAATCAGTAGAATGGTATTGAGAACCCTGAAATAAACCTTTATAGTTATAGTCATTGATTTTCTACTATAGCCTATGATTCATCTTTTTCCCAATACCTAGAGTCAGTCTCTGATATCTGGCGGTCACCCAGTGGAAGGTTCTTGAAGGTAAAGAAATTTTTGTGCTCACTTTCAACTATTCAGAACTAACCAAATCTGTGACCAAGAGCTTTGCTGCATTTCAGGTGGAGGAAAATGGCCAAGAACAAAGGGCACTCTGCATCTCGTGTCCATCATCCATGGTGCCTCCTCTGGCTACTTAGACAGACCTGGTCGTGGCAACTGCCAAGCTAGTCTGGCTGCCTTAGGACATTCACCACAATCCAGAAGCTTCCCTTTATGATAAAGTGAACTGCATCCGAGGTAATGTAACTGTTCCTGGCATATTCCTCAGAGTCAGGGTGTAGCAGATTTAGTACCATTTAACCCGTTCCATCTGATCACAAGCAAGAATGCAATGAGGGATGAAAACAATACTTCTGAAGATTGAGAAATGTTTCCCATTTCAAAAGTCCAAGCGTGCTGCTTATAAATTTTTTTTAACCTTAGGGAGAACTCAGGGAACTGCACTATTGAAACTCTTGAAGTGCAAACAAGAACACAGGGCAGCTTCAGAAAGGAAGCACCACAGACAGTAGCTTTAAGCAGGGAAGTTGAGGCCCACGAGCACTGTGACACTCTCTCCACAGCCGAGGCTGTTACTGGTGACAGGACATGGGAATCCATCATGCATGCTGGTTTTTATCCAATGTGAGACCTGGTCATGACTGATTGACAGGGAAGGTTAGTGTGCCTTGGGGCTGTGCCAGAGCATGTGCCAAGGGACCTCAGCACCTACCTCTGTAGCAACATAGAGGAAGAAAGGAGGAAGGGAGGAAATAAGGGAAAGAAAAGGAAGAGGAAGAGAAGGTAGGGACAGAGGCAGGTGGGGTGAGGAGGAGGCAGGGAGAAGTTAAAAGAACAGGTGTTACCACCGTACTTTTAGATTCCTGCTCACCATAGCTGACAATTGCCTTACTTAGGAAGGAGAGACAAGACACCTATAAGATTGATATTTACCTTCTGAGTCTTTGTTGTAGAAAACGCCATGTGGATGCAAGGAGTAAGGGCGGGACGCGAAGTTCTTTAAATGGATGACAATCACATCACCCACTTCGGCCTTCAAGATGGGACCCAAGAATCCAAGCCAGGGAGGCTTAGGGATCTCTTTGGAATAGGTCTCATCTGTGTAGTGTCTGTAAACAGCCTTTTTGTAAAGACTTCCTATCCTGTTGGGCCCTCTTTCCAGATATAAGGTTGCAAGCCTGAAAGTAAGAAGGAAAATATTTTATAATTAAAGCTAAAAGAGAAATCCTAATAGCTTACCTTAATAGTCCATCAGGTGTTTACAAGTATGATTTCCCATTTGGTGTTCACCATAACACTTCAACCTCTGTGGAGTTGGTAAGATTATTCTCAATTTATTAGAAAGGAAATGGAGGCCAAGAGTTTAAGTGACAAGCTGAAAGGCACAAATAGTATTCACAACAAAACTAAAACAGAACCGATATTTGCTGTCCATTTGCCCCTTTTCATTCAATACAATCCCATTCACTTTTTCATTTAACACTTCCTATGCACTTACTGCATTCTAAGTAAAAGTTTACGATTCAATATTGAAAAAATTAAGTAACTGCACAGAGCAATTTATGATTAAGTGCCAACTGACTGGTTGATGCAGTGGATATAGGCTCCATTTTTTCTAGGGATATATTTATTCACAGAAGGAAAAGATTGCTGTGGATCAAAGAGGTCAGGAACACCTCATGAAAAATGCAGAGATTAAGGAGAAGTAAGATTGGGTAACAAAATGGACAAGTTGAGGATACTAAGCAGGGGTGGAGCTTGAGCAACAAGAAGGAAGAAGTATGGGTGATATGGGGGAGAGTGGTTTATAAGCTGGGGCTCAGGGGTGAATCGGAGAAGGCAATGGCAACCCACTCCAGTACTCTTGCTTGGAAAATCCCATGGACAGAGAAGCCTGGTAGGCTGCAGTCCATGGGGTCGGGAAGAGTCAGACATGACTGAGCAACTTCACTTTCACTTTTCACTTTCATCCATTGGAGGAGGAAATGGCAACCCACTCCAGTCTTCTCGCCTGGAGAATCACGGAGATGGGGGAGCCTGGTGGGCTGCTGTCTATGGGGTCGCATAGAGTTGGACACGACTGAAGTAACTTAGCAACAGCAGCAGCAGGGGTGGATGGTAAGGAGTGAGAAGTATGGCTTCATGAAAAATCTGGGGAAAGACTGGTAGTGAACTTTATCATATGGTTATCATAGGTTGAAGAATTTAGAATTTATCCTGGAAGCTCTGAAAACTCACTGAGGTTTTTCATAAAATGGATGACATGATAATCAGTATTTAAGGATGGTGCAATAAGTATTATTGCAGTGGTGTGCAAGTTTTAAAGGAGTCAGGCAAACAGAATAACAAAGATGGGGGGCAGGGAGGCTGTTTGGAGACCAGGAGGGTATGGTGCAATAGAAAAGAGATGGATGTGAAAAAAATAAGATTCTAGGACATGAAGTGACCAGATGCCCTGCTGAAAACCCAGGGTAAAAGGGAGACTCAGTCCCAGAGTCTGGGAGCCTGAGACAATAGCAGTGCTAGTGACACTGCTTTGGAGGTGGCCATACCATCTTCTCCTGGGGGGTGGAACCCCCTTCCTCACTCTCAATCTATGTGCTTAGTGTGGGACTCCAATCCCAGAAGTACTAGCTTCTGCTTGAACAAAACTCCTGGGTACAGCCATCCCAGTGTCTAATCAGGTGATGAGAGGCAAGTCCCACTGTTGCACACACTCCTGCCTGTGTGCATGCATTCCCTCTCAGTCACTCAACAAACTGTATCTTAAGCCCTGGGGATACAGAGAAAAAGGGCAAAGACTTGAAGGAGCTCTCATTCTAGAAGGAAGAGTTATTGAAACCAAGCAGGACCCTGTGGGGTCCTGTGACAGATCCCTGGTGTCCCCTACCTCTTGTTTGTAGAAAAGTATTAGTCTCCCCAAGATCCAAAGAGAAAGTATTCCCCAAGATCCAAAGAGAAAGTTTAACCAGAGAAATGAGAAAGTGCAGAAACAAAAACAAGACAAAATAATAGTTTAGCTGTAAAACAAAGTCAAGGACCTTTAGTTCCTTCTCAAGAGCTACAGACAATATTCTGCATCATATCCTTCAGTTGTTTTGCAGATACTAAAACCTGCACCAAGAGGAAAAAGTTAACTACATGCTGACCACCAGCATGTCAACCCCAGACAAGTAGGAAACAGAAGATTGATGGTGTTGACTCCCAAACACCACCTTTACCTCACCACCAATCAGTCAGAAGGATGTACATGAACTGATCACATACCCCTTGATCTCACTTTAAAAAACCCTCCCTGAAAACCACTGGGGCATTTGGGTCTTTTGAGCATGAGCTGCCTGTTATCTTTGCTTGGCCCCACGTTGAGTGCCTTGCAACAAATGCTGTACTCTCCTTCACCACAGCCTGGTATTGGTAGATACGCTTTGCTACGCATTGGGTAAGTGGATCCATGTTTGCTTCAGTAACATTATGAGAACACAGGCATCTAATCTGGGGCATAAAATGTATCAGGTGAGCTTTCCTCGATGAAGTTGTGCCTAAATATGGTCTCAAAGAGCAGAGACAAGTTACCCAAGCAAAGAAGATGGAAAGAGCTGATATGGCAGACATTTTGCCAACTTAGCACCCACAACACATTCTTTGGTCTAAGAGCAAGCCTTCCCCATTCTCATTCTATACACATGGGTGGGGCTCTGCATCCACCTCCTGCAATGGAGAAAGTGACTCAACCTAACTGATCAGCACACCAAGCCCCCACACCATTGGTGGAGCACTCTGTCACTGGTGGAGGGATGGCTCATGGTCCAGGCCTGGACAATTCCAACCAACCAAGCCACCCTGGACCACAGTGGTTAGTTCAGGGACAGCCATAGCATGGCTGGTTGGTTAAATCCAAGGAAATCTAGGAACTTGTGAAGGGTAGCATTCTGTGTACTCAGAACTGGGAATGTGAGTCTAGAGCTTCTGGCAACCATATGGCCAGCCCAAGGAGAGAATCTGCTGGGGACTTGTACGTTCCTCTCGTCTCTTAAATTTTGCTGTTTGCTTCTTCTCTCTATTCAACTCCTACTTCGTTTCATCATGATATAACTCTTCACTTTTCTCTTTCTCATTTACTGTATCTTCTATTTTCTTTTATTCATGTCCGACTCATCATGGCCCCATGGACTGTAGCCCACACTGCTCCTTTGTCCATGGGATTTTCCAGGCTAGAACACTGGAGTGGGTAGCCATTTCCTCCTCCAGGGGATCTTCCCAATCCAGGGATCGAACCTGAGTCTCCTACATCGGAAGGTGGGTTCTTTACCACTAGCACCACCTGGGAAGCCCAGGATATAATTATATCTATAATTAACAGTTACTGAAGATTCTTGAGCAGAGAAATCTGACCATATATGTTTGTTTCAGGAAGACAATTTTCCCATATCTAACTTCTCTTCATCTGATTTCACCCACCTGCTTCTGCTCACTTGAGCAAACTTCCTGAGCTTGCACCTCTGAATACCATGCCTGCCTGGCTGACAGAGACTATTTACCTTCATGCTTGATTTGCAGGATTTTATTCCTTGGTATCTGACCACAGCTTGGCTGAAACCCCCTCTCCCAGTGGCCTGAATGCGGCATCTGCTTGCCTTGTCGGATCTGGTTCTTTCTTTAGAAAACTGGAGAAGATTCACTATCTCTCTTTACTTCTACATTATCTTTCCCCAATTCTCCTCCTCTCTTCTTCCCTCTTTCTGGGTCCTATTCAAGTGGATAACTCTTTTTTTTTTTTTTTTTTTTTTTTTGCTGCACACGGTGAGACTTTCAGGATTTTAGTTCTCCAAACAGGGATTGAGCCCAGGCCAAAACAGTAAAAGGGCCAAATCCTAAATACTGGACTATCAGAAATCTCCCTAGAATTTCTTGGTAGATGGATCCATAGCAGGTCTGATAGTCTCTGTATTAGCTAATGGATTTCTGTTAACCTTATTAAGATTAGCACTTCATTAAACACTACTTTTCCAGTAGTCATGTATGGATGTGAGAGCTGGATGATAAAGAAAGCTGAGAGCTGAAGAATTGATGTTTTGGAACTGTAGTGTTGGAGAAGACTCTTGAGAGTCCCTTGGACTGCAAGGAGACCCAACCAGTCAGCCCTAAAGGAAATCAGTCCTGAATATTCATTGGAAGAACTGATGCTGAAGCTGAAACTCCAATACTTTGGCCACCTGATGCAAAGAGCTGACTCATTTGAAAGACCCTAATACCGGGAAAGATTGAAGGCAGGAGGAGAAGGGGATGACAGAGGATGAGATGGTTGGATGGCATCACTGACTCAATGGACATGAGTTTGAGTAAACCCCAGGAGTTGATGATGGACAGGGAGGCCTGAGGCTTTGGCGTGCTGCAGTCCATGGGGTCACAACGAGTCAGACACGACTGAGCAATTGCACTGAACTGAACTGAAAAACTATAGTCCAAATAACAGGTATTTTCAAGGCTTCATATTCATTTCCTTGAAGAGATCAACAAATGATCAGATACAAGTGACTCAAATACAAGCTCCCAAGCAGTCCCCTTGACAAAGACCCCAGCAATCTCTAGTGTGAATAGTAGTTTTGCCCACCCCACAGACTTTTTAGGATGATGGAACCAGAGATCTATGTGCTCCACACTTCAGTACTCAGCCTTTCATTCAAATAAGAGTTGAACAAATGTTTTAGCAAATATCAGTTGAAAGAGCCCCATATTGTTTATCTGCCTGGAGCACCAGATTACCAGCCTGCCCAGGCACCCACATGTGCCAACCTGCCCTGCCCTTGTTGTAGAGTCAGTATTGGGGGAGGTTCCTACGACAAAGGAGAAAGCCATGGGTTCAGGCCCCCCAAAGAAGAGCCAGAGGTGAGCCCGACCTGAGAAAGGCCAGCACTCCAGAAATCACAGGGCCAGTCCTCCCAGGGAAGCAAAGCTCTCTCTCACCCAGATGCCAGCTTCAGCTTCCAATCCAGATAATGGAGCCAATGAGACAGGAATCCTGACAAAAGGGCTGGAGAATTATAACAGTGATTTTCATATCAAAAGCCTTGACATATCGATATTTCTTTAGCTGCTGACTGAATAAATAATAATAATAACTGGGTAAATATAATGATAACTGGGTAAATAAATTATGGCACAGTCATACCATTTCGGAGAAGGCAATGGCAACCCACTCCAGTACTCTTGCCTGGAAAATCCCATGGACGGAGGAGCCTTGTAGGCTGCAGTCCATGGGGTCGCTGAGTCCAACATGACTGAGCAACTTCACTTTCACTTTTCACTTTCATGCATTGGAGAAGGAAATAACAACCCACTCCAGTGTTCTTGCCTGGAGAATCCCAGAGACTGTGGAGCCTGGTAGACTGCTGTCTATGGGGTCACACAGAGTCAAACACGACTGAAGTGACTTAGCAGCAGCAGCAGCATACCACTTGGTTTCCCAGGTGGCTCAGTGGTAAACAATCAGCCTGCAATGCAGGAGACACAGGTTCAATCCCTGGGCCGGGAAGATTCCCTGGAAGAAGAAACTGCAACCCACTCCAGTATTCTTGCCTGGGAAATCCCATGGACAGAGAAGCCTAGCAGGCTGCAGTCCAAGGGGTCATAAGAGTCGGATGATTTAGCAACTGAGTATACACACCCACATACCATTTACCATACAAAAGAATTAGATGTTTCTACAGGTAGCAGGATGGTGTGATTATCAAATACTAAATGGTAAAAGCAAATTTCAGCATGTAAAGTGTGTAAAGTATGCCATTTGCATATATTTAAAACAGTGTGTATATACACACATATGCAAAGAAAACATTTGAAAAGTGGCCAGCGAAACCATAAAGTATAGCTTCTGGGACTTGGGACTGAGGCCACAGACCGGAGCAAGAAGGGAAGAGAAGTTTACTTTTTTAAATTTAATTCTATGTATTTCTCTTTATTTCTCCATGCTACTTTTTAAAATTAAGATGTAACTCATACATACAATGGAATATTACTAAACTATGAAAATGAATGAAATCGAGCCGTTTGCAGAGATGTGGATGGACCTAGAGACTGTCATACAGAGTGAAGCAAATCAGAAAGAGAAACAGAAATATTGTATATTAACACACATACGTGGAATCTAAAAAAATTGTACAGATGAACCTATTTGCAAAACAGAAATAGAGATGCAGAAGTAGAGGGCAAACATATGCACATCAAGGAGAGACGGAATGGTGGGATGAATTGGGAAGTTGGGATTTACATTATTATGTATAAAATAGGTAACTAATGAGAACTTACTCTATAGAACAGGGAACTCTACTCAATCCTCTATGGTGACCTAAAAGGAAGAAAATCTAAAAAGGGGGGATATATGTATACGTATAGCTGATTTACTTTGCTGTACAGCAGAAAGTAACACAGCATTGTAAAGCTACTATACTCCAACAAAAATTTTTAGAGTTTACTTTTACTCACCCTCTTCCCTACTGTGGGAATGTTTTACTCTGTATCCCTGTACTTACTTTCATAATAAAAACAAGCCTACATTTTCTTTAGACAAGAGAGTGCAGCCTGTTTGGCTACTGAGGGGTCAAACTTTCCTCCTGTGTGACTTCTACCTCTGAAAACCCAGCTGGCACCACGAAGTGTGCTGTGAGGATGAGCTCTCCTTCCCCGCAGGGAAGACTTGGCATCCTGATCCAGGAGCACAGCACCTGCTCAGCCTCTGGACTGACAAGTCTAAGTCCACTCTCTCAGCCTCAGGACTGAAGTCTTGAAAACACTTCGATCTGTGCACACTTTGTCTTCCTCCTCCACTGAGCCTACATGTGTCTGCCCAGCTGCAAGCGTTCACCTCTGCTGGTCCATAGGGCCGAAGCCTACATTTCCCTGTGCAAGGGAATGGGATCAAAAGTCTGGATGCCTGACAGTGGGGCTCTATTATAGAGGCTCTTGTGTTTCCCAGCCTCACTTGCAACTTGGATGGTCATGTGACGTAGTTCTAGCCAAAAAGATGTGAACATATATCACTCCTTGGTGCATCTCTGAACTCAGCTGGTAGAGACCATTTCTGTCCTTTGACTTCCCATTATCCATGCCTAAAATGAAGACATGATCACTGGATCTTTGGCAGCCTTCCTGAGAGACTGAAGAAGAAGGTCACACCCTAGGGACAGTCAAGTGGAAAGCCAAAAGAACCTGGAACCCTAAAGATTGCCAACCTCTTGATCTCTTGTTTTGGGGGCTTCTATTAACTAGAAACTGAGTATAAATCCTAATTGGGGAGGCTGCTCAGAAGGAGAAGGAGGAGGAAGGGTAGAGGAGAACTGAGTCATCCTCACTAACTGGTCCTGGAGCAGGCGGAGTTGCCTGGCTTTATACTGGTCATCAAGTAAGCCAACACCTGAGCAAGGGTTAGATTCAGAATTTCTGGTATCCACTCTAAGCTCAGCTTGATGGGTAAAAAGTTATAATGAAGTTATTCATAAGAGCTTGCAGGCTCTGCAGGGAGAGATGCACTTCTGCCCCTCCTCACTTCTCTGCTCTGGGTTCGCAGTGTGTGCATACATGCACATGTACATATACCCATGTGCAAATATCTGCTGAGCAAGAGTTCCTCAGTGTGAGTTGTCTGCAGAGCCACCCAGACAGAAGGTGAGGATATCAGAGGAATGGGAAGTGCATATACGGCATATTTCAGCAGTGAGTTATATATTGACTTGTTTTCCACATTCCTAAATGGGTTATCAATCTTATCACCTTGTGAAATGGAGTATTTCCTGCCATATCACTAAACAAGGATGTCACAGCCATCAGCGATTTCAGCCTTTCAAATGTAAATTTCTGAGACCTGGAAGAACAGTGTCATCTGTCCGCAGCCACTAGCCATCCCATGCCCCCCTCCATAAGTGCTGAGCAGCTGGTGGTGGGGGAGCGGGGTGGGGCACGTGAGAAAGTGGTAGCCTGGCCCATCTGCCCCTCCCTGCAGTGAGCGGCCAGTCAAGGATACAGAGCAGGTCGCTGGTCCCAAACAGCTGAGACGCAAATGAAAGGAATGATTTCAGTGAGCCCAGACACTTGCATCTTCTGATACATAGAAGAGTGCTAAATTCCTTAATTTGAGATATCTAGTTTTCCTTAATTAACAATAATCTTTTGATATTCAAATTACCTGATCCTTGCTGCAAACTTTTATATAGTCTGACTCCTCACCCACCTACCTCCTTGGAAACAGTTCTCTCAGGGTCACTTGAGATGCTATATCTTGGGTTTAAAGTCCTAACAATTCCCACTGGATAAATATAACTCTTAACTTTTAGACTGCATTTTTTTTAGATTGCGTTTTTTTCAGTTGACAACCTAAACAACCAGTGGTCACTCCAAGGTCCATATAATCAAAGCTATGATCTGTTCCAGTAGTCATGTATGGACATGAGAGCTGGACCATAAAGAAGGCTGAGTGTCAAACATTTGATGCTTTTGAACTGTGGTGCTGGAGAAGACTCTTGAAAGTCCCTTGGACTGCAAAGAGTTTGAACCAGTTGATTCTAAAGGAAATCAACCCTGAATATTCATTGGAAGGACTGATGCTGAAGCTGAAGCTCCAATATTTTGGCCACCTGATGCGAAGATCCAACTCAATGGAAAAGACCTTGATGCTGGGAAAGACTGAGGGCAGGAAGAGAAGGGGGTGACAGAGGATGGAATGGCTGGGTGGCATCATCAATTCAATGGACATGAGTTTGAGCAAACTCCAGGAGACAATGAAGGACAAGGAAGCCTGGTATGCTAGTCCATGACGTCACAAAGAGTCTGACACTACTGAGCAACTGAACAACAACAACAATAGTGCTTAGCATAAAAACCACAGTAGCTATTTGAAACCATAGGAGGTATTTAAATCCATAGGATCTATCTAAAGTGGAAAAAGTAAAAGAGGGGTGGAAATAAGAGAAAAGTCTTTTCAGTATCTATGCAGCAAACCACTCCTAACAATACATCTTGCATTTGTGACAGAAGCTCCAGCTCCCATGAGCTCTAGAAGATGCAAATCTGGCCCAAGTAACAAAGCAAGTGGGTAACTTCAAAGAGCCATCCATAGGAAGCAGCCTCCAGTTTAGCTCAAGTCCACTCATTAGAATGCCCATGTGGAAGTGTTGTATATTATATTTACAGTGCAGTCACAGGATAATCCCACTGTGAGCAACTGAGTAATCACCAACCTTGAAATTCATCCCCAGTCTACATTCTAACATTGTGACTCAAGCTGGGGAGGTGTCTTATCTCCTGCTGTGAAGGAATCCAGTGGGGTGGGAAGTGTCAGACTTTCTACTGCTTTAAAGACAAGATGCTCACATTGCCAAGGCCAAGGGCAATACCATGAAGGGAGACACCTTCCAAAGGCAGGCCAGATCAACCATTGTCAGAATGAACCTGTCTGTGGGAACATCTAGCCAGTGCAGAGGTGAGCTGCCAGGTTAAATTTCGAGGGCTTTGTAGCTCACAGGAGCTGTGCAGCTCACCAGCATCACTACTGCCCCATAACCTGGATCTTTTAGTGCAAATTTTTCCTTATCCATTCAACTATCAAGCAGTTGTTGAACCTGTACTGAATATGAGACTTTAAATTAGAAACTGGAGCCAAGATGTATAATTATCAGTCCCTGTATTCAAGATATGTCCCACCTGGCTATGAAGACAAAACAGACACTTCGCGTCAAGTTGCCAAGTACTGGAGCTTCGGCTTCAGCATCAGTCCTTCCAATGGATATTCAGGACTGATTTCCTTTAGGATAGACTGGTTGGATCTCCTTGCTGTCCAAGGGACTCTCAAGAGTCTTCTCCAACACTACAGTTCAAAAGCATCAATTCTTCAGTGCTCAGTTTTCTTTGTAGTACAACTCTCATGTCTGTACATGACTACTGGAAAAACCATAACTTTTACTAGATGAACATTTGTTGGCAACTTGATGTGAAGAGCTGACTCATTTGAAAAGATACTGGGAAAGATTGAAGGCAGGAGGAGAAGGGGACAACAGAGGATGAAATGGTTGGATGGCATCACTGACTGGATGGACATGAGTTTGAGCAAGCTCTGGGAGTTGATGATGGACAGGGAGGCCTGGTGTGCTGCAGTCCATGGGATTGCAGAGTCGGACACGACTAAGTGACTGAACTGAACTGAGGATGAGGATGAGTGGCAAAGTAACATCAGTGAAGGGTGTGGTCAGAGCAAACATGTAAGATCATACAGTCACAATAAGGACAAGTTGTGTTGTCTGAGCTTGAGATAGGACGCAGTTCACCAAGGAGAAAATGCGATCACCAGGACTAGTCTGGGATGAGTGCTACTTGGCAAAAGGAAGAGTGAAGATGGTGGTTTCAAGTTGCATTTTGGGGGCAGCCACACCCTTCCTAATTAGATGAATAATTTTTGAAGTATTAATTCAGGGGGGAACTCACCCTGGTTCCTCCATCACCCAACATCACTTCACCTTCCAAAGCAGGGGGTGTGGGTTCAATCCCTGGTTGGGGAGCTAGGATCCCACATGCCTCGTGGCCAAAAAACCAAAACATAAAACAGATGCAGTACTGTAACAAATTCAATAGAGACTTTAAAAATGGTCCACTTCAAAAGGAAAGAAGAAAATGTGACCATCTGAGGTATCACTGGCACAGATATCCTACTCTCCAGAGAGCCCCTTGAGACAGGTGAGCAATATGATGACAAACATTTCCTGAGTGCTAACCCAGTGCTGGCACCATGCCTGAGCACTGACAAATTTCCTGATACCCCCTGTGATAGCTGATGATGACTCTCAAAGATAAGTCTACATCCTAATCCCTTTCTTTGGAGAAAGAGTCCTTGAAGGTGTAATTAAGTTAAGGATTTTGAGATAAGAAGATGGTCCTAGATAATCCAGTCCTTGTGGTCCAAAGGACTCTCGAGAGTCTTCTCCAGCACCACAATCCAAAAGCATCAATTCTTTGGTGCTCAGCTTTCTTTATGGTCCAACTCTCACATCCTTATATTACTACTGGAAACCATAACTTTGACTAGGTAGACCTTTGCTGGTAAAGTGATGTCTCTGCTTTTTAGTTTTGTCTAGGTTTGTCATAGCTTTATTTCCAAGAAGCAAGCGTCTTGGTTGCTCCAAAAATATTCTCATAGGAAGGAGATTAGACACACACAGGGGAGATGATATGAAGATGGAGGCAGAGGTTGGAATGATGCAACTGCAAGCCAAGGATTATTAGCAGCCCCCAGAAACTGAGGCAATGGGTGGATTCTCCCTTACTGCCTCCAGAGGAATTGCGGAGGAAGTCCTGCCAACAGCATCACTTCAGACGTTCTGCCTCTAGGACAGGGTGAGAACAGACTTCTGTTGTTTTAAACCACTTGGTTTGTAGAAATTTGTCACAATAGCTACAGGAAATGAATATATCCCTTCCCCATGCAAGTACTGTCATTATCCCCATATCACTGATGAGAAAATTAAGGGAAAAAAATAAAAAGACTCAACTAGGACTCCCCTGGTGGTACAGTGAATAAGAGTCCGCCTTGAATGCAGGGGACACAGGTTTGATTCCTGACTCTGGAAGATTCCATGTGCGGTGGAGCAGCTAAGCCAGTGCGTCACGACTACTTAAGCCTGAGTGGCTAGGGCCCACCAGCCACAACAAGAGAAGTCACCACAATGAGATGCACACTCACTTTAACAAAGAGTAGATCCTGTTCAACAAAAGTAGAGAAAGCTTGCACAGCAATGAAGACCCAACATGACCAAAAATAACTTTTTTCAAAAAGACTCAATTACTTATTGAGTAAACAGAGCAGGAATCCTAGGCCTCTCAGTTAATGCCAGAGCCCCACACTCACCAGCAGGCCAGGCTACTCTGGCATCTTGTTAAATTTCTTTCATAAGAGTATCAAATCTTCATTTATTTAAGCCACTCTAGAGAAGGAAGTGGCAACCCACTCCAGTGTTCTTGCCTGGAGAATCCCAGGGACGGGGGAGCCTGGTGGGCTGCCATCTATGGGGTCACACAGAGTTGGATACAACTGAAGTGACTTAGCAGCAGCAGCAGTCTTATCTTTACTGGCAGCCAAAAGCAACCATTAATTGATATAGAAAATAACAGCAACGCCAAGAGATTCACAAGGCATCAGGCCAAATACATAATTTTTTTCTGCTGACAAGATAGAAATGAAAATTTGAAAGTGAGCATCTGTCTAAAACGAAGTACTAATTAGGTGATATCCTTCTCTTTGTTTCAAAATTTACCAAAGCCTTTCTCTTCCCCCAGCTGCTTCCCTTCATTGGCTCTTCTTTCAGATAAATATACAAGAACGTCCTCACTCCCATCATATGGCCTGCTCAAAACACTTTGCCATCAGCTAGGCTGCCACGGTGATGATAGAGGTGGGTAAACTCCCTTCACAGACCCTAAGTGGAGTTTGAGCAGTGATCAGTTCACTTGTGTCCAAGAATGATTCTGCCTATGAGTCAGCACCCACAAAAACCCCTATATTTCACTGGGAAGAAAAAAAGCCTGCCTGAGTGTTGGTGGCCTAAGGAGAGCTTGGTGAGAATTGTACCTTAAGTAAGGTGATCCTCTCTGGCTCCATTAAAGACCAGGCTCCACCACGGAAGCACAGTCACACCTTCATTAAGCATTTTATGAGCAGGCAGGAGTGCATCAAATGCTGACATCATCCCCAGGCCAAGCCTTGCATCCTCATTACACTCAGTGGGGAAGAGGAGGAATACATTCATCGGGAGGAAAATTTTTAAATAGACTATGACTCCTAAATCTTATACCTTCTAGGAAACATTAGTGCCTATAGCCTCAATTATATTTTTGACCCCTATGACCAAGCAAAGTTACCAACTTGGGAAGTTAAATTGAGCCATCTGACTGCTGTCGTATCTTCATGAAAGAATTTCAATTTATTTCCTGTCTCATCCCTGTGAACCAGGATTTATTAGGCTCTTGGCCCTGCCTGATTTTGGTTTCCAAGCTTTTTTATATCACTGAAACTTTGACATTCACCTTCGTTCCCCCCTAATTTTTGCCCATTGCCCTTATTTAAACACAAAGCAACGAGAACAACTAAACTGACAGTGATTAGTTCTTACTGTAAGGATCCTTACTGTGACTGGCCTTGCTTAGTTCTCCATGGGTCATTGTCACTGACAGAGCTCTGTGTAGGGTTGGGGAGTTTATTATACATACTCTGGACCTTCTACTCCACCATCCTCCTCCTCTAGGTAAGGAGGTGACTGGGGTACCCCAAACCCCTAAAGAGCAAAGCAGGTGGGGTATATGCTGTGTCCAAGGCCAGATAAAGTCACCAAGCTGCATGAGGGATTAGGAAGGAATTTTATGAGAATAAGCCAGGACTCTGGGAAAGAAAATATTTTGTGAGTGAAAAATTGGAGATCATTCTTAAAGGGCAGGGGGGAAATGAATAGATAAATAAAAGTACAGAATACTTTAAAAATTGTCACTTATCCCCACTCTCAGGACTTCTCCAACTTTTTTTTTTCATTTATTTTTTTTTTAATTGAAGGATAAATGCTTTACAGAATTTTGTAGTTTTCTGTCAAACCTCAACTTATCCAACTCTTGATTTCTAGGCTGAACATTTGTAAAGCATCTTTCTCCTTGCATTGCAAAAACTTTTCTCCAACCAGCAAATCAGATGAGGTATTTTTCATTTAGTTTTTTAAAATTATTTATTTAATTGGAGGCTAATCACAACATTGTGGTGGGTTTTGCCATACATCAACATGAATCATCCATGGGTGCACATGTGTCCCCTCTCCCATCCTAAACCCCACTCCCCCTCCCTCCCCACCCCATCCCTCTGGGTTGTCCCAGAGCACAGGCTTTGAGTGTCCTGCTTCATGTATCAAACTTACACTGGCCATCTATTTTACATATGGTAATATACATGTTTCAGTGCATAGCCCATCTTATTTGTTTTGTATCCCTACCTAATTCCTTCTTTGAGATTATTTTGAAACAAATTATATCACTTTTATATAAATACCTTAGCACATGCGTGCATGTGTGTTAAGTCACCTCATTCATGTCTGACTCTTTGCCACCCTATGGACCGTATCCCACTAGGTTCTTCTCTCCATGGGATTCTCCAGACAATACTGGAGTGGGTTGCCATGCCCCCTCCAAGGGATCTTCCTTACCCAGAGATGGAACTCAGGGATAAAACCCACATCTCTTATGTCTCCTGCATTGGCAGGTGGGTTCTTTACCACTAGAGCCACCTGGGAAGCCCAAATACCATAGTTCAGTTCAGTTCAGTTCAGTCACTCAGTCGTGTTCGACTCTTTGTGACCCCATGAATCACAGCACGCCAGGCCTCCCTGTCCATCACCAACTCCCGGAGTTCACTCAGATTCACGTCCATCGAGTCAGTGATGCCATCCAACCATCTCATCCTCTGTCAGCCCCTTCTCCTCCTGCTCCCAATCCCTCCCAGCATCAGAGTCTTTTCCAATGTGTCAACTCTGCGCATGAGGTGGCCAAAGTACTGGAGTTTAAGCTTTAGCATAATTCCGTCCAAAGAAATCCCAGGGCTGATCTCCTTCAGAATGGACTGATTGGATCTCGTTGCAGTTCAAGGGACTCTCAAGAGTCTTCTCCAACACCACAGTTCAAACGCATCAATTCTTCAGTGCTCAGCCTTCTTCACAGTCCAACTCTCACATCCATACATGACCACTGGAAAAACCATAGCCTTGACTAGATGGACCTTAGTCGGCAAAGTAATGTCTCTGCTTTTGAATATGCTATCTAGGTTGGTCATAACTTTCCTTCCAAGGAGTAAGTGTCTTTTAATTTCATGGCTGCAGCCACCATCTGCAGTAATATTGGAGCCCCCCAAAATGAAGTCTGACACTATTTCCACTGTTTCCTCATCTAGTTCCCATGAAGTGATGGGACCAGATGCCATGATATTCATTTTCTGAATGTTGAGCTTTAAGCCAACTTTTTCACTCTCCTCTTTCACTTTCATCAAGAGGCTTTTTAGTTCCTCTTCACTTTCTGCCATTGTGCAGTAGTTTGAGCATTCTTTGGCATTACCTTTCTTTGGGATTGGAATGAAAACTGACCTTTTCCAGTCCTGTGGCCACTGCTGAGTTTTCCAAATTTGCTGGCATATTTAGTGCAGCACTTTCAAAGCATCATCTTTCAGGATTTGAAACAGCTCAACTGGAATCCCATCACCTCCACTAGCTTTGTTCCTAGTGATGCTTTCTAAGGCCCACTTGACTTCACATTCCAGGATGTCTGGCTCTAGATGAGTGATCACACCATCGTGATTATCTGGGTTGTGAAGATCTTTTTTGTACAGTTCTTCACTACCTCTAAATATAACCTCTTAAAATATAACTAGTATATCATTACCACACCTAAAAAATGAAAAATAGTTCTTCAATATCATCATACATTCAATTAATGGTTGGTGTTGTTTAGTTGGTAAGTCATGTGCGACTCTTATGAGGTTCCAAAGACTACACGCCATCTCTCTGACCATGAATTCTCCAGGCAAGAATACTGGAGTGGGTAACCATTCACTTCTCAAGCAGATTTTCCTGACCCAGCGATCAAACCCGTGTCTCCTGCACTGGCAAGAGGATTCTATGCATTGAGCCACCAGTCAGTCAGTTCAGTTCAGTCACTCAGTTGTGTCCAACTCTTTGCAATCCCATGAACCGCAGCAAGCCAGGCCTCCCTGTCCATCACCACCTCCCGGAGTTTACTCAAACTTATGTCCATTGAGTCAGTGATGCCATCCAAACATCTCATTCTCTGTCATCCCCTTCTCCTCCTGCCTTCAATCTTTCCCAGCATCAAGGTCTTTTCAAATGAGTCAGCTCTTCACATCAGATGGCCAAAGTACTGGAGTTTCACCTTCAACATCAGTCCTTCCAATGAGCAGCCAGGACTGATCTCCTTTAGGATGGACTGGTTGAATCTCCTTGCAGTCCAAGGGACTCTCAAGAGTCTTATCCAACACCACAGTTCAAAAGCACCAATTCTTTGGCGCTCAGCTTTCTTTATAGTCCAACTCTCACATCCATACATGACTACTGGAAAACCATAGCCTTGACTAGAAGGACTTTTGTTGGCAAAGTAATGTCTCTGCTTTTTCATATGTTGTCTAGGTTGGTCATAACTTTTCTTGCAAGGAGTAAGCGTCTTTTAATTTCATGGCTGCAATCACCATCTGCAGTGATTTTGGAGCCCCCCAAAATAAAGTCTGATACTGTTTCTCCATCTATTTGCCGTGAAGTGATGGGACCAGATGCCATGATGCATGATCTTCGTTTTCTGAAGGTTGAGTTTTAAGCCAACTTTTTCACTCTCCTCTTTCACTTTCATCAAGAGGCTCTTTAGTTCTTCCTCACTTTCTGCCATAAGGGTGGTGTCATCTGCATATATGAGGTTATTGATATTTCTCCCTGCAATCTTGATTCCACCTTGTGCTTCATCCAGCCCGGTGTTTCTCATGATGTACTCTGGATATAAGTTAAATAAGCAGGGTGATAATATACAGCCTCGACCTACTCCTTTTGCTATTTGGAACCAGTCTGTTTTTCCATGGCTGGTTCTAACTGTTGCTTCCTGACCTGCATACAGGTTTCTCAAGAGGCAGGTCAGGTGGTCTGGTATTCCCATCTCTTTCAGAATTTTGTGATCCACACAGTCAAAGGCTCTGGTATAGTTAATAAAGCAGAAATAGATGTTTTTTCTGGAACTCTCTTGCTTTTTAGATGATCCAGCAGATGCTGGTGATTTGATCTCTGGTTCCTATGTCTTTTTAAAAACCAACTTGAACATCTGGAAGTTCACGGTTCATGTATTGCTGAAGCCTTGCTTGGAGAATTTTGAGCATTACTTCACCAGCGTGTGAGATCAGTGCAATTGTGCAGTAGTTTGAGCATTGTTTAGCACTGGATTTCTTTGGGATTGGAATGAACACTGACTTTTTCCAGTCCGGTGGCTACTGCTGAGTTTTCCAAATTTGCTGGCATCTTGAGAGCAGCACTTTAAAAGCATCATCTTTTAGGATTTAAGATAGTTTAACTGGAATTCTATCACATCCACTAGCTTTGTTCATAGGGATGCTTCCTAAGGCCCACTTGACTTCACATTCCAGGATGTCTAGCTCTAGGTGAGTGATCACACCATTGTGATTATCTGGGTCTTCTGTGTATTCTTGCCATCTCTTCTTAATAGCTTCTGCTTCTGTTAGGTCCATACCATTTCTGTCCTTTATTGAGCCCATCTTTGCATGAAATGTTCCCTTGGTATCTCTAATTTTCTTTCTTTTGTGTGTGTGTGTTCAGATGCAATCTTTTTTCTCTGTTTATTTATTTCTTTATTTTACTTTACAATATTGTATTGGTTTTGCCATACATAGACTTGAATCCGCCATGGATGTAGATGTGTTCCCCATCCTGAACCCCCCTTCCACCCCCCTCCCCATTCCATCCCTCTGAGTCATCCCAGTGCACCATCCTCGAGCACCCTGTATCATGCATCAAACCTGGACTGGCGATTCATTTCACATATGATGATTTACATGTTTCAATACCCTTCTCCCATCTTGAAAATTATTTCTGATGCCTGGGAATTATACCTCTCAGGTGACTTTAAGGATTATATTTCTGGACCTCGCAGGTGGTGCTATGGTAAAGAACCTGCCTCCCAATGCAGGAGATGTAAGAGATGCAGGTTCAACCCCTAGATCTAAAGGATCCCCTAGAGGAGGGCATGGCAACCCACTCCAGTATTCTTGCCTGGAGAATCCCAATGGACAGAGGAGCCTGGTGGGTTACAGTCCATAGACAAAGAGTTGGACACGACTGAAGTGACTTACATGCATATTATACAAAGTAAAGAAACTGATGTTCACAGAGATTATGTGACATGTCCAAGGTTACACAGCAAATTGG
Organism: Oryx dammah; assembly: GCF_014754425.2. Lineage (NCBI taxonomy): Eukaryota > Metazoa > Chordata > Mammalia > Artiodactyla > Bovidae > Oryx > Oryx dammah. The sequence continues at coordinate 285,669 of NW_024070199.1, forward strand.
GGGCAAAGCAAGGACTAGAAGTCAGGCCTCTTGATTCCTGTTCTAGGCTCTTTCCTAGAAAGAGCCATGACAGTGGAAAGAGAAAGTCCATGACATAAATTCGGCTGTCGTGGATTTCTAAACACTGGGCATTTTCTTGTTGTGAATATCTAAGCAGCAGAGTGTCTTCAGAAATGCTGTCTACTCATCCTGCCGAAGCCGAGTGAGAGGCATGGCCACATCACCCAAGGTGACCCCTTGCTCCAGGGAAAGGTGTTGCAACACAGAGTGCACATAGTGAACTCCATATTTTGTGACAATTTCATAGGTGTCCCCTGTGGCACCATGACACTTATGAATCATAGCCCCTGAGACATGTGTCCTGTGGTCTTTAAGCAAGAGTCAGCAGCCAACCACAACTGTGCCTTCTTAGAAACTTGCCTGAACCACCAGCCGCATGAGTGGCATGGTTACTTCCTGGCATGTTTAATACTAAAAGCCAGCACATGTCACAGCCTCATCCAGGCTTCCCTTTCGAGTCAGGAGTCTGCCCTGCATAAACACTGCCCCTCGACACACCAGAAGGAAACACGTGGGTACCTTGGCATTCCAGGTATGATATCTAGCATACCAGCTGCCCCTAAAGGGCAGGAATCCTCCTCCAGGGAACCATAGCATTTGTTAAACAACCTCACTCTAATCTGATGCCAAACTGTGTTTTAGTCATGCCTGCTTTTTTTTTTTTTCTTTTTCATCATAACTATTTTTGTACATTTTATTGTAATTTCTTCAAAGCCCCATCTGCTGGCTGAAATGATCAACAGAAAGCCCCTAACTTCTTCTTGCATCCAGCCTTGTGAAAATGGCATCTTAGTATTTGATGATTTAAAGTACTTTGAGTCTTTAAACAGACTCACAGACATAGAAAACAAAGTTATGGTTACCAAAAGGGAAGTGGGAAGGGGGATAACCTGGGGGCTTGGGAGTGACATATACACACTACTACATTCAAAATAGATAACCAACAAGGTCCTAGTGTGTAGCACAAGGAATCCAATATTCTGTAATAACCTAAATGGCAAAAGAATTTGAAAAAGAATAGATATATGTAAAACTGAATCAGTGCTGTAAACTGACACTAACACAACATCGTAAATCAACTGTCAGTTCAGTTCAGTTCAGTTCAGTCGCTCAGTCATGTCCGACTCTTTGCGACCCCATGAATTGCAGCACGCCAGGCCTCCCTGTTCATCACCAACTCCCCGAGTTCACTCAAACTCACGTCCATCGAGTAGTCCCATATAAAATAAAATTTTTAAAATAGATAAGGTACTTTGGGTGTTTGAATAAATCCAGGTGACCGGTTTGGTCACTGACACCAGTGATCATTTTCAACGTTTTTCTGAAAAGAGTGACAAGTGAGACTAAACCTGCCCTTGGTAAAGAATTGGGTCTCTCTAGAAGTTGTTATTACTGGAATTCCTACTTCCCTCAAAGTTGAGTTTAATTCAATGGGAAAGGATCACCTTTGCCAAGAAAAGGTTTCACAGTGAAAAAAAAATATTAGCTCTGAAGCCAAAGGAATGTGAGTTTGGTGATGCATTTTACACTGTAAACTCTGGCACATACTTAACCTCAGAACCTCAGTTCCTTGTTTGTAGAGTGGGAATAATAACAACTATATGCAGTAACGAATTGAAAGTCACTGGTGGAATCCCTGGGTCAGAATGACACGCTTGGGGCTGACGCGCGGGGATGACCCAGAGAGATGTTGTGGGGAGGGGGGTGGGAGGGGGGCTCATGTTTGGGAACGCATGTACACCTGTGGTGGATTCATGTCAATCTATGCCAAAACCAATACAGAATTGTAAAGTAAAAATTAAAAATAAATAAATAAATTAAAAAAAATAAAAAATAAAAAAAAAGAATCAATGCTACTGAACAGTGATAATGACATGAGCATTTCAGTAGAAAGAATTCTGTGCCTATGGAAAGGCAGTCCAACATCCCATTGAGCTTAAAGCCTATGTTTAGTGCCTTCAATGCATACGTCTTGAATAGTTTCCCATCCAATAGCAACTGACAATGATCATTTTTTCCTATTGAGCCCTTTTTGAAGATAACCAAGCTCTACTTTTAGGGAAGGCTGCTGGGAGTTAGGGGAGCCTTACAACCTCAGCTCCATTTGTTACAGTACAAACTACCACTGTCAACAGTCTGCAGATGTGAAATACAAAGAAGTCAAGACTCTTTTCTGGGTCATCCCAGTACACCAGCCCTAAGCATCCTGTATCCTGCATCAAACCTAGATTGGCGATTCATTTCTTATATGATATTATACATGTTTCAATGCCATTCTCCCAAATCATCGCACCCTCTCCCTCTCCCACAGAGTCCAAAAGATTGTTCTATACATCTGTGTCTCTTTTGCTGTCTCGCATACAGGGTTATCATTACCATCTTTCTAAATTCCATATATATGTGTTAGTATACTGTATTGGTGTTTTTCTTTCTGGCTTACTTCACTCTGTATAATGGGATGACCCAGAGAGATGCTATGGGGAGGGAGGTGGGAGGGGGGTTCAGGATTGGGAACACGTGTACACCATGGCAGATTCATGGTGATGTATGGCAAAACCAATACAGTATTGTAAAGTAAAATAAAGTAAAATTAAAAAATAATATATTTTTTAAAAAGAATCTTTTCTGGAAATAGCCCCTGGACATGAAATTTCCTGATACAAAGCTTAAGAAAAAGTCTTTCTCAGTAGCCTGGCATGAGCATCATCTTTTTGAATAAACAAAACATGACTATGCCCCTTTTGTGTTGTTAGAAAGCCTGGAAGCCATGAGTCCAAGCCAACTGGATCTTTGGTCTTCCCCCAGGGCAGGAGGACCTGACTCTTACGGATTTGATAGATAGACCCCATGAATCTTAGCAGCTAGAAGATGAAACCTGGATGTTGAATGCGCTGGGCACTGCCTATCAGGAAAGAGAGAACAGAACTTCCCAGGTGGTCCAGTGGTTAAGACTCTCAGCTTCCAAGGCAGGCGGCCAGGGTTCAAACCCTGTTTGGGGAACTAAGAT